>NW_021134898.1:0-411514 GCF_004193835.3 Ostrinia furnacalis
CACTTACCTTATTTGTGGACATAAAAAAACAACTCCCAACTCCCATACAACAAAAGAGTCTCACGGAACCCTTCGTGAGCGAATCCTACTCGCAGTTGGCTGGTTTTCTATTTGCCGTCTACTTTTGACCGAGTCTGCTAGTCGTTTCTAGGATTGACTAGGCAAAGCCCGAAACAGATTATTATAGTTTCGACGTTTGACTGAACAGTTGAGGCACTTCTAGGTTTGACTTAGTCAAAGGCCGAAATGAGAATTCACTTCGGGGTTTGCCTGAAGGCCTTGGTCAAACCTAGGATAGACCAGTCATTCCGCGAAGAGACTACATATCGACCTTTGACTATGACATATATAAAAATCCTACTGGTTAAGATTATTTTCTACAGGTTTTCACTAACTTTAAAATCAATTTTTACAAAATCACGAGTAGTGATGGGACAGCTACGGAACTCATTCGCTCCAGTTGGAAAACTCTACTTATTTTTATCGATCCGACAACGGGTGGGTAATTCATATTTCACGCAAACTCGTATCGCGTAATCAATGTAGGGAATCAATCATGGGACGCGACACTCTATCGTACAACACTCGATTAATCAACCGAAGGGCCAATTGACAAACGGGATTCATTCAAGTGTAAAGCACCGGATACACTGAAAAATTTGGAGTACATTAACCTTAGATAGCGACAGCATTATTTGCATGTCTTTTAAATTATATTACGGCTATTAAAAAGCATATTTTGCTGTTGAAACTCTTTGAAAATGGTCAGCTACACGTCGTAGCTTACCTACATGATTAATTATTAAAGTAGATAGTACCCTAATATTTTATGTCCCATTTATTTCTCTCTCATGCGAAAGCACAAACCCACGTCCACCGATTATGGGATTACCTGAAATCGATCGAGCCCCATGGCAGGATACACCGACACATAAAGGGAGGGCGATATGGCCCAGGAGCAAGCTACCCGAGCTGGGTCGTAAAACGTAAGTGGTAGACACTATTCATATACCACCACGGGCTTACGGTGGAAGGGAGGCACTGCATCAATATGAGATAAAATCTAAATATGAACAGTAATCTGACGTTCAAAGGAGATTAAGGTAGTTACCCGTATCGGAAGTTGCCCAAGTAGTGAACTTTCATGAGACAGAACCTGCCTGTCACTGTAATCATCATAGATGTGAAATAAGGGAGCATAAAGTAGATGAAGAGAAATATGGACCTCGAATTTTAAGTCGTGTCGTAAAACCTGAAAGCTTTGCATTTCGCATACCACGTCGAGCACACAGCAGATATTTGCGCAGCTATGAATACTCGGAAATGTGTCGAAGAATTGAAGAGTTAATATTTAATAGACTGCATGTCTGTAGCGCCGGCCTTGGCCTGAACACAACTGGGGCATAATTCCAACGTCATTTAGTTTGTTTTTCATTAGAATAGCTTGAGCAAACAAACATTCTTTTGTATCTATGAACTTTTATGTAATTTCGTAAATTAGGAATTATTTCATCCTAACTTACATGATGAAGTTTATTGTGAGTATTTCTGGAACAAGACTTTGTTAACTGCACAAAAGCGGCTCTATAACTAAAGCTCCTAATAGAGAATCTCTTCAGCAATTCAGAGCAAACGGCCACCACACGAGCAGTTGAGTTCAGACATCAGACATCACAAGGAGCCACAAATTGTTATGCTAATCCCATTAGACCCAGACGACGCTGTTGGCTTGACTTATACGAGTCCTGTGTGCTCCTGACATCTGTAATTTTACTTTCGAACAACAAAAGAATTGAAGAAAAGTACATTACTCTTGCGTAATAGCGTTTGTGTTGGATTTATAGTCAATTTACTGCTAGACAAAGACACAATCAATAGTTCATTCGTTCGTTACAAGAATGACAAATGAACTTAATTAAATCTGCAATAATCAGAGCGGATGTATAAAACTCTTGAATTTATCGCCTGATTAACAAGCCTGTTCTCCTTATTTTTTGCATTATCATCACAAGACAAATGTCAGCTAACGGAGAAAGAAACCTAAACTGCTTAATGAACCATACATAAATGGGATATTACGTAATTCAAGTAAGTCTTCCAGCCAGTTTAACGGTTATATTTGTCAGAATTCATTAAGGTGCGGGAGAAGAGAAATGATAGCCGAAGACAGATGACTGCTATTCTATAATTTCAGGTTCAGTGCTCGTGCAAAGATAAAGTTCAGAGCGGAAGGTCGCATCGGTGAACAGCTTTATTGTCTACAAACGTATCACGCAAGTTTTCTATCGCGTGAGATTTCACGCCACATTACTCGATTAGATTGTCTGGAGTCAACACACTGTTTCGGTTTGGTTTATTTTGTGAAATTCTGAATTTGGTACGCGTATTTTCCAATACGGCCGATGAATTTTAAATTATATTTATTTACATATAAATTGATCACAGCTATGATCACTAATTTTTTTATTTGATTAAGATTACTATTTAATAGAAAACGATGTATTATAGAAGTCGAATGACGATAAAGTACCTATTTACTACAATCAGGATACTTCAAGAAAATCGCGTCGCGTGAAGTCGGAAAAGTGCCAGAGCCAGTGCTAGACTGATGGCGGCGATTTTTAACTGACTCCTGTAACCTGAACCAGTCGGCTTTATACTTTGTTCAGCGGCTGATGTAGTACTACAATCTGACTCTTTCGACTTGGCAAAATGATTAGTAATGCAGCCTAGTGGTGATATTTTCAGACGGCATTATGATTCGCAAAATATTAAATGAAACATTCCAGAAATAAATAATCTCAAGGATATTTTTATTTTTATTTTCAGATCACCAAGTTTTAAATAAACAAATAAAACATGCGTGTGACAGTAACAAAATGAATATTAATTCAAAATCATGGCAACTCATCGATCAAAAGTACGAAGGATTTTACAATGCGTCAGTGACGGGATGTGCTCCGACAGGAGAATGTTTTACATGATTTATGAAAACGAATCCTATGTTAGAATGTAGGGTGGGGTCAATAACCCAGAGAGGGGTTTTTATAAAAGATCCGTAACAAATTTTAACAATCTTGGCTAACGGTTATACCTGATTCCGACAGGATGGGTCCGGGAGTGACATATTTTCAGCAATGTTTCCTATTGCCTGATAGCAGATTCATAACCGTATTCTTAAAGATCTAAAGATTCTCATTGGCAAAAATCACCGGAAGTCAGACAACCCTTCTATTCTCCAAAATTTTACTTATCTGAGAAAAACGAACCGTCATCGATTCTGGCTCGAATCTCGTTTGCAGTCTGAAAGGGTCCCGAATATAATTCGCAGCGGTTTCCCGGAGTTCATTAGTGGGGCTACAGCCTCCAACGCTGCACAACTATCGAAATCGAAACTCAAACGGAGCGTAACCCGGAGATGCGCTCATCGCCGCACAGTGACCGTCCCGAACTTATTTGAGAGCAGCGGCCAAAATCAATTTTGTTTTTAAAATGATTTCATATTTTAAACGGATGATAATAACATAAAACTAGTGAGTAGTTTTAAGAAAAAACGTTAAAATTAAGCTCAACTTCTTTTTTTCCAGTTTGAAGGATTTACTCAGTCAAGTGGACTTTTATGACCTCACCCTCACCTATAAAAATAAGAAGACAATCTTCGTCTCTCTATTAAATGTTAGAAACTTTATTGTACGATAATATAATTTGGTTAGCTTTTGTGATATCTACACAGATCAATGAATTAATCTCGATTATGTTTTAGTACTGGCTGGCACCACCAGACAATATCGCTCGCCCGATGCGCAAACAAATATGCCTTAGCTAGCTTATCTAATAAGCCCGGTGAGCAACATTGTTCAGTGTGACGGAAATCTAGTAAAACCAGTTCACATTTGACAGCAGGATATTCGCCCCCTAATTTCGGGAGTTGCCTCTGTTTCGAAGTCTATTTTATTTATCTAATAAGACCGTTTCATTGGGTGCGACAGGGATGGAACGTCCGCACAAATCCGGCAATGTGACAACAATTTGGCCACCATTCAAGATCCCAACGACCGTAAACTTGGTTAAACTTCTGACATTTACTTACTTATTCCGCGCAGCGTACGTAACACAGGGTATTTTAGGGAGATTGATTTTATCCACATCCAGCTTTCTATCAGTCAGATCAGTTCAGTACCCATTAAAAGCAAGCTTTTGCATTATGTCTTAGCTTTTATGTTGGTTTAATTCGTTTATTTAACTAACCACCAGGTATTTCGCCTAGAATCGATAGCAGTCACGAGCCACGCCTAGTTTTTCCGCTTAATAACAAGCTTCCAGAGCTCGGTTAAAAGGCCCAAAATAACCTTAAGAGCATTCACCTCTTTCTGTAAAGCCTATTCTGGCAGCCTATTTCAACCCAAGTGTGTCGTTTGCATGAATCCAAGTGCGTATTAATTATAACACAGTAGAATGAGTTAATTATGTTGTACGGTAAAATAAATGTTAAAAGGCGGAGAAAGTGTTGTTAAATGTGCCTTGAAGTTACTTTATTTGAGGGCATTTCTCTGTAAGCTCGTACAGGTCCCATACAAATGCTGTCCTGGCAATTATTTTTAACATTTTCCAAAAAACCGTGATCCATTTCAAAGAAAATTGACTATTATTTTAGTTAGATAAGGAGTCCCACTGAAATTATTAATATTTTCCGAGTTATTAGCGATTTTCCAAGAAATCATGACAGGGGACTGTTAATTGAGATAGAGGACTGTTATACTTTAAGAAAAAGTCATTTTAAATTGATCAATTATTTATTATTTTATAGCAAATCAATAGTAAACAAAATGTCTTTATAAAAAATTTACAGAAATAACAACTTTCCTTAATAAACATTCATATCAAAAATTAACCTTAACCTCTGAGGCACTGAATTCAGAGTACCACCCGTTCCTGCTATTTCATCATCAAATCTTTGAGGGGAATTTGTGGTCAATTCAGGTTCAGTAGATTAAAGATTTTCCGTTATAATGCTCACAAGAACCACTGTTGCAAAAGCAGCTGACACTTTTCATTGTTAGTCATCAACATCATTTCAGCACTGGACGTCCACTGCTGAACATAGGCCTCCCGCCCTCCCCCAATGACTTCCACATCGCACAGTTGGTAGAGCGGCCTGCATCCAACGCCTTCCTGCTACCTTTATGAGGTCGTCGGTCCACCCAGAAGGTGGCTCGGTGTCGCTTGTCTCTTGCTGCGTTTTCCGGTACATGGCCTCTACTCCAGAACCTTGCTGCCTCATTGTTAGTGTTTTATATTTATTTGGAAAGCCGAGGATGGACCAGGAATAAATACTTGCGACCTGATGCACATATTTGTGCAATTTCAGGCAGAGGACTGTTGCCAGGGGACTGTGTATTTCGGCTAGATTTCACAATATTTACGAAAATGATGTTAAATAGTGTTTTAAGAATCTACCGATCAATTGAGACGTAAATATTATATCAATTTATACTTTATTTAGAGATTATTAAGACTGTATTAAAATTCTGGGGACAAAGTTTACAGGAGTTTACTAAATAAATAAAATTGGTAATGAGAGCTTGTTTTACGAAAATAATATAATTTCATTATTATTCTTTATGCTATGAGCTGCCAGATGTATGTAGTTTCAATATCTTCTTCGTAAATCTCATTTCTAGGATGAAAAACAGTGATGGGGACAGCCAGGGGACTGTATTTTTCGGGCTTCAATCGAGTCTAGAAAAAAACTAAAAATAGTTATGGTTCTAAAAACAAAGGGCCCGTAAAGTTTTGGGGTTAAAGTTTCATTACGAGTGTGTTTTTTTTAAATATTTCAATTGCTTTTAGAAAAAATCGGCCGGGACAGCCGATTACGAGCTTACAGAGAATCGCCCTTGAATAAAAAAGTGAAACTTACAGCAGTTCACAATTTTACAAGTGGAATCACAGTGCACATTCAAAAAGCGCATAACAATGCAACACAAAAAAGTTTTGTCAACAAAATTAAACCCAAATCATAGTATTCATTGCAGAATACAAAAACGTGTTGGGCGCCAAAATTAACAGCCTCGTTAACCTGGCAAAAAACACGTTTTTACGTCGGACAAATCTCGCCGGGAACGCTTCGGAACATTCAGGGCGTCGAGCGCTCATTAACAAAACGACGAGGCGCAAACAAAACCGGGGCTCAAGTGCTGCCTACAAATACACGAGACAAAAGCGCAGCGACCATCGACCTGTGTGAGAGACTCGCCACAGGGATTCCGAGTGCTATTTGCTGTAATAGCTCGGTATTCTCCGTTGATGAATGAACTTCAAACATCCAGGTAAAATTTGGCGAATCAAATATAGAGAACTGCATTTTCAAGCTTACGCTTTCATGTTTATTTCTACGCTTAATTTTATTTTTGATCCATTATCCATCCTCTTAAATTGTTCAACATTTTACACAAAAATGCACTTTGATTAACAAAGTCATAAAGATTTTGATTTTATGTGAAAACCTAAAAGTTAAAAGCTTTCGTGTGGCAAGCCGCAGGAACTTTCATGAAAATTGACATGTTACAGGGATTTTTATATTTACTGGCTGAATTGAAGCCATATTTTTGTTTTCGGTGTAAGTTTTAGAAGCATACAATAAAAGAACATTTTTTAATGTTAATATTAAACTTTGAAATGGGCAAAAAAGATGTAGATGAGAATCCTATACTACTACGGTTCGTAGCTGTATTACAGGATTCGTAGCACGTAGCGTTTTACCACTAATGTGTTAGTTCGTAGAAAGTGTTCGTGTTCCATTTTTATCCTTAGAATTAAAGATAAACTGCCACCACGAGTCAAAAGACATAAATAACACACTTTTATCCTGCCACGTTTTAACAAAGGAGCAAAATATGATCGTACATAGATACACTGCTTCCCGTCCATTTACGGCGTTTTTCATTATTACATTATAACGGCAGCAGCGCTTTTTCCTTGTACCATTATTTAGGATTTTTCATGGAACATAAAAGGCTTTATCAATCACAAAGGAGTACTTTGTAGAGTTGATAACCAACGGTATTGTGATTTGTGGGCCAAGCTACCACCATCAGTGAGGTGTAATTAATTCAGTTTAATAAACAAGTTAATATTTGAGAAAACTGATTTCAAAGTTTATGCAAGTAGGAACTCATCAGTCTTTCTAGCTGTTTGGAATAACCTGTATCAACGACATAAAACTGTAATTACCTTAAGTACAAGCGACAAGATCATCACAATGGGAATAAATATTTATCACAAAGGATTTCTTTGAACCAGTTTATCCCCGGCCATTATAGGCGTCGTAACAGCTAACTGCGAAAAAAGGCTCGTATAAAGAGCTATGCTTTCGAACAAGCGAGTGCCTGCGACTTTGCTCGTACACGCCATTTTCGTCGACGCACCTGATGCTTCGGCTTTATGAGAAATTGTAAGATGTCGCTTGAACATAACTTCGGTGGATACATTATACTGTCAGCATGTGATTTACAAAGAGGGTGATTATGAAAATGAATAAAATTCAATGTTAAAGTCGTCAGAGAAATAATCAAGAGCGTATTGTGATAACGTTGCGGAAAAAAATCTGTTAAAACTTTTTTAACATTTTCGTTTGTCCACTCCAAAACTTGACTTCACGTAAAAATGTTGTAAATCACGTACAACCATAATTTATAATTTCCATAGGGTTGTTAACTTACTAAATTAACTTTTGGCAATCGATTAGATGAGAAAGTCGTTGAATCCGGGATCAGTGTAAAACAATAAATAATGTAACTAACACCAGCAAAACTACTGAAAAATAACCTAATAACTGAAGCATACCAACATATCGCAGACAAGATATAATTATTCCTTTTTTTGCTAAATTAATGGTACGCTAATTAGCCCGGCGGCTCCCTAATGATTTACGGAAAGAAAGCCCAATTAATCCAATGAGAAAGCAGAACAAAGTTTACTTTTATTGAAGGACGGAGATTATCACCATGAATTAAGTCTGGGCCATTTTTCATCAAAATCAAAAATACCTATTTATTCACTTTAGGTACCATTTAAACAGAATATGTTATCGTTACGTATGGTTATGTAAGGTTACGCTCGGTTCACTGAGACTGATCGATCGTTTGCCATTCGTAAACGAACAAATAAAACTTTACAACAATGATGAGTTCTTATGTGTGGGTGGCTATCATTTTTATACGCTTATTTATTAGAAATTAATGTTATGATTGATATTTTTTTGATGATTGATGATATTTTCGATACAAACAGTAAAAGAAATCAAGATTATTGAAAGAAAGAAATTGAGTTCAATTTATTGTAATGTTGACAGGTTATAAACAATGACAATATTTGGCGCCCAACGTGGTGTTATCGTGTATCAAAGTTACTTTAACCAAAAGGATGCCTGGGTATATTTAGCCAATACTTATCTTCTAGAATTATGGTTGAAATGCGACATTTTAACCGGTTATTAATTCGAAAAATTATGTTATCATTAGAAGTTTGCGAATTGCGATAAAAAAATTCCGCTATGTTGTGTACGAAATTACGAATAGCATCAGCAGTGCTATATCAAGCTGGTCCACGTTATTGACTTGTCAACTCAGGGCGTATTAAGTCAACACTCGGCCACTAGTGTGGCGGCTGACTTGGAGTGGCGGCCGATATCCAGTTAATTGAAGGACCATATCCTCGGCCAGTATAACTAGGGGCAATTACACGACTCTTGTCGACTTGTTGATGGACTCCAAATGGAAATTCATTATTATTTACCATCGCGTTTAGTTTACTCGTGGCATTGTTATTAATATTGATGATAATTACGTATGCCATACGCTGTTAGCTGTTAGGAACTAAGTTCATTATACTGAAAACTTTAATTAATTATGACATGTTCTGTGATCAAAAGCTAATAAGTGGAATTGAGTACCTCAACCGTTGTTTTGTTAGTTTAATGCCCGTTTTCACCACCGATCCCTTAAACGTTTGCTAACTAAATATCACTTTGGTTAAACGATCGCCTAAACTGCCCACTAACCTAAGTTCGTTTTCACCATGCTATAGTAAACCTAAGTAGGGACTCTTTTGTAAGGTGGCGTTTCTTCGTGCGCCTAGTGACGTTTGAAAAACCGGTACTTTCCGATAAAATATTTTATTGGGAATATCTTACGTATTTCACAGAAACAAATAAAATAAAAGTAAAACTAAGAAATAGTTGACCAAAACTGATGTTTTTTATGTATTTTTGAGTTATTATTAAAGACAAAGTAACCGACATAGCTCGCAGAATTGCTAAAATCAAGTGGCAGTGGGCGGGGCACATAGCTCGTAGAGACGATGGCCGTTGGGGCAGGAAAGTTCTCGAGTGGCGACCACGGGCTGGAAAACGTAGCGTGGGCAGGCCTCCTACTAGGTGGACCGACGATCTGGTAAAGGTCGCGGGAAGAGCCTGGATGCGGGCAGCGCAGGACCGTTCATTGTGGAAAACCTTGGGGGAGGCCTTTGTCCAGCAGTGGACGTCATTTGGCTGAAACGAACGATTAAAGACAAAAAAGATATTTGGGCTATTATGTAATCTGTGGTTTGGGTGCATAATGTAATTCCTTTGCCTTAAAAAAAGTAAATGTCAAGATGACTGCTGCACCACAATAAATGAAAATAAAAATGTACTTATTGATTTTGATAGATATTTTGTTGAGTTCTGTGTGTAGTTTTGTGCGATTTTTAACGATAAAAGTTTGGGTGCATAATGTAATTCCTTTGCCTTAAAAAAAGTAAATGTCAAGATGACTGCTGCACCACAATAAATGAAAATAAAAATGTACATATTGATTTTGATAGATATTTTGTTGAGTTCTGTGTGTAGTTGCGATTTAACGATAAAAACGACAATGGAAAAAAGAAATGAAGCAAATTTTTCCCTCACATAAGACGCATAACAGTAATAAACCAGATATCAACCGTCCGCGTTGTGTTTCATTTACCCCCACTGAGGCCAAGAAAGCCCTCCTTCCTATCAAATCTTTATTATATTATCTAATTATAAGGTACTAGCTTTCCGCCCGCGGCTTCGCCCGCGTGGAATTTTGTCTGTCACAGAAAAACTTTATCGCGTGCGTCCCTGTTTCAAAAACCGGGATAAAAACTATCCTATGTTCTTTCCCGGGACTCAAACTATCTCTATGCCAAATTTCATCAAAATCGGTTGCGAGGTTTAAGCGGGAAAGCGTAACAGACAGACAGACAGACAGACAGACAGACAGACAGACAGACAGAGTTACTTTCGCATTTATAATATTAGTTGGGAAGTTGGGATTGTTAGGGCTCTAGGGACTACAACCGAAGCCAGAAATATAGTTTGGTTATTTGATAAGTTATGAGTGACCAATACCTACTATCTATACCGTATGTAATCCTGTCTCACTATAATATTATTAGGTGCCCATTTAATAAACTTGAGTGAAAAAGTGTTTCCACTGTCTCAATTGCATAAAAAGCTCCAAAAAAATTCAGTTTCCATTTCGCCGAATAGGCGTGATTGACAATATAACTGTCACCTAACACTTAAGCGGCCAAAAATCGGGCCCCTGTTTTAAAGTGATCCCATAAGGCCTAAGGTGTCCCTTATGTGTTGGTAAAAAAGAAATTCCTGTTAGGTATTACCTAATATTACATAAAGGTCGCTTTAAAATTAGGGATTGATGGTGAAAACGGCCATAAGTCCACCAAAGACAATCAATTCAAGTAAAAAGTCTAATTTGAATAAAGAAAAGGCTACAAAGAGCCACTAGATCATGGAAAGTAAACATCCATTTAAACTTTATTCCTGCAAATACAAATGAAAAAACTACTACCCACAATAGAACAATAGAATTACAGGAAGGAATGGTGTCCTTTAATGATCACAAGTTCCCCTAGAGCCGTCGCAGAGCAAGAATTACCTAATAACATCCACCTGGAAGGGACGCGATAAACACCCGCGCCGAAAGGAGGCTGCTACTGACCTAAAATTTATATAAATTATAATAAAAGAGAATTAGGCTACCTGCCAAGCCCGCAAAGTCCTTTGAGATTGTTACACAAATTAAAAACATTCCTTTGTCCCTTACAAATGAATGAACTTGGAAAAATAACAAAACAATTTCATGTCTAAAATTAACTGACCATTGAAAAAACGTACAATCTAAACAACATAAATATTTCAATTGATTTCCTTACGAACGGGATTATTTATTTTGTAAAGGTTTAATAACAAAAAAGACAGTAACTCGTTAACTCATTATAAAATCATTCATAGTCTGAGAGATACAGAACACCGACCTTTAAAAGAGACCACCAAGAGATTTTGATTACTTCAAAAATAATTGATCATATCTCACAAAACCAAATACTATGCCACGTGCAACGAATAAAGATCTAAATAAACAGTCGGCTCGAAGCGGAGCTATCCCGATTCTATTCCTCGGGAGAAATAGATTAGCAATAAACGTTCGACCGCGGGCGAAACAACCAACCGCTTTATTTACGACACTTCGTCCCCATAAAATATTCATCTAAACCGACCGTTCGACAGAGGAAACAAGCCATAACCACAAATTAAGTAAATACTTAATGCAAACGGCACCGTACGTGCTAATTGCGACCGGCTTAATATTCCGTCCACTCGTAAGCCTTCCAAAGGCCAGAATGTTATCTTCGCCCCAAATGAAGAGTCCGCCGACTTAAGGCTATTCAACAATAATAACTAAATGAGACGAAGCTTAGGTAATTCATTGTAAAGAAATCCTTAAGCCAAACTTTATTGAACGTCTGGAACGAAGCAATTTCTGACCTTTAACAAAAAAAGAGCACTTGGTGTGGCGTCGCGAATCGCGAGTGCCCACGAAAGAAGAACGGTCACGCCCCATACAAAAAAAACCCAGACCCGACAGAAACGAGACATACCTCAGTTTTTTTGTCATGTCTTAATTAGTTAAATTATATATTTTTTATATTCGAAATCTATGTATAACACCAAAATATTACCCTTTGTTTTTGTTTAGGCGACAAAAACTAATACAAAATGCTTATTTATCACCAAAATTGGTAAATGTATGTACCTAAATGTCTATTACAGCTGCTTTGGAATGTATCTAGATGACCTGGAGATACAACCGGATTTAGAGATTGCAAAATCCGGATTTTTCTTAAATCCGGTTTTCCGGATTTGTGTTACGTACAAATCCGGATTATCCGGATTTTTCGAATATTGGGTAATTTTTTTAAACCATCAATTTAATTTAAATAAAACGTAGTTTTTTTCAAAAAGATGTAAGTATTTGAAAAAAAGCGTTTTATTTTATTATCGCGCATGGAATTTATTCCTCTTTTTTTCGGTTTGCGCTACAAGCTTTCGAAATTATTTGAACTTTGCATTATTTTTTTCGTTTTAGTACAACTGCATTTCAGAATGCAAACTTGCTTGTACCTATAAAATATTTTTTTTATTCTTCTTCTTGTCGTGTCGACAACAAACCTACACAGCGTCAGCACAAAACTCCGCCACAATAGTGGCGTTGTCAGTAGCCTTCATTAAATCTTCCTGCTTGCAGTTGTTTGGGCACGACATCATGTGCTTCGTCGACTGGGGAACAAAACCACACTTGCACTCCAAGTTTGATCCATCCAAGAATCCTCTAACCGGATTATACAGGGTGGTTATACATATGGAACGATAAGTGATCTCACTCGATTATTTCTAAACTATACAAGATATCGAAAAACTAGTTACTGATTCTGAAAGTGCTTCACAAGCTCTTTCAAATGGTATCATTAATAGGGTACAGATTATGGAAGCTGGTAACATTGAATTTTTGGATTTTGTAACTTATTATTTTTTCCATCCTGTATAATCCGGCTGTATCTCCAGGTCACCTAGATACATTCCATAACAGCTGTAATAGACATTTAGGTACATACATTTACCAATTTTGGTGATAAATAGGCATTTTGTATTAGTTTTTGTATAACGCCTAAACAAAAACAAAGGGTAATATTTTGGTGTTATACATAGATTTCGAATATAAAAAATATACAATTTAACTAATTAAGACATGACAAAAAAACTGAGGTAATGTCTCGTTTCTGTCGGGCCTGGGTCACAGATGACCGTTCTTCTTTATCCCTCTTGTTATTACAATTTCCATTTCAAACGCGTCGGGGAGAGTTGAAAGAAAAAATAACAATTGTACAGAGCCTGCGGGAAACTTGCGCCGCAGGCATAACGGCGGGAGAGCCATGTTGCTGTAACTATCTTTAAGCCGGATCCACACCCGCAACGCGTATGGATGTTTCTGGAACAAAGGTTTCGCGAAGCTAACGCATTCAGTCAGACTCGGGGTAGTGGTAATTTCGCAGTATCGCAGTACCGCGTACCTACAGCGTAATTTCTTACACATAGCTTATACATCCACCGAAATAGTAGGTAGTATCTGTTTGTTACGGCTAAGTGCGCAAAATAAGTAGTCCTACGAAACTGTGCGAAGGTATTATTTTAAGTATTTTCACGTAATCCACGTAAAGTCAAATGTGTGGAGACTGCTTAAGGTTGGCTGACACAAATTGCCTACAGCTATTGGTTGGCACGTTACCGCGAAATATAAAAAGTTAGCGACACCTTTTTGAGATATTTCTTTTCTTGAGCGGTTGGGATTCTCCCTTACGCTTCAATGTGAGAAATAAGACGTAGTGGCTTTTTCCGTAATTCGATTCGAGTCAAAAAGTTTTTGTCGAGATGAAGCACTCAATATTTGCTGATGACGCACTATACGTGAATCGTTAGAAAACCGAAAACTCACGCAAGCAAAGCCGCTTACATCGTTTAGTGTACAAAGAGATCAAAGCGAGCTAGAATTCAGCTTAATTAAACCTTTTTCTTGCTCCCGCTGCACAATATGGCCAACAGCAGTCGCATTGTCCGCCTGCAGTATAATCACTGTGGTCAGCTACACACGTCCGTGAAAGCCGCACGTCGCACGACACAACACAGTATCGATCTGGCCAGTTCACTATGGAGCTAATAAGCTTATGCAAAGAATTTAATTGGTAGATAAATTTCATGGAAAGGAAAAACAAAGAATTATCATCTTCAAAGTTAACAACTGTGTAACTTTGTATTATAAAAAAATCCAAAAGTCAATTAAGTCAGATTCGGAAAAGAGTTCGAAAACTTTCGAAGTTTTTTTTGGAATCTAGACTGTGCTTGATTGAATGTATATTATTATCCTGTAATTTTACGTCCTGAACCTACATTTAGTGAGCAAATGTTGTGACATAATGTAGCGAACCGGAGGTAATTTCAATGGCATTAGTTAACTGTAAACTACAAAAAATCTGTCGATCTTGAGATCGACAGAAGAAGGCTGCTATGAGTTCAGGCTTTGTTAAGGTTATAACTAACTAAGTTAATGTTTCTAATACCTACGTCTCCTTTAGTGGAATGCGCGCCATGATTAACGTTTATCGAGACAATGTTATCGATTTCACACGATAATGCCCATATATTTAGTAATAAAGCCTAAATGGACTTATGGGATTCAACTCTGGGGATCTGCCAGTAATTCCAACCTTGAAATCCTCCAAAGGTTTCAGAATAAAACACTGAGGGCAATCTCAAATTCACCATGGTTCGCTAGAAATGTAGAGATACACGAGTACTTGGAGATGCCGACAGTCAGGGAGGAGGTGAGCAAATACTGTACCAAATATAAGGAAAGGCTAAAACATCACACAAACCAACTTGCTAGAGAAATTGTGGAACAAACCCACAAGACCACCACA
This sequence comes from Ostrinia furnacalis, assembly GCF_004193835.3. Classification (NCBI taxonomy): domain Eukaryota; kingdom Metazoa; phylum Arthropoda; class Insecta; order Lepidoptera; family Crambidae; genus Ostrinia; species Ostrinia furnacalis. The sequence goes on from NW_021134898.1 coordinate 14,842, forward strand.
AGACTGAAAAGATGGCAAATATTACAGTTGGACCAAAGATGCTAGTGGCTTGGACTGAATATTGGAAGGCTGGACTAGATTGCTACGTGAATTAGTAAAAACCGAGGGAGAGAATTTACTGGAATACCCCTCCTCATGAACACAAACAAAAAAGCAAGACAAAACATCTGATTATGACCTAAGTCGATTGCAGATATAAAAAGGGGAAAAAAAAAATATATAGTCGTCTAAAATCATGGCTAAGATTTTATCATGGCGCGCTTCCTAGCCCGGCTGGACTCCAGTCCAATGATCCATCATTGGAAATTCAGCGCGAAACTTTGATAAGAAAGTTTAAAATCTCGTTCAAGTTGTGGAGCATCGCAAATTATGTAGAAGCAGTGGTCAGACAGGCGGCTGGAAGCCACACGGCGGTATCGATCGCGCCGACACGTGGCCGATCCGCTTCCGCTTCTACTGCACATTACGTTGCCCGCGGCGTATGTTTGTCATTGCGTGCAGGTAAAGTGTGTTAGTTTCAGCCAATCGTCTGTTGAATGTTGTTTGTCTTTTAAAACCCAGTTTTAATGGTCGATTTTATCTTTGGTAAACACAATTTAAAACACGAATAAGTAGAGTTTTCTAGTATTTTCCATGTTTTGAAATTTTGTTAAATGATTATAATTTCGAAACATCTTTTGTCTATAATGACATCAGTTTACTAAATATGTCATTCATATTTCAGCTGGACATAAATATTGTTCAGATGAGCCATAATTGCATTAATTTTCTTTTTACAGATTAAATCACTCATAGCATCCAATTCTAACAAGGCGAATTAATTATCCTTCATGTTTAACTAGTCCCCCAAATTCACATCACACGCCACATTCACACTTCGACACCGAACCGCCCCAAACGCACTAGAAATCCAATCCTGCCAAAAATACGACAGCAATTACTCCGGGATGAACCTGCGTAATCAAGCTTGAACTAGGCGAGGCGGTCACTATAAAACAAATCAATTACTGGCGGATAGTGCTGGACTGGCCACTCCCCCCACTCAATCAATGGCCTTTGCGAACTGGATAGGCAAAGGGAACACGAGACGCACGCAAATTGGGCATTTCACTCGGTTGCACGCTGCAATTGCGTTTGCTTCTAACCTAAGATTTTATTTTATTTGTTTAACAATGTTTCAACAGCATTTAATGTTACATAAATGTGCAGGAAGATACAACTTGAACATAAGCCAATTAAAGAAACACATTCTACTACTAAAACCTTTTTAAATAAGTTTTTAAATATGTGCACAATCTCAATTTTAACTTGTGCTGCTGAATATTACTGATGCATCTTGATTCTTGATCAACTAAATTGATCCATTGTCTTTATCTAGCTTATTGATTGTTACACCAACACCCTATTAATGACAAGGCATCAATTCAGAGCTTAAAGTTTAAAAATCATATTTTATGTTCCGGAGGATTCAGTTTCATAAAAAGTTTCAGAGGATTCCATTTTAACGGCTTCATCATAAATTCTACTTACAATCCGACAGGCCATAACGTTTATTTCCATTTTTATAGACGTATTACATCTTAGACCGTAGTCGGTAGAAATCTACTTACTTTTTTAATGGAGGGTAGTTTCTCATTACACATTTGTCTCTGATTCTTTTATAATATGTGACTGTAACCAGGCCTCCGTCACTCGCCTATGCCGGCCGAGATAATTACCTACAGCGCGCGACAACTTCAAGTTGCAAATCAGTCAGGACCGCCACGCGTCGTGACGCGCCTGTGAGCACACGCGTATTTCTATACACGCTCGGTCGATCATCGTTAAAATCAAGGTTTATTGTTCCAACAGCACTATTATTCTTCTTTAATGGAAAATCGTAATATTTAGAAATAATAATTAACTGTAGTGATTTAAATAATTTAAAAAACTACACTTTTTGAATAATTTTGAAATACTTATGACAAAAAACTGTAGCAAAAAAAATATTTTACCTAATAAAAACATTAACTTTTACTTTACCGTGTCTATTTTCCGACACTACACCTTTTAAAACTGTGTGCCTACCATGAGTTTACGTTAGGTGTGCTCGCTAGCGACTGCGTAAAAAAATGACATTTAAATGTATGACATATTGTGCAGCGCCCCTAGTGGCTACTTTCAAGAAATAAGACCTTCATAGAATTTTTTGACGTATTCGCTAGCGAACTCACCTAACGTAAACTCATGGTAGGCACACTGTTTGTCCAATTTCGAATTATCGTAACACTGAAGTTTATTAATAGGTACTTTAGAGATGGTACGATTATACAAACACCACTAGATTAAAGTTTACCAATCGTAAATACAATAAATGCTTCTTAAAATTAAGTTTTTATTTATTTTACTTTGCTTATACAACCCTGACGCTTGAGCTGTGAGGTAGATCAATTCTGAACACAAAAAAATAGCGCTCTTGTGAGCGTAGTACAAAGGTGCGATTTCGAATGCACCATGTGCGTTGGATATTTTGCATTATTATTATTACCGTTAAAATGCCGGCATCTGATCCTACACAAAGGAGTGCAATTTCTGTTGCTACTATTATGTATTCTGTGCTGTAACTTTAACAACTTCACTGATTTTGGTTTCGACAAACTTATTATACACATACACTATTTCACTTACTAATCGGCACCAGTAATATTCATGTACAAGTAAGATTTAGCAAGTAATTTTTGCTCTTGATTGTGTTGTTTTGTTAGTGCGACTATCCGCTAATCATAAAAAAGAAGATGATATAAGTAATTAAATTAATATTGTGTGATGTTGTGAAAATAATTACCAATAAAACCAGATAATATACTGTACTTTCGCGTCAGTGATCACAGTACAAAAACCAGTGTGTTCTGATCCGAATCCAATGAGCGATCAACCGTTTTTTACGTTGAACTGTATCACCGTTAGTCCATTTATTAGAGGGTACGTCTGGGCAATTACTGAGAACGGATGGGGGCTAACAAGTCGCTTCGTCGTTCGCACGCACTGGTGTTCGAATAGCACATCCGTGCAATAAGTTCTAATCTTTAACCTTCCTATACCCGCGCGTTGGTCTCTCAGACCGACGAACTAATAATTCGGAGTTTTTTCAAAAAGTATTAACTCTATGACTTTGCGGTTTTTAGTACCTTCATGATTTGTGGCCTGCTATTGTTTAGTGTTGGGCGATCACTGCTGCCAAGTGTACGTGTGTCACTTTTTGCTGTTATTCGGTCTGTGAGACCGACGCGGGTATACGTGTTTCTACTTCAGGTATGTTATTATTGTTTTATTTTACAATATTACTCAATAAAATGTATTGTCATATCGAGCCTTTACCGCCAAATTATCGTAAGCGACACTTTTGTCAAAAAACCGTTTTTTATCGAAACTAGTATTTCAAACCGTAACGGACCCATCCCTGTTGGTGTTTCCCGCCAAAAAAAAACCGTTACAAAGTTATAGCAAGTGCTAAAATTATCGTGAATACACATTTTTTCTAAAACTTAACGTAAGCGACACACGCATTTTGTCGCAAGCGACCGCACTTGTTATCGCAAGCGACATTAGCGCTTCACTGTGGGTGTTTATTGATGCAATTAGAGATTGCAATCGAATATTCGAATTTTTAATTTCAAATTAGTATTCGAATAGTAAATTAACATGTATTCGAATATTCGAATATTACAAAAATAAACAGAAAAGAAAGAAAAAAGACAACTTAGTGTTTGCAAATGCAGTCGGAAGCATAAAAAAAAACTAGTCATTGATGCTTCCGTCCGACTGCATTTGTGAACACTAAGTTGTCTTGTTTCTACCTTTTCTGTTCATTTTTAAGTAGTTGTGTTTCTTTCGCTACTTTGATACACATAGATAGTATAAAAGAGGCGATAGAGCGAAACCAAGGTTCCAAATAACTTGAAAGAGAACTCTATTGAGCAAAGTCAGCTGACTGATGCTGAAGACGGCGGACGGTAACGTCAACAAAAGCCGAGGTTCTGGGTGAGATCGAAAAGATCTATGGACAGCTATATACCTCCCAACCTGTTAATAGCTCAGCAACAGACGCAAGAGCTAGGTTAACGCGACACTATACCAAAGACATCCCGTATATCAGCCTATACGAGATTAGGAAGGCTCTCAAACAGCTAAAGAACAACAAGGCTCCAACAAGGTGATGACGGCATAACTTCGGAGCTTTTGAACGCAGGTGGAACACCGAAACTCGTTCAGAGACTCTTTAACTCCGTCTTACTTCAGGGAACAACGCCAGAGGCATGGAATAGAAGCGTGGTGGTGCTCTTCTTGGACTATGAGAAGGCCTTTGATTCGATCGAGACTTAAGCAGTGCTGCAGTCTCTCCGACTATTGGTATATCGAAGTGCTGAAGTGCCAGTACAGAAACGCTACCATGTCGGTCCGAGTACAGGAGCAAAGCACAAGGTGATTCTTCTGCAACGAGGCGTGAGGTAGGGAGATGTTATATCTCCGAAACCGTTGACTGCTGAATTGGAAGACGCTTTCAAGCTCCTTGAATGGAAAGGATTCGGCATAAATACCTATTAATGGCAAATACATCACTCAGCTGCGGTTTGCTGACGATATTGTGGTCATGGCAGAATCGCTTGAAGACCTTGGCACAATGCTCGAAGACTTTAATCGAGTCTCCCAACAGGTAGGCCTTCGGATGATAATGGAAAAAAGGAAGATTATGTCCAACGTCCATGTTTCGGTTAGAACTCGATTCTCGAGACTATTGACTGTTGACAAGTATGTCTACCTCTGACAAACGATTCGGCTAGGAAGATCAAATTTCGAGAAAAAGGTAAAGCGCTGGATACAGGCCTGTGCCAACCGGTCATTGTGAAAGTGATTGGGGGAGGCCTATGTTCAGCAGTGGAAGTCCTATGGCTGAAATTATGATGATGATGAGAATTTTATAACTGTATTAAAAACTTTATTGTTAAATAGTTAAAACATAGTTCCTAAAGCAATAAAAACATTGATATTTTGTGCTTTTTATTTTTAAAGTATTCGAATATTCGAAATAGAAAACTATCGAATATTTGCAATCTCTAGATGCAATAAGAGTGGTGTTAATTGATTTGTACAAGAAGAAATTTCTCATTTCATTTTATAATCTTAGTAGGTATAATTTGATCTCATTATTCCTAACGATTACTATGAATAAATAATTTTTGATTATTATGTGGATATTTCATTTAAAAACCTTTTAAAATGCCTATTTTTTTAACTATTATAATTTCTTGGACATAGTAACTTTGATAGGTAATGTTATCGTAAACGCCCGAATATCTAAAGACTGTGACAGCAAAAATATTGTATGCGCCATAAATGGTATAAATACTCATTATTTTTGTTTTATTTTCAGTCATGTATTTAAATCTCTAAAAATCATTAACGTATGTCATTTTTCTTGTTATTAGCACACTTCTGATTAAAGATAATTAAAAAAAACCTTCTCCTGTAAAATTTGGTTTTTGTCGGTTGCGCTAAAATGGCGGTAAAGGCTCGATATTTTAGTGGCGTTTCATATCAATCAAGTATTACTGTATTTTATTATTATTAATTTGTTTTAGCCATTTTTGTCGTCATAATGAACGAAGAAAGGATAAGGGCGCTGTTAGAATGTGAAGATTCGGACTCCAACTATGATGACCAGAGTGACAGTGATTAGGTGGTGGATGATTTAGAAGTGCAGGAGAACAACACCGATTCTGAGCAGAAGGGTGATTTGTCAGATGCAAAAAGTATTTTTGTCATTATACGAGCATGCACTTATGGTATGTTCCGGTTATTATTCCACTAAAACTACTAGTGATAAATACTGTTTTTTTCTTTTAAATTACTAAGGATACTTCCATTTATTATATTTTATAGTAATTTTTTAGGCTTCAAAAGAAAAAACGTTTATTTTTGTTATTATATTTAGGCTGACGTAAAATTTTGTTTAAATTTTAAGTCTGATTTAAAGGCTGATTAAATCAAAATATCTATAAATATAAAATTTGTTTTATTTTTTTTATGCAATTATAACCTTAACGTATAATTAAAAGCAAATTATAGTACAATACAGTACACAATTATACTATAAAACACGAGCTCAACTTTCGGTCTGAGAGACCGTGCGCGGGTATATGTGTAATGCTTTTTGGCGCGGGTATACGAAGGTTAACATCTCCGATACATTTTACAAAGCGAGCTGCGCAATATACGAGGGGCGGCTGAAAAGTTTTGAGCCTAAGTATCTTCATGTGTTATTATTGACTCGCGCTAAATTTAATTAATTTGTCAATAACCTCTTTAGTATATGTACAAAGTTTCATTTCATTAGCGTCATCACGCTTTTAGAAATTAATCCGTAAACATCATCATGTCTCAGTCATCCGCGCAATGTACGAAATTGAAGTACACAGTTGTCATAAAATTCCTCAAAAAGAAGAACAAAACGCTGACGATAACATTTGAAGAGATGTCTACAGTTTATGGGGAGTCTGGGCCTTCATTTGCCATCATGAAAGATTGGATCCGATAGTTCAAGCATGGCAGGGAGTCGCTAAAATATGACCGCAAGTCAGGGCGGCCAGATTTCGCCATTAACGAATAAAATAATGAAAATTTAAAGAATCTTGCTTTAGAGATCAGTTAATTAAGCTGTGACAGATAGCTGAAGCCATAGGCATTGGCAAGGAACGTATCGGCGATATTTTTCATACTCATTTGCACATGAAATAGGGGTCCGCGCGATGGGTGCCAAAAATGCCCACGCCGCTCGACAAACAGTGTCGAGTCACAACTTCGCAGGAGTTTTAGGACATCTTTGGCCATAATCCTAACAATTTTTTTTCTCACATTGTCACTATTGATAAATAATAGATCCGGCAGTATGATCTAGAGTTAAAATAAGAGTCAATGCAATGGATTCAAAAGGGAAAACGCCGCCGCGGAAATTCAAAGTGGAGCGATCGACCCCAAGCTCATAGCCACTATTTTTGGGATTGTGGAGGAATTTTATTCATTGACTACCTACTTTAAAAAAAACTACAATAAACGGGGATTATTATGCTGTACTAATGATAAGAGTGCGTCAAGTGGTTGTTGAAATATTAAGAGGCAAACTGGCGAAAGGAAATCTGTTATTGCAAGACAATTCGCCCGCGCACACCGCGCATGTTACATGGCTTGCCCCGGGTAAAACTGGATTTCAAAAAATTAATCACCCACCACACAGTTTAGTTCGAATCCCTAGCTATTTTGTCTAATTCTCAAATTGGAAAAAATACCTCCAGGAACGAAGATTTTTGAGCGACAAAGAAATGGAGGCGGCGTTAAAGGCTCATTTCGAAGGCAAAGATTGCGAATTTTTTGTCAGTGGGTTGAAAGCTCTTTTACACAAATGTAAGAAGTCCGTTGTAGTAGAGGGAGATTAAATAGAATAATATATTTTTTATACTTTTCTATCGGCATTTTTAATACCTTAGGCTCAAAACTTTTCAGCCGCCCCTCGTAATAGGATAGCGTGAAAAGGATCTAGGTCTAAGCTAAGATTGTAAGTTCAAATACTTATTAATGAATAGGATTTCCAGAGCTATATTGCATTTGAAGTTGAATCGGCATTAAGTCGACTCAAATAGGTCTTAAGCTGTACTCAAAGGCATTCTAAAGTACCTAACCTCAACGGGTTGCGTGTAAGCCATATTTAGCTCATTGGGTGTTTTTGTTTCAATGAGTCTAACGTTGTATTAATTTCATGTCTATAATTTGTATTTAATCAATTAAAAACTAACCATGTGTAAAAACCTCGCTATACAAAAAAAGCTGCTACAGTATGTGCATAAAAATTTATAATAAAATCCCAGAGATATTTAAGACAGGGTCAACTAATGCAATGATACGAAATCTCAAAAATTGGCTGATAGACTGCTGTATCTACAACATTAATGACTTTTTTAATGACCATTTTGCATGCTAAAAATGTTAGCAGAATAGTAAGCACTGTGTAAATTATATTATAAGACCTCATATCGTCACCGTCGTGGCAGAATTAAATAACTGACAAAACCAAAGTTGCGAGATATTCACGTTTTTGTGTTTTTTTTCGTTAAAAATGGCGATAACTTTTAAGGGTAAAAATATTTTATTGTCGGTCTTTTGATATTTTATACAGCAAATTTACCTTTATTCATTCAATATTATTCTATGATGTTACTTTGTATTATTTTAAATAAAAAAAATAAAAATGTAATTATTTAGTTTTGCCACAACCGTATTTTACAACTAAGTTGCAGTTATTTAGTTTTTCTATGTCACTTATTTAGTTTTTCCACAACCAAGGTATTACAAAAACGAATATTTCCATTGAATAAGTACACTTGTTTAATTTTGCCACACTTTCGTTGACCTAAATGTTGATTTATTCATTTTATTTTATTTATTTTGTTAATGCGATTTTAGTCAAAATCTGTAAAATTGTTAAATAATACTAGAATATACCTACTTATTTAATACTTATAAAAGTTTAACAAATTGATATGGTAACCAACATCCAAATGAATATCAAAATTAAAATAATCCAAAAACAATAAAACTGTAATAGGGATCTCTCCCTAGGGATCCATAGGGATCCCTTACCCTCAACATTATGGAAGAACGACGTTCAATGTCACTGCAGATCTCGGTTGACGCTAAGGCACATCGGCAGCTCAATATTTATTAGTCCAAACAAATAAAGAAATTTTGACTTTGACTTTGACTTTGACAATAGACAGATATGGAAGTCCTTGCGACATGATGTTCGCAACTTTAATACAAATAGTATTAAAGAGGCGATAGAGAGGAACCAAGGCTCGGAAGTGTTCGCAAGAGACAACTCTAGGTATTGGGCGAAGCTAGCTGACGAAGCTGAAGACTGCGGAAGGTAGTGTAACGTCAACAAAAGCCGAGATTCTGGGTGAGATTGAAAAGTTTTATGGACAGCTATATACCTCGACGAAGATATTGTGGATATCAGCATTATCAGCCTATACGAGATTAGGATGGCTCTCAAACACCTAAAGAACAACAAGGCACCGGGTGATGACGGAATAGCCTCGGAGCTTCTGAACGCGGGTGGAACACCGATACTGAAGTCCTTCAGAGACTTCGTCTTACTCCAGGGAACAACGCCAGAGGCATGGAACAGAAGCGTGGTGGTACTCTTCTTCAAGAAAGGGGATAAAACCTTGCTGAAGAATTACTTGACCCATCTCGCTTCTGAGTCATGTCTATAAGCTGTTTTCGAAAGTTATCACGAATTATCTCGCGCGTAGGTTCGATGACTTCCAGCCTCCCGAACAAGCCGGTTTCTGAAAAGTATCGGCACATATCGAGGTGCTGAAGTGCTTGTACAGAAACGCCACCATGTTGGTCCGAGTATAGGAGTGGAGTACGAGGGCGATTCCTCTGCAGCGAGACATGAGGGAGATGTTATATCTCCGGATCTCCGAAACTATTCACCGCTGCATTGGAAGACGTTTTCAAACTCCTTGAATAGAAAGGATTCGGCATAAACATCAACTACGAGTACATCACTCACCTTCGGTTTGCCGACGATATTGTGTGGTCATGGCAAAATCACTGGAAGACCTCGGCACAATGCTCGAAGACCTTAATCTTCCAAAAGGTAGGCCTTCGGGTGAACAACATGGAAAAACGAAGCTTTTGTCGAATGTCTATGTTGCGCCCAACCTAGTTTCGGTTAGGAGCTCAAATCTGGAGATTGTTGACAAGTATATCTACCTCGGACAAACGTTTCAGCTAGGTAGAGAAAGAGGTCGAATTCAACTCGGCTGGGCAGCATTCGGGAAACTAAATATCTCAGTGCCTATAAAGACGAAAATCTACAATCTGTATGTGTTACCACTGATGATATATGGCTCGGGAACGCGGCCTCTTACTATAGGCTTTATAAATAAGCTCAAAGTTGCACAGCGTGCTTTGAAGAGGGCTATGCTCGGTTTTTCTGTACAAGAGTCTGTCTCTTGTACAGAAAAACCGAGCATAGCCCATAGTACGCAGAACTGACGGACGATGGGGCAACAAGGTTCTGGAGTGGAGGACAGGTACCGAAAAGCACAAAGTGGACCTTATAAAGTTAGCAGGAAAGCACGATGCAGACCGCTACCAGCCGGTCATATTGGAAATCATTGGAGGAGGCCTATGTTCGGCAGTGGACGTCCTATATAGCTGAAATGATGATGATGATGAAGGTAACTATCCAGATTCAACATCTGAGTAATGAACATTGAAATTAAAAGTAACATTTAAAGTAATGTTACAAAAATTAAATAAATCAAAAACACAATTGTACGAATATTTTGAAGCAATGTTTCGGATAGAGTTGTGGCAGAACTAAATAAAGTCACTTATTGACTTCTTAGTACAAGTAGTTTGAAGCAATGTTTCGCAGTGAGTTGTGGCAGAATTAAATAAAGTCACTTATTCAGTTTTGCCACGTAAATTCTACAACAAACAGAGTTGTAATTTATGGTCAATAGTTTCACTAAACTGAAGATATCTTTGGAAATATCATAGGTATTGCCACGAGAGTAAGACCAAAATATAGGTAACACTTTCTTCTATACAAAAAGTGGAAAAAGTGGTTTTTGCCAAAAGTGTCAGTTATTTAATTCTGCCACGACGGTGACGATATGTAAAATACCTATTCTATGCAATAAATCTTTGAATTTGAATTTGAATTTATGCTAACCGTCTTGAATGTCGAATCATTTACGATCGAGGATTGTAGTCGTTAACGCGGGTAATGGCGTGTGCGCCGGTCGCCGATACGCGAAACCCGACGCGGATCGATTTCTCCGGGAGATGGCGCCGTGTGGCGATGCGCGCGCGCAATGAACGGTGTCGGGAGTGAAAATGTCTCGGGTATCGTGTATAACTTTATCGGTAATTAATACTGCTTTCTAATTATAGTTTAAGCTGAATCGCAAATAATAAGACAGTGAATATTAAATACAATTACGCATTACGGTGTCTCCAATCCAACGTGTTAAGCCTCAAGCAAAACATACGCAATAATATCATTCAAATTCCAAATGCCTGTTTCAAGCACAAGATCTCTTAAAATTACGACGATGAAATTACAATTGAAGCAAGGGTGTTTTAAACCAGAACCACAATTAACTGAAATATGAACGCCATTTGTTTACCTCTACATGCAAATTCAGCACCCTAATCTGAAGAATACGACCACGGCACGGCCCTTTACAAATTCCCTTAGTTAAATAAAGTCTGAAATGAGCATTCCAACAATATCGCAAGCGTGTTATCAGTTGCAGGACTTGTAAATGAGTGATTAAAATGCATAAGACGCGCTGGGTCGACGACCTGGCTTGATTATGAGGTGTTTCGGCGCGCGTTAGGGAAGCAACCCTCGCGAGCCCGGCCAATGCTCAACCCTAAGCATTAATTGATTACGCAACTGAAATAATGAGCGGAATAACCGGAATTAGAGGTATTATAGCCAGTAAGGAATGTTGTAAAAGTGATAACGGTTAAGGATCAAAGAGATATTGCGCTTTTTAGCACAGAATTCAATTATTTTTTTATTTCGCAACTTTCTATTTAGTAATCGTTGGTTACGAACTAAACTTCATTTTTTCTTTTAAATTACCAGATTGAAGGATCATCTGTTGGTCTAGGTACGTGATTTTAGTTACTGTAATATTCTAGACACGTTAGTTGAACAATGGATGCTCTAGAGACCAACAGAGTATGTACCAATGAGCAGTTACGTCTCTGCTCTGACATTGCGGTGTGACGCTTGCTAGTATTCAAATATTATTTGATGGAAGACTCATCATATCATATTATGAGAGGTAAAACCTTTCCACAAAATGTAATTCGTGAGCTCCACGTGCTCTTAAAACTAAGTCGATAAATTAACATAGGCGTAGTGGCACAGCCGCCATGCCGTCCAGGCTCATTAGCGGCACGGCTGCACTAATTATATTCATTAGCTTTACCTTTTAGTGCGGGCTAAAGCGCTGGAGTGGAGAGCACGTGCCGAGAGGTGAGGTTTAATTCGGAGATCAACCGCCGAACGTCGGGTTGAAAAATATGTAAGGGTTTCAGTAATGCTTTGCCGGTTACCGTGTAATGACTAATGGCTAGGCTCACGTGGCCTAGGAAAACATGGAAATACATAACGCCATAAGGGTGAAAGAGAAGAAGAACTTAGAGCTCGAGTAGTGCTAGTGACGGATCGAGAAAAGGAAAGCTTTATATGGAGACCAACACACCTGGTCTGGCCAGCTTAGCGCATACTATTGGCATACAAGTCAAATAGCTCAAATTCGGAATAGAGTGCGTTCCAGTAGTTGAAGGTCAAAAAGTTGGTGGTAATGTGAAACGATTTTTGACACTTAATTACCAAACGGATATTTAAGTCACAAACTTAAGTCATTTATTAACTATGAAACCGACAGTTTGTGTTAAATATGCATTTGTTTTAACTTCCCCCATTTGTATGCAGGGCGGCCCACAATGGCGGAGTTGGCTCGAGTGATGTCATTGTTGCACGGCGTCGCAGTCTGAGCGGCAGATTCGCGGCGTTTGCGGAAATATTGTTTTCATGCTAAATATATCGTGATGTTTCTCTTTAAAAAGAGAGGTTCTATGTTCGTTCGTATTTATTTGGTTCGTCAATTGTTAACTGAAACACACTTGAGGTTTGGCTAAGCTAAAATGACATTCAATGTGAATCAAAATAAATCGTATGCAGTTGTTCAGAAGAACACACATTTCAAAATCTGCGGAACCGGAGTTCGTTGGCTTCGAACAATTAAAGAGCATTTTTCTTCGATCATTATTTCAACGTTTACTTTTACTTATCAAGTTATCAGTCCACAAAACAAGTTCGATTCGAACTTTATTGATTCAGTATTTAAGGAAAATTTTGTAGTTGGTATATTATCAGTAAAAAATTCAAAATGCAGGACGTATTTTTAGGTATAAAAAAAACACAGTGTAGGCATAAGCCGAATATTGTTTTAGGTACTCGTAGATACGCAACGTGCAGTCTGCACCATTATGACAACAGCGAAATATCATATTTTGCGAAAACTCTGGTCTACACAACACGAATTTTACAACTAAAACGAATTTCTTTTTTTCCGGCAGTGCAGTCCAATGATTTCCCTTCATTGGGTAGAGAATTCAATTTCTTTTAATGCGAATTCTCGTTGCTTATTTTCAAAACTGAAATGTGTCTTCCAATTGAGTTTGTTGCAGCGCTTCTTCTCAGCACTTGCCAAATGTTTGTCTTGAAGCGCTGGTAGGGCAAAAAAAGAATGAGACATGTATAGGCTCCTTAAGAGCATTTGACGATTTGCAAGAACTAATTTAATTAGTCTAAACAAATAAAGATAATTTTGATTTTTTTATTTTTTTGAATTAAAATAGATTCAGAGACTCATGAGTTCTTTAACCATATCATACGAAATAAACCTTTGCCTAAAAGAAAGAAAGAAAGAAGAAAGAAAATAATTTTATTTTGACAACAACAGATTCAGGGAACAAAGACATACATAAAAAAGAAAAAAAAATTACTTTGTTGCCAAAAAAGGTCACCCACTCAGTAATATCTTGACAGTATGACTGCCAAGACACTGATTTTCAGTGGGTGCCTTTTTGCAGCGCTATTTAACAAAAACAGAAAGAAGAGTAAAAAATAATAATAAAAACCACAAATTAATAATTCAATAAATTAATCAATTATACAAATTTTAAATTAAATAATAACAACATACATAATTAATTAAATTAAAAACATAACAATATTAATAAAATTCATACATAGACATGTCAAAACAAAAACCATTTCTACTGCATGGCCATAAAAGTCGAGGCAGAGACAGAAGAGAAAAAAAAAAGCTGCATTGAGGAATGGCGTAACATGAGACCGTGGCGGGATATGGAAGCAGAAGCGAGCACATGCATTTTGAACCCGCTGCAACAACTTTGCTGAACTTGCTAACAGACAGGGCCCATAAACTGTGTCACAATAGTTTAGCTTAGACAATACAAGAGCCTCACAAAGAGTTATCCTAAGCTTTTCACTCAAATAAGGTCTTATTCTGTACAGGAGCTTCAACCTATAAAAACAATTTCTTGCACATTCAGTCACATGTTTTTCAAACCTGAGATGGCTGTCAAACACCAGTCCCAAGTTCCTGGCTTCCTCAACCAACATTATGGCCTCCCCATTTAGTTTGACAGTGAAGCTGTCAATCTTAGCAGTGTTTTTTGGAGTCCCTATTAGCATAAGCTTGGACTTTTTGGGATTTAAGGTGAGGCAGTTGTCAGAACACCAGGCCGAAATGCTAAGTAAATCCTTGTTTAGCGTAGCCATAGCTTCGCACTGGTCAGAAGGAGCGAATGTAAGGTATAGCTGCAAGTCATCTGCATATAAGTGATAGCGACAGTGCGCAATATGTTTTACAATATCAGCACTGTACAAGATGTAAAGAATTGGGCCCAAGATCGAACCTTGTGGGACCCCGCGACTTACCGGCAGAGAGCGTGAACGAACTTTTTTTCCATTGCTCAGCCTCAGTTCGACATATTGACTCCGTCCACTCAGATAACTATGGAACCATTTTACAGCGAGGCGATCAAGACCGTAGTAGCCGAGTTTCGACAGCAACAACGATGTGTTGATTGAGTCGAAAGCCCGAGAAAAATCAAGAAGCACCAATGCTGACACCCTCCCCTGATCTCGACCCCCAAGAAGGCTATCCACAACGTCCGCTAAAGCGGTCGCCGTGCTGTGTCCCTTGCGGAAACCTGATTGTGAACCAGGTAATATGTTGTACTTCTCCAAGTATGTGGTTAGCTGCTTGCATACTATTTTCTCCAAGACCTTGGAAAGGCATGGAAGGATACTAACAGGTCGAAGATCCTGCACTGATGCCGGCTGGTTGGTCTTAGGTAATGGTGTCACCGCTGCCACTTTCCAGTCCTCGGGAAACGTTCCTTGCTGTAATGAGCAATTAATAATAGCTGTCAAGGTCTCGAGTGAGTGCGGCAAGGTGAGCAGCAAAGCATCCAGTGCCAGGCCATCGTTTCCCTGTGCGTTCGACCTCAGCCCCCCAACAACCTCCATCACCTCCCTGCTAGTTACAGTTTGGAGTGAAAAAACAGCCTTGGCATTATACCTTTTATGCTCATAAAAAGATAATGTAGAAATCGATACTTCGTTTGAGCCTGGTATGTGTAGAAAGTGCTGATTTATAACATTAGGTTCATTGAACTCTGGTGGCAGCTCATTGGTCCTTTCATTATTTGGAAGCACCGTATTTTTTAAATTCTTCCACAGTTTCTTTGAATTACCTATGTTAGTATTTATATATTTTTCAAAGTAACATTTTTTCTCCCTTTCCATCGCCTCAAGTACTACCCGTCTCATTCTTCCGTAACATTCTTTCAAATTTGATGTTTTGAGTTTTTTATATTTATTGTGATACTTATCCCTAATACGCATCATTGTTTTGACAGTGTCTGTTATCCACGGGTGGGGAGGATGTTTAAACTTTTTGGTAGTTATTGGGGCATGTAAATCCATCAATCCGACAGTGCATGATGTGAATGCCCGTACCAGCCCAGCTGATTAACCTCATTAATTTTCCTAAAATTGTTCCACTGAATGGCACTGAGGTCCGAATTCAGCCGTTCAAGCAGAATGTTCTTAAACGGTCTATATGTCACCCATCTAGGACTTGGTATGTTCACTTTAATCTTGACTTCTGCCAGTATCATGGCATGCCCACCTCGATCTGGTGAGTGCCTAACTGTCAGATTTGGAACCCTAACATCCGTGCACACAACATCTATTAAAGTGGCACTATGGTCTGTGAAGTGGGTGGGTTCTTTGACAATTTGACTTAAATTCAGACTCTCAATGAATTGTGCGAAGGCTCTATACCCACGGCCGCTGACATCAAGGAGATTGATGTTGAAGTCTCCCACCAATATCAAGCCGTCAGAGTGCGAGAAGGAGGTGACCGATTCAGTGATAGCGTCTAGGAATATATTTACGTCTAGCCAGGGTGGTCTATATGCAGTTCCCACGACTATATTCTGCTGGTGTGAGCGAACTTTCAGCCACATTTGTTCGACAGATGGTATAGACGTAGGACATTCCAGTCGGCTGACATTTAAACCCCTACGTATATAAAAACCAACCCCCCCTCCCCGACCCCCCCGAACCTGATCCGNTATCCCCATCAATACTTATAGAGTTAAGGAAGGATACTGGAGCAGTAAACCCTTCCTGCCTCGCATAACCTAAGTACCATACGATGGACACGTATGATACTTTTTCTTCTTCTTCCTCGGTCCCTCACTGATGAGGATCGCGACCACAGATAATGTTCCTCCACAGACTGCGGTCATAAGCTGTGTGGACCGCACGATGCAAAGTCCCGCCCACCGTCTTCCTCACCGCGTCCGACCATCTCGTCGCACGGTGGTCCCGATTTAATAAAACATGGACATTGATGCTAGAAGCACGAAATTTTTTTTGATGGTTACTGCTATGATAACTAATAAGGCAAAAAAATATTACAATCCTACGACGTCTATTTCGTAGTAAAAAAAAATATGTACATATTTTTTGTATGGAAGAAATTACGTTTCTGTCAATTTTTCGAAATTATTTAACGATGTCAAGATGCCGATCACACATGTTATAAAACAAGTGATTCTGAGTATTTCATGCGAAGATACTTGTCACTTATCTCTGCGTACTTTTGAGTTATAGAGGGTTAAAAAATCAATTTTTTTATATTAAATATTTCCACAAAAAACTGCCAAAATTACAATATGGTGTATAAGGGACACCTTTAATGACACATAACAACAACTCGCACTCGCGCGCGCTCGTATGCATCAGCTTTTAATAAAATAAAATAAAAAATTAAGGGAAATACTTAATACAACGTTGTATGTATAGGTCCGCTGGCCGTCAAAAAGTAGCTTATACGAGAGGTTGCCCAATTTACAATATGTCCATCATTGATAACTCACACAAATATCGTCTCTCTCTGAAGGATAACAAGTTTTTTTTGTTTCCAGAAGCTCTTGATAGGATGGAAGCCCATAAATACTCTCTGAAGCGAGAATGAATCTCAAATTGCGATATTGCCATTTTGACAAATTACATGATGTAACTAGCGCTAACGTTTATCTTCAGGTAGACACAGTTTTAAGTTAAAAGATTGTCTACTATTTCACACTGTTCTTCGTTTTGGAACAGTTCTTTGATTATAGGTAGTCGCTAATTTCGTTTTGTTAGACTCTTTCAGTTTAGCACATAAAGCGTAAACTAATTCCTCCTCAGAATGATCTAAAAGTGTTAGAGAGCGCCTCTTCTTCTGCAGAAGAAGAATTTTGCATAAATCTTCAAAAGGTTTTTTATTTATACCAGAAGTCGATGGTTGCACATCTACTTCCGCAGTCTCATCAACTGGAGCGTCTTCCTCGGTGTTAACGTTGTCTATGCGTTGTGTTAACTCGGTAAAAAACATTTTTTAAATCTATATTTTTACATTTCGGCCAGACCATTTCAGACTAAAATGACGAACGTATTGGCATTGAATTGTCTTCCGAAGATTTGAGTAATTATCAAATCATTAAGTCGTAATTTTACAAGAAATATATCAAAGAAGATATGGTCTGCTTCCAGCAGAGCCCAAAAGACATTTTTGCACCAGAATTCGCATTGGCTAGACTCTGAAATTGTCTGGCCGAATTGTAAAAATATAGATTTAAACAATGTTTTTTACCGAGTTAACACAACGCATAGACAACGTTAACACCGAGGAAGACGCTCCAGTTGATGAGACTGCGGAAGTAGATGTGCAACCATCGACTTCTGGTATAAATAAAAAACCTTTTGAAGATTTATGCAAAATTCTTCTTCTGCAGAAGAAGAGGCGCTCTCTAACACTTTTAGATCATTCTGAGGAGGAATTAGTTTACGCTTTATGTGCTAAACTGAAAGAGTCTAACAAAACGAAATTAGCGACTACCTATAATCAAAGAACTGTTCCAAAACGAAGAACAGTGTGAAATAGTAGACAATCTTTTAACTTAAAACTGTGTCTACCTGAAGATAAACGTTAGCGCTAGTTACATCATGTAATTTGTCAAAATGGCAATATCGCAATTTGAGATTCATTCTCGCTTCAGAGAGTATTTATGGGCTTCCATCCTATCAAGAGCTTCTGGAAACAAAAAAAACTTGTTATCCTTCAGAGAGAGACGATATTTGTGTGAGTTATCAATGATGGACATATTGTAAATTGGGCAACCTCTCGTATAAGCTACTTTTTGACGGCCAGCGGACCTATACATACAACGTTGTATTAAGTATTTCCCTTAATTTTTATTTTATTTTAGTAAAAGTTGATGCATACGAGCGCGCGCGAGTGCGAGTCGTTGTTATGTGTGATCAAAGGTGTCCCTTATACACCATATTGTAATTCTGGCAATTTTTCGTGGAAATATTTAATACAAAAAAATCGATTTTTCATCCCTCGATAACTCAAAAGTACGCAGAGATAAGTGACAAGTATCTTCGCATGAAATACTCAGAATCACTTGTTTTATAACATGTGTGATCGGCATCTTGACATCGTTAAAGAATTTCGAAAAATTGACAGAAACGTAATTTCTTCCATACAAAAAATATGTGTACATATTTTTTTTTACTACGAAATAGACGTCGTAGGATTGTAATATTTTTTTGCCTTATTAGTTATCATAGCAGTAACCATCAAAAAAATTTTCGTGCCTCTAGCATCAATGTCCATGTTTTATTAAATCGGGACCACTGTGCGTCGGTGCCCTGCCCCGAGCGCGTCCCCCTTCATACTGTATGATACTTAGGTTACACAAAAAGTATCTTTATCTTCGAACGCAACCAGATCTGAGGCTGGTGGCCATAGTAAATGTTGTTCGTCTTGGTAAGACCTTTCAAATGACACTACAAACATAAAGTTATGTTTGTAGTGTCAACACAACCAGATCTGAGGCTGGTGGTCATAGTAAAAGTTGTTCATCTTGGTAAGACCTTTCAAACGATACTAGACTCATATCTATTGGAGCCGGGTACCATTTTGCCCATTGTCCTTTAATTATATGCTGTAAGATTATCACTTCACTCACATGCCCATGATGCAAGCTTTCGAAGAAAATGGTAATTTTTTTTTGCGAAATTTGGAATAACTGAAGTTTGAAAGCATCAATATTGTTTTAAAGTTTAGCGTGCTCTGTGCTGTGGAGCAGCTGGTTCCACCAACAAAGTTGTGCGCAAGTTTTGTTCGCATGAATAGTGGAAGAACATTTTACCTAGACTACAATGTCTTAAGAGCCTACTATGTATGCACAACACCTATGATTCATGTTAAATATAGCTATTTAATATTTATTCTAACAGCAAACAAAGTGTGCGGTCTTTAATTCGCGACTCTGCGCAAACATTTTCAAATGCTTCGCTTGAACAAATTCTAAAAGAATATGGACACATTTACTATTAAACTTAAGAACTGTCCGGACTTATTCCTGCCGCCACTTTTCGCCATCGATCAACCCGACAGCACTTCCATCCCCATCACTTAGATGGTTGGCAGTCCACAACAGTACGGTTCTCTAGAAACTTCCTGCCCCGTACAACCAAACTGTGGAATGGACTGTCGTCTGCGGTGTTTCCAGACCGATACGACCTGAAGCTTTCAAAAAGAGAGCGTATCTTCACCTTAAAGGCCGGCAAAGCACCTATAACGCCCCTGGACTACGGTTGTCTATGGGCGACGGTAATCACTTACCATCAGGTGATGGAACTTTTCATGGTCGAGGCAAAATATTATTTCCGCCTGTCGTCTTTCCAAGTGGGATACTAGACAATACATGGTTGCTTAGTACTTGTGCTATATTTCGCCATTTAGATGGCAGCGGCGGTCGCAACCGCAGGCATCCGTCGTCCGGATTATATCGGTCCACAATTAATTGCCGTCGATGCCATCCCGGAATTGTATCCGGCGTTGGCGGGCTTGTTTAAACGACGATTAATTAGAGGGATGCGGGATCGATCGCGGGATTATAAGTGACATACGAATGTACTGCTATTTGTAACAAATATACGATATTTCATTACTGGCTACATTTAATTGAAGTAACAAAACGCTCAAATATCGGGAAGTCCATCAGTTTGGTTTCAAAATATAAGGCTTCTTGCTTGTTGCATTAGATATTTTTTTTATCTTTTTAGTTCGTAGCTGGTTGACTTGTTTCTGGCTTAAAAGGCACATACATAGGGTCTGCAGTTTGCTTGTATCCATGCAACTGAATTATTTTTCATTGCCTAATTTTACGTCTTGTATCTTGCTCGTCATTAATCACAGCTCTCCCGGAGGGTTTTATTCCATTACCTATTCACCATTGTCGGCAAAATTAATAGCTCACCAAAGCATTAGCAATGTGCATTCAATGATAACCCATAGTCATGATTTCGGTATCAGTATAATGACCCGTCAGTGGGTATTGCGATCCTTTTAATAGCAATCTTCACGCTCTAGTTGTGTTTGCTGTTAATGCTTTTTATGATACAAATCCATCTTACCTAGACCAGCAACATTACTGGTCTAGAAAACGAAACTCGGTTGATAAGAACCACTTTTTTTCCGTTATAAAAACTATCAACTAGTGCTCTTGAGTGGCTACGTTCTCTGAAGTCCGGTGGTGACGCTACGAGGAATTGGCAAGGTCATGGATACATTTCAACTAAATTACACACTAACAAGGTAAAAAAACATACAATAACAGTTTATAGCTCAATTAACAGTCATCATAGATTATGGTTAGACGTGTGTATGCTTTAGGCGCCATCAATGGAAGGACAGGTTGGGAAAATACCGGCCGTACCGCAGTGCAAGGTCGCGACTCGCGGTCAAGAACGCTCGAAAGCGCTGGCAACTCGGCGCGGTTGCTTAGAGCGGTACTAAAGTTGATAATTTAGGATTTTTATGTTTGTACAGGTGTCCACTTTCTTGTTCTAGTTTCAGGCTTTTATCGATATTAAATTATGCCTGAAAATATCATCACCCTTTGAGTAGGATGTCTATTTGTCCAGCAAATGTCAGAAAACCAATAGAAATCTACACTATTTCTGTTAAACGTTGAAAAAGACTGATCAATGCAACGTATATTGTAACTACAAAATAAGGCTTAATGGGCACCATGCAATTTGGCGGGTTTTTCTTGTTAAAGCGTGTACGCATCAAGGTGAGTGACTAACAAGAACGTTACCGGTCATTGTGCAGACTTCAACCAAGCTAATTTTAAGAACTTATCGCGAACGACGTAATTGTTTTGACGTCCTAATTTTCTAATTATTTCTTTGGGTTTATTTTATTGAGTTCATCGATTTACCATTTTGGGATTAAAAGGATCTAAGAGATACTTTGCCACTTAAAAACTAAGACTCATTGTTTTGTATTCTGGAAATCATTCGGCGAAAGATATCATTCATCTGATCTAGAAAAAGTGTGGAGTAATAACCTTTACCCAAGAAAACTTTAAAAAATCCTTATCTACGATGAATCATGCGCAGATTTACATTATTTTAAATAATGAGCATTACGACTACAGCATTCGTCAGCGCAGCGCTGTTATTAAAATAATAGTTCAAACAACAGCATGCTCTCGCCATTACCATTTTCTTATAATGGCCGTTCCTAATACGGTTCGTAAATCTTGTTAATGTAGGTATTTTACATGTTATTGTAATAAGCAGGCTATTTTAAGCATGTATTTACTCCATCCGAGTAGAAGAAGAGCACACTGACATTTCGATGTGCAGTAAGATCAAATAAAATTTACAAAAAGTTGCCAAAAAGAGGACAAAAAAAATGGTAAACCTTTGATTTGATAAATTCGCAATGTTGCGAACTAGCGGTTGCGGTTGGAAAATAATTTCGTAGATCGGTCAAAATGACACATGAGAAGATGTTTAAGTCCAGATGGGCTGACGTAAGTGCTGACCTGTACGCAACAACTAATGCAAATCTCGGCGAAATAGGTAGGTAGGTTGAAGTTTTTGAAACTAACTGCGGCGTCGAAATAAACTACTAGGTAGGTACCTATATCAACATAGAAATTAGGTTTGCCATTAAGATTAGTGCGATATGTTATCTAATGGGACAAGTTTATGTTTGTCATAATTATTTTGGAATATTTAACTACCTACTGTCTTACTAAATTGTTCGTTGTTAGTGTTTAAAATATAAAAAATACTTTCAGTAATTATGATGAGATTTGGTCGGGATTTACCTACGACTTTTACGTTATTTAGGTAACCTACCTAGGCAGATAAAACGAAAAAACATCGGTATTTTGGCAGAATCCTGGTTAATTAGATGATTAAAACAAGTTATGTAGGTAGTTTTAATAGTTTAGGACACAAACTAGGTAAGTAGAAAAAGGCGCCTAACTCTAACTACCTTTAATAAGTGTCGATATTGGTTATTATTTATTATTATTATAGGCCGCTAACAACCGGGCAACATGGAAAGCATTGGGGGAGGAGGCCTATGCCTATGTTCAGCAGTGGACGTCCTATGGCTGAGATGATGATGATGATGATGATGATGATTGGTTATTCTATCCAGCTTTAATACCGTGTCATTTAGTGCCTACCAATACCAAAGATTTAATCTTGCCTGTCTATAACTTTCGCGCCGACCGAACTACCTACCTACCTTCTTTACAAGTAGGTAAATAGCTTTACAGGCTTGAATAATTAGATAAAAACGTAGGAGGTCCTACCTACTTTGGTACTTATTTATTTAATATTAGATTGAATATATTATTATTTGTCTTCTACCTACCCACCTACTTAAAATAGACATCGATAATACCTAGTAGGTAGGACCTAACTGAAATGTAGGTTTAAGGTAGGTACCTGACAAATCAATACAAATGAGCGGATACATTCAAGGCAAAACTGCGTCATTTTTCCGTTTAACAATTAGCGCCTAAATTATTTGTTTGTATGCATTCGTGATCGCGTATCGCGAGGAATGGAATGCAGTGCTGCAGCGGACGGTGCGGTGTGGTGCGGTGGTGATCGCCACGGTGCCGCCGGCAGCAAAACATCAAAACAAACATAGTGCCTGGCCGGTCGCGCGGTCAGCATAGCGATCCGCGATTCATGACCAAACGCGATCGATAAAAACAATGAAAATAGACGCGCTACTCCGCAACAACATGCTTTGGCACGTTTAACAATAGCTTTTCTAATAATCGCTATGCCTAGTCAGTTTTAAAAATTAGAAATCGTATAAAATTATTAAAAAACATGAACGATCAAAGAAATTCCTCTCCAAGATGATTCCAATTAGATTTTTGCGTAGATGTTTTTGGATAATTATTGTGCAATACGCGTGGGAAGTAGACTGAACTCACCAGATGCAGGACTGTATTCACCACCTCCCGGTTGGTCACCTGTCCGACTTCAATCAGCCCGATAAGAACTGCAAATTTCAGGCTATCGTTCGTCGTCATCCTCACCACCTCCTCAGGTCTTTTAATATCACTAAACGGCGGCGATTTTAAGTCCGCCATGGTTAGTTTTTCACAATTCACTGTTGCACAATTTTCAAATCCACTCACGATAACAATAATCAAGAAAACATTATTTCTTTAGCTCACATGATAACACACCAAAGTCGCATTCTGCCATTTTGGAATTAGTCAGTGTTGCCATAAGAGAATAAAAATAATTTACCCGATCAATGAAAACACACGCGGGTAATTTTTGAAGGGTGAAACCAAAAAGCGGGTAGTTGAGTTGATGAACGGAAAGCATGGTCGTTATGATTTATTGATTTTAATTTACATAAGTGTACAAATTAGGTGTTAAATTGTGTTTAAAAGTGCAGTGAAGTGATAAATAATAAAAAAAAACATTGAAACATTTCGAATTTGAGCGTGCATCGAGTATTCGAGTATCGCTGTAAACATCCCGCTTTGAACCAGATAGCGTCTTGAAACCTGCTGATGACATGACTGACATTAATGATATTGTGATGACGATACCGGTCATAATACCTACCAATCATATAGGTACTTTCTTTTAATCTATCGTCGATCGATACTATAAAGTAAGTACTTACCTAAAGAAAAAAAAAATATTGTGTGAAAATGTTCATACTCTGCTATTTAGTAAAAAAAAAAGTCTAATAAATTCGAAACATCAGTTTGGACGACAAAATAACTTTGAAATTGAATTCTCTGACTAAAATTTTATTGTACTTCAAACTTTTAACAAATCTTTTACATAAGATATTATGAAAAATGACTCTCTTCTTCATTTCATCACTTCAGAGCATTATTATAATGATACCAAAAATTAGGCTACAGTTGTAGAAAGTAGGTACAACACTAATATACACGTTCAAATTCCATTTTTAATACTTATCAAAATGAAAATATTTAGGCTGAGTTGCACCAACTTACTTTAACCGTAGCTTTGACCATAACCGGTGCTTTTTATATGGAGTTTGACAGATTTTCGACGTTTGTTAAAGCTAAATTAAGATGGTGCATTTCAGCCTTAAAAAACAATAATTATACTACACAAAATAACCTATCAAAAAGTATGGCACAGAGCCGAATAGGAATAGATTCTTTTGAATGTAGTTTCCCATGTAGGAGGGTTTAGTTTATTTAATGGCAACATTATAGTAGCGTCATCACAATTTTGCCAACTTTATATTATTGCTCGTTTTACTGAAAAGATATAAAAAATAAAATAAAAACATTAATAAAAATAGCATAATTATTTATCTGCAATTAATTGATTTTTATTGTCTTATTTCAATAAATTAATATTGAAAATACTGAGAAATGAGAAATATGTATCGTTTTAATGTTGGTAGTGCCTGAAGTTGTAGCGGACGACTCCGGAATTGCTGAACAAAACGCCTTCAACTTCATTTCGATTCATCAGTCAAAAAGTAATCATGGCGGCGATTGATGTTGAGCCACCGAAAGTAAGTTAAAAATAATTTGTAAATTATTATTTTGTGCTAATATCATGACGTGCGCGCAGTGTTCAGTGTATTTGGATCCAGACATTATGTTTTAGTCGTGTTCAAATCATACCCAACATCAATAATATGGATGCGGTAAATGGGACCGAGGGCGTTGCTCCACAATCTGAATTTGTGTCGGGAAAGTGGTTTTATTATGCCTGTAATTGGAACTGTGTCCGAAGAAAAACATTCCTTGCGCACCGGTGCAGGAATGCTAACAATAAACATTTGTTGTTGTTCCATTTGTACCTACCTGAATCCTAACGACTTCTCTTGTGCCGTTTATACTGGTTACATTTGAGTTGTTTATTTTAGATGGAGCCTTCCCTGCGTACTCTGAAACTGTCAGGGCATGTCGGTTTCGACAGCCTCCCAGATCAGTTGGTGAACAAGAGTGTGCAGAACGGGTTTGTCTTCAATATCCTGTGCATAGGTGAGTGATGAATCATTCGTTTAAGGTCAATGCGGGGAAGTCCGGCATACTTTATTGAGAATTCATAAAACAACCATATTTATACTTTGATATTAATCCTAATTTCATTTTGATTAAAAGAAATGGAAAACATGTACTATATTATATAATATGATATGATTTAATGAAATTTGCTGCGCTTATTTTTATAAAGAAAAGCATTTTTTTAAAACGTGGCGTATAGACGGACTTCCCCATGCTTTTGGGGTTAGTCCGTCGACTACATTTATAATCTTTCATTCTGAAGATTAATGTATATGCGTATTTGAAATCGATTTGAATATAAATGTCAGTTAAATGTGAACCTTAACGCCTAAGATACAAGATTGCAATCGTGTTTTATATCGCTGTAATTGTAAAGTGAGGCAAGTCCGTCATACTTTTAAGGTCAGGGGTTGTCAGCCTATAAATAGACATAAATAAATGTACCGAGTAAAACAATATTTTATGATGCTTGCTTATAATTATTTATTAAAAAAAAACAAGACAATGCAAAAATCACATAAACCTTAAGGCTTAAATAGTTTTATTAATAAAATAATTATTTATCATCTTTAACTGCCACTTCTGAAGCCACTGAGCAATAGTATTACACTTTAAGGTGCAACAAGATGGAAAATTATGACTCAACGATGTGAAGTAGTTAATTTCTCATTCTAGTGTAGATAATTCTTCTTTAGATAATTCTTAATGCTTTGTACTTATACAATTACTTTTAATTTAATTATTAATATAATCAGTCATTTATTATCACCCCCGAGAACAGGAATTTATAACAAAAAATAAACAAATTTATTATAATAACCATAATGATCGGAAAGCTTATTAATTCTTAATACTTTCTTTTTGGCAGCTTATTATCACATATAATAATTAATTAGGTTAAAAAAAGACAGGGCTGGTTTTTTTTTATTTATATTATGGTATTCCATTCAAAGTCACGTAATGACCAACCATTTCTAACACCTCTTGTCTGCTCAATCCAAATCCGTAACGTTCCATTGTATGCAGATATGATGCTAGTTTATGTTCGGTTTCTTGAGAAAGAGCTGTGCATCTTCCGAGAGTCTTAGATTTTACTCTTTTCTTATTGACATGGTCCATAATCGTCATTCTCGGTATGTTATAAATTTGGGCTGCCTGGTATCCACTTAACTCTCCGTTTCTTGTAACTTTTCTTTTGAATAATAAGCTTTATCTGTCTTTCTTTTATAATACCGCACCATTTTCGTTTTACATTTGTACCTAGAAATAAATTTATAAGTTGACTTTTGTTGAAAATATACTCACTATAAAATATTTAACTGACATACACCACAATTGCAATAAAATTTTAGTTACGCAAATGTTCTGACGATTTCAAAGTCGTTTAGTACCTAATATTACATTAAAAAAAATCGATTTTGCAACTACAGTTCGGTACACCAAAAGGTTTACGACATCTGATCAAGGGGCAACACCGGCATATGCCGGACTTTCCCTTACAGACTGTACGAACTTCCCCCAATATTGAATTTGGATGTTAGAATCTGATCACTAGGAATATTTCTTTAAATTAACGTTGAAAATCAAACTAAACTTCACAAATCGACAGTTAGTAATATTAGCTAAACACTTACCAGCTTTCCTTTCAAAAAACACTTGGTTTTGAATTATTTTTTTCACTTTGAACACAAAACGCCTCACTCTTCTTCAACGTGACAACCAAACTAAAAGTTGTCACGATTTTTATTGCTTGAAAACACCACCTAGCGCCATCTGTGTTGTATAGTTTGAACGAAAATTTCGTGCTGTTTTATCGAACTAACTGTTATAAACGTATCTGTTCAAAAATGAACCTTACCTAAGGGTATACGTGGTTACCCCTCTGACGGACTTCCCCGCATTGACCTTACCTTGTTACCAGTACCTACTCATACCCACGTTACTATGCTTATCGTGGGCTCGGCTCATGTTTCGAAGCTACTGTTGGTACAGTGATTAATTATTTTATTGTTAGTGATAATAACACAGCTGCCCAATTGGTGGTTATAATGATCCACTGGTCTGCCTAGTTAGTAGATAGAAAAGTAGTAAAAAGTACTTTCAATAATTTAATTGGATTTTTTCATGCTGTATCTTTAGACTCAAGAGCGACCAAGTTTAAAAACCTCGCTTTTAACGGCTGTAATAATGTTAATATTATCACTCAATAAGCACTAAACAGGCAAATATTTGCCTAAAAATGTTTTTCCCTTTATTATTATTTTAAACTGCAAACAGTTAATTTAGTTTTATTTCTTACTCGGGTTCTAAAATGCAGTAACTTAATAACAACCAAAATTAACAGACTTATCCAAATATTACGTAAGGGCATAAGGGCTACCTTTTCTTTTTTAATTTTTACTACATTTTGACGTTCATAAGTGCCACTTGTGGTCTAAACTGAATAAATATTTTTGATTATGATTCAACTTATCCATGTTAGAATTTGCATTGGTTTATTAGCAATCATTTATTACTTTAATTAAGTTCATTGATTACAATTCTCTTGTGCACTATCCAAAGTCCATCTACCATATTTTCATGACAACTGTAAAGTAAGTTGAATATGTTTGTCACCAGGTGAGACAGGCCTGGGCAAGTCGACCCTGATGGATTCTCTTTTCAACACTAACTTTGAGTCCACTCCCAGCCCACACAACCTGCCCACTGTGAAGCTAAAGGCCCATACGTATGAGTTGCAGGAGAGCAGTGTTCGGCTGAAGGTATTGGAATTCAATAACTTATTTCTCTCTAGCTCATTATCTTAGGTACAGTATTGGTGCTGACCTAGCTTTATGACTAGGTTTAAGGTTTGTTTATTCATTTTAATCATCACTTGGTACAGTCAGCACTCAGCATCAAATAGTTTGTGACACTCAAAGTAGCCCAAAAGTTCGCAACATGTATTGGATAAGGAAGGTTGATTTGGCAACTTTTGGGCCACTTTGGGTGTCACCCTGACTGTACTAAACATGTTTTCTTATGAGGTCATTTTGCTGCACAGGTTCATTCAGTTTTTATTAGCTTATATTACTTTCCAGCTAACAATATGCGACACGGTGGGGTACGGAGACCAGGTGAACAAGGAGGACAGCTTCAAGGCGGTGGTGGACTACATCGATGCTCAGTTCGAGGCGTACTTACAAGAGGAGCTGAAGATCAAGCGTGCGCTGCCCACATACCATGACAGCCGCCTGCACGTCTGCCTCTACTTTATCTGTCCTACTGGTGAGTGATTTTCTGCATTGCTCGGACAGCTGCTATGGATTTTCAGAATGAGAATTAATGTGACTGTTTTTTGACAAGTTTTCAGAATTTTGATGCAAAGGCTTAGGGACAGTTGGATTATCCTAGTGAAGGCTATAATATGATGAAGAGAATATGTCTGAGATAACATAGAGGCTTTTTTTGTTTTTCAAAACAGTATAGGCAGAAATTAGTCTTTTGCAGATAGGAATATTGCTGATTGAAGTTGTTGTTTCTTATGGTACTTATTTGTATACAAGTAGCAGTAGAATTCTGTTTATATGCAAACAGTTTTATTTTAGTAAACTTTTTATTTATTTAACAATTAACTTTTGTCAGTTTAAATTTTGTTGTAAAGTTCGAGACAAAAATAGGTTCCTTACTGGTCTAATTTCTACTTTCCAATCCAAATAGACTCGTTTTACTACACTGTTATTACTTTCCCCATCATCGACCCACATCTATGTCGTCCTTGACATTGGCTCGCTGATGTATGCGGGGCGCGCGCGACATAAAAACATGCCCTCGAAGTTTGTGACACATGTCTCTTGGGCATCTCCATATGTAACGGGACATTTCTTATTACGTACGCGTGAGTATCAATGAGCTCGTGTGGAAATGTATCGTGTGAGTTACATCCTTGGTGGTATTTTTATGAGACATCACACGGTCCAATCTGCGATATCCTGACTCCGGAAGTCATGTTCAGTTCTCAGTGAAATTTAAAATTACTCTAAAGCAGTTGATTATTATTCGTATCAGGAAATTGAGTTAATTCAATGTTCTAGTTCTTAGTAACCTACTACCTAGTAACTCTTAAAGACGTCGCTTTCTGAATACGTATTGTCTCCTCGAATCTAGTAATGCATATTGATACCTAGTAGTAGTGCTAGTTAGTATACGAATTACGAGTTTACAGTTCATGACGACAAGCCCTTTTGCCTTACTGTGCTTCGCCTACGTGCTGTATCGTTACGGGGCACGCGTCGGTGTTTTCACAACACTCGATTTGTAAAGTGCAACGATCTTGCGCTACTTTGTCGATGATATCGGAATTCGTTTGTTGACACGTTTTGTGTGTCATTGTTTATTGTTGATAACGGTTACTTAACTGTCGCTTTTACTGCGCTAATTTGTCTCTATCTAAAATACCAGATCTATTAATTTTGAAGAGGATAAATAACATTTTAATTACAAAAATACCTATCAACCTACCTATGCTATGCCCGTTTGTCGTATTATTAGGGAAGCTACATAATTATTATTTTATTATTGACATTCTTTCAAAACACATCGTTTAGTATTCATTGTTGTATAACAGCTGTGATTGCAAATGTGTATTGGTAAGTGAGTAAAGACGTTACTAGTCAATCAGCCAGTGATTACGAACACATTCCGCCGCGATTATGAGCCCGCCACAATGGCAACAGTAACATAATTATCATTCACACTCGAGTGACGGGTGATTGACGCCAGCTCGGCTGTCTCGAGGGGTCTACGGAGCTAAATGTTGCCGTTATTGCCTTCTCTGTCTTTCTCGTTAGAGTGAACCTTGAGTGAGAGAGATGGAATGTAGATGTAGATATTGTTTTCGGGAATAGACGAGCAGTTTATAATATTTCACTTAATGTGGAGGACTGAGGATGAGTCATATTGCTTTTAGATGGAATGGTCTTATCTAGATATTATGGTTCAAGGAACTTCTGATAAATAGTTTCCGATGTTTATTTTATGCTAATATTAGAAAATGTAAACTTTGTTGACTTGTTTAATAGCATTAACTCATTTTTAAAACTATGTTTTGCTTAAAATGGTCTTAAAATACTTTAATTGTTTTTTTATTATTTTTACTGTAGTCCTGAGTCATTTCGATTACTTACCTACTTGTGTAAAGTTATAAGTTTGTTATTATTGAATTACCATCCTATACAAACAATCGTAAAAGTTGTCTCGCAAAAAACACTATTTTGACGATCTATCCAAAAATACTAGATTTTAGAATCAAAGGAGTGTTGCTAGCACCAAATTCTAAAAATATAGATTATAAAACCGTAACTTTCGATGAAAAAAAGTGAAAATAGTAATAAAGCCATTACTCCCATCTTCCAGGTCACGGTCTGAAATCCATCGACTTGGTGTGCATGAAGAAACTGGACACCAAAGTGAACATCATTCCCATCATCGCCAAAGCCGACACCATCTCCAAGACGGAACTGCAGAAGTTCAAGGTAAGGCATCTTATTTAGTTGTAATAGAAGCTAGTTTGCAACAAAAATTTATAGTGTGATGTGCTGTCGATTATAAAATAATAATTAGTAGTCAGGGTTCGACATTATCAACAGTGTAAGATACAATTGTCATATTGTTTCATAAGAAATTCTGATGTTACATTGAGAATGTTGCTTTATGTTTTTGGTTACTGATTGTTGTCAAGTTATCCATCGCTAGTCCCATATAAAGCGTTGTGGAAAATAGATAAATATTTTGACGCTAGTTAACGAGTGATCGTTATGGAGCTAAATAGATAGGTTTTAGAACTATCTATGTTAAATAACGTCCACCACAGTCCACACGAGTTTGAAAACTTCGAATATAGTTCACTTTTACGCGCGCATTTTTTTGTTATTATCAAGATAATTGTGATAACTATCCTTTCGAACCCTGCTTGTAGTAAAGTTCAATATCTGTAAAATTGTCGTGTCACAGTTGACTGGTTCATCACGATATGTCTCTTGATGAGTCGAGCATTCAATTGACCTAGATTGCATACTACGCTGGTCACTAGTTGGCCTAGAATAATGTGTATTTCTATGTTAATTGGTTGCATGCTACTAGCAAGGATCGTTGGTATTTTCATGGCATCAGTTTAACGTAAATATCATACTTTTTTAATTGTACTATAGCACTCTTTGGCTAATATATATTTCGTTACCTTTTATCGATTTTGATGAGGTGAAAAAAGTCAAAAACAGTGATTATGATAAGACAGAATTCTTTAATCAGGGTTTTAGATGTGGACAATGGCTGTAAAATGTATTTGAATACTATACCCTAGAAGTATGTAGTAGACAAGCTATACACTGTAGCATTGTCTTATGTGTAGTCTTTACATTAATTTGTACTACTGATATTATTGACGATTTTTAAGACGCTTTTATTAGATTGTGTATGTAACTAACATGTAATGGAATCTAAGAATCTGAATTACACGCACTTCTAATTCTTGTATCATCATGAAACTTGGCAAGTATATGTAGATTAGATGACAATACAATATAGCTGGTCTGATGATGGGACTGGAAGGTGGCTATAGGAACTCCTAAACGAAACGGCGGAATCGCATCGAGTTTGGGTTCGTTGGATTTGTCTTTTCGAGCACTTTAGTGTTAGATGATGTTCAGGGTCCTGATGATGCAGTCGGGAGATGGCCATAGGAACTCTAAACTAAGAGTTAGTTAGTTTTTAAATTATTAATTTTTAGTAGGTAGCACCGGTCGTTGTAGAAATCATTGGCGGAGGCATTTGTGTAGCTTTTTCGTTTTTAAATTAGTGTCGACTTAAAACCATCTTTTCTTCCAGTCGAAGATAATGCAAGAGTTGCAAGCGAACGGCGTGGAGATCTATTCGTTCCCGACGGACGACGAGTCGGTGTCGGAGGTCAACGGCGGCATGAACGCGCACGTCCCCTTCGCCGTCGTCGGCTCCACCGACTTCGTCAAGTGCGGCAACAAGACCGTGCGCGCGAGGCAGTACCCCTGGGGCACCGTGCAAGGTAACGTCTTCTTCTTTGGTTTATGGCGATGAACTGGCGTTTTTTCGCCACTGAGGGCACACTATTCAAGGTAACGTCAATATCACTGTGGCACTATAGGGTATTTGACACCACCAATCAATTAACGTACTTTTTGAAACTGTAAAACGAGACTCCCATAGATTGTGTATGGCAATACAAGCCTGTGACGTCACTATTTTGTCAACTCGAACAACTTTTATCAATGCAACCAAAAATCTTAATTTACAGATTTAATTTAAAATTAAATAAGTTTTAAAGACTAGCATGAAGTTTGTTTAGTTTTTTTAAAAAGCTGTAATTTCGAATGATTGGGGAATGGTGTCAAATAGTCTATTTCCACCTCTCGTTCCCACCGCTGCAACTCCTGTGTAGCCAGAGTCTACAGATTGAGCGCTAATAAAAACCCAACCAGTGAAGGCCAAGTTTGTCCCGGGGAAAGATAAACTGTCATTAGATCCGCATGTTAAGCGAGGATATACATTGCACTTAGGGGCCGTTCAAGTATTACGTAAGCAGATTTCTTACCATTTTTTACCCCCCCGCCCCCCTTGTCATCAAAAGTAAGCAAAGCACTTACCCCCTCCCCCTATGCTTACGTAAACATTTTGTTATAAATGTTTTTTATATTGTCATTTTTAAAATAGGAAAATTCATGAAAATATTAGGTTTTTACTGATACACAGAGTAGGAACAAAAAAATATAATCTGAAAAAAAAAAAGAACACAACAAACATAATTGCATCAATTATGCATCAACATAAACACAAATGATAACTTTCAATGCTTACAATACGTTTAGTATCCAAACAAAACACGCGCGCTAGGCCGGCTTCGCGTATAATATTTTATGCGGACTCTCAAATTTCAATGGGCAATGTCGGCACGAGAATTAATTATTAGACAACTGAATAGCGCACGGTAATTTCCCTAATGTGCGGTAATTCCCCTAATCAGTTCTCAAGGCGAGTGCCTACGCATATGTATTATTTGCGGGAATCCCCGAAAAAACGTAAATAACTAACGATGACGTAATCATCATCTAGACCCCCCTACCCCCCATGTCATCAAAATAAGCAAAACAGAGACCCCCCCCACCCCCCCTTGGTGCTTACGTAATACTTGAACGGTCCCTTAGTAGTCGTTAAGAGACCCGCTTACAGTAGCGTCTTTCTAGTGTTGTCTTGCCAGCGCCCACGTAATGTTAACGCAACGCTGTCTTCAGTGTCGCCACGAGGCCTACGCAACGTTTGTTCGGGCAAGTAACGGAATCCTCTCATTCCGTTGTTGCGTTCCTTTTCGGCAGCCACTCAGTATTGGCGTCACGGTGACGCTGAGCTAGCGCCACGTTGATGAGCTGCGCAGGTGACAACTTCACACGACTACTACGGTGAGAAGAAAACTTCAGTAACAAATGTTTATGTTCAAATTCCAGTGGAGAACGAGTCCCACTGCGACTTCGTGAAGCTGCGCGAGATGCTGATCCGCACCAACATGGAGGACATGCGCGAGAAGACGCACGCGCGACACTACGAGCTCTACCGCCGCCGCCGCCTGCAGCAGATGGGCTTCAGCGACGTCGACGCCGACAACAAGCCGGTCAGTACAGACACGCACCGCCGACAACAAGCCGGTCAGTAGAGACACGCACGCGCGACACTACGAGCTCTACCGCCGCCGCCGCCTGCAGCAGATGGGCTTCAGCGACGTCGACGCCGACAACAAGCCGGTCAGTACAGACACGCACCGCCGACAACAAGCCGGTCAGTCACAGTAGGCCGACAACAAGCCGGTCAGTCACAGTAGGCCGACAATAACTTGATCAGTGTGCGCTGCACTTCGGTGTGGTGAGCGCAGAGTAGAGTACGTTCGTTCGTTTCAGCCAAATGACGTCCACTGCTGGACAAAGGCCTCTCCCAAGGTTTTCCATAATGAACGGTCCTACGCTGCCCGCATCCAGGCTCTTCCCGTGACCTTTACCAGATCGTCGGTCCACCTAGTAGGCCTGCCCACGCTACGTCTTCCAGCCCGTGGTCGCCACTCGAGAACATTCCTGCCCCAACGGCCATCGTCTCTACGAGCTATGTGCCCCGCCCACTGCCACTTGATTTTAGCAAGTAGAGTTAGAGTAGAGTACATTTGTCACCAACCCCTACTCTTCCCGCGGGTGTCGTAAAAGGCGACTTAGGGACTACACATCAAACGGATAACGGGCAGCAGCGCTTTCTGAAAAACATAAATCTTTTAAACTGCGATCTCCAACCCGCCTGCCAAGCGTGGGGATTATGGCAAAACCCTCCACTATAGTGGAGGGGGCTCATAGTCCAGCAGTGGACTGTAAAAGGTTGTTGATTATGTACGCTGCACACCATACGGCGTTAATAACGCACGCGTATACGAGCACCGAGGCCGAAAGCAAGTGATGCCATTGGTTTGATCTCATTTAGGGTTTTCGCGTATGAAAGATCCTCTAGATGGCGGGACGTGGATGTGGGGTCTGACTGCTGCGTGATTGGTGGATTTTGACATATCTGTCAATGTCATGTCAAAAATAACCAATCATGCAGCATTTGGACCTCCCGTCTACGTATTGCCATCTGGCGGATTTTTCAATCGCGAAAACCCTCATTGTCATTTTATAGTAATCGATGGAGGAAATCTCATTTGCGTCATTTATTTGAATTTTGAAATTGACATAACATATACAGGGTGTTAGGTAAATGGGTATATGAGCCGACACTAGCCCATGTTAACATGGGCATATAAATGGTATGGTGAAGTCAGAAATTTGATATCATTTTTTTTTTAATTTTCATACAAAATTAATTTTATAAAATCCGATTTGTATGAAAATTAAAATAATTAAAATGACGATATCAATTTTCTGACTTCACCATACCGTTTATATGCCCATGTTAACATGGGCTATTGTCGGCTCATATACCCATTTACCTAACACCCTGTATAATAAATGGTCGTTGTCCTTTGCAGGTGTCGTTCCAGCAGACGTTCGAGCAGAAGCGCGTGGCGCACCTGGCCGAGCTGCAGCAGAAGGAGGACGAGATGCGCCAGATGTTCGTGCAGCGCGTCAAGGAGAAGGAGGCCGAGCTCAAGGACGCCGAGAAGGAGGTACTACAATACATACGTTATAATCGATCCTTTAGGTGAATTTTTCACCATTGAATCAATTGCGAATTGGACCAATCAGGCCTAAACGGTTGAATAACCTCCTTATTTTTTTCATTTTGAATATCCTTTTATTTTGGACCAATAGTGAATTGGCCCAATAGCGAATTATAGTTCCAAAATACTGAACTGTCCTATCCATGACATTGACAGCGGGGCACCACCGCCAATACCGGATCGCTGGTTCCGATTTTTGCCATGTTGGAAACCATTTAGTTGAACGATGGTAGCGCCCCCCTGTCATTGAGTTTGGTGGGACAGTTCAGTGTGAGTCATCTATAGACCAGTCGTGAATTGTACCAATAGCGAATTGGACTAATCGCGAATTTGTAAATTTTTCACGATTGGACCAATTGCGAATTGGACCACGCGCCTAAACGTAATCGATTATTATATCTGTGGGATTTGAGGATCGACCACGATAAGGAAACTATAGATGAGCTACACTGAATTGTTCCACCAAACACATTGATAAGGGGGCGCCACCATCGTTAAACTATATAGTTTCCAACGTGGCAGAAATCGGAACCAGCGATCCGGTATTGACGGTAGCGCCCCCTGTCAATGTCACGGGTGAGACAGTTCGTTGAAGTTGAGTTGAGAGGGTGTTGTGCACGGGAACCGAGATCCAATTAATATCAGCCTCTGGTTTTTTTATTATTATAATTCTTCTAGTCTGGGCAGAGAACTCAGTCACCGCGATGCAGGTTGCGTGTCTTGTAATGTATGTGTCAGCGCCATCTGTTGGTAAAGACTACCACTACTCTGTAGTAGCGCGGATAGATATCGCCACTTGTCTATTATAAGTAACCTAAAAATCGATAATACTCGAAGTTATCGATATTCGTTTTACGAAAATAATGTCCATTGTAATCGATTCAATTATATCGATAGGATTTAGGATTTAATCGCCATCTATGGTATATCGTGTGAACTAGCTTGTCCAGTTTTAAAGTATTTCGAAAGAACCATAGATGGCGCTTTACTGACAGTTGCTTACGCAATATCTAAGTAGATGGCGCTAAATAGTATAGATAGGTAATTGGTTCACAACAATAACTTATTCCACACCTTCCCAGCCCGTATTGCAAAATCCTCTTGTTTTCCTCTAGAATCTAAATTGAGGATAGTGCGTGACTAATCTTAATGTTTCTGTCATGTCAGCAGCTCCTAGTGTTATAATGCTAATGGTAGCCTATCCCTTTCTTTCATTTCCAACCTAGTTCTTTAACAAAGGTAATCAAATGTATGACTAATAATACCGATTGGAGGTACAGCACTTTGGGTCTATCATATACGGGACTATTCCCACCTCTCGTTCCCATCACTGCAACTCCTGTGTATCCAGGATCTACAGCTTGATGAAAAACCCAACCAATGAAGGTCAAGTTTGTCCCGGGGGAAAGTTAAACTGTCATTGGACACGCAACGAAATTAATCAGAGGAATATAGGAGTTCGAAATTAAGGTTCGACTTCCCTCCATTACAAAGCGGATGACTGGGTCTATCATATGTTACTTACACAAATCTGTTAGTTCCAAAATACTCACTATCATACCTATCTTTCCAGCTGCACGCCAAGTTCGACCGTCTCAAGAAAGACCACACGGACGAAAAGAAACGCTTGGAGGAGCTTCGCAAGAAAATCGAGGACGACACCATCGAGTTCAACCGCCGCAAGCAGCACGCCGCCACGCACCACCACACGCTCACGCTCGGCAAGAGCAAGAAGAAGTAACCGCCGATGGATACCACGACAGAATGAGGGCTATCGTTTTAGCGCTCACCAGTTTGCGCCACTGTAGAGTAAGGTCCTGTCAAACGGGACTATTCCCACCTCTCGTTCCCACCACTGCAACTCCTGTGTAGCCAGGATCTACAGCTTGACCGCCACAAAGACCCAACCAATGAAGGTCAAGTAAAGTCCTGTCACTTGCTAGTAGCGAAGACAGTGGCATCAACTGGTGAGTGCTAAAGTGGTAGGAGGACTATCGCATTTGCACTCATCAAGATGGCGCCACTGTAGAGTAAGGTCCTGTCACTTGCTAGTAGCGAAGACAGTGGCACCAACTGGTGAGTGCTAAAGTGGTAGGAGGACTATCGCATTTGCACTCACTGTTAAGTATAAAAACGATAGCCTTCATTGCTAGGGATCGTCTGTTAATTACGTGAGGTTAAGGGGAAAGGTTCGGGAAATCAACTGAGAGGGAGACGGGACGCTTTGATCATCGATTTTTCGTAGATCCCGCTGGAAATTACTAATACTATCGATAAACGGGACTATTCCCACCTCTCGTTCCCACCACTGCAACTCCTGTGTAGCCAGGATCTACAGCTTGACCGCCACAAAAACCCAACCAATGAAGGTCAAGTTTGTCCCGGGGGAAAGTTAAACTGTCATTGGACCCGCAACGAAATTAATCAGAAGAACATAGGAGGAGTTCGAAATTAAGGTTCGACTTCCCTCCATTGCAAAGCGGATGACAGGTGACAAACAAAGATTTAAAACCTTTAAGAAAAAGATTATGCACCACGGACAATAAATTAAATTAAGGGGGCCTATCTTATGAGCAATTAGCAACTACCTGCCAATAATATTTTTCACAAAATCGCTTAAAAGCACGGAAATTTTTCCTTGTCGCGACAAGATCGGTGTAATAAATTGCGGAAACAGATGTATGTTGTATTGAATTAAGCATTATATCACGTTCATGTTTCCAAAGATCACACTCCCACAAGATATGATGGGCAGACTGCTCATGACTGACATCATCAGTGGAACACTCGCAAAAAGGAGACGGAACTAGTTTGAATTCGTAATTCGTAATACTATCGATAGTGAGATAATATCGAAAGTATTATCACTGTCGATAGTATCCAATTATAAATGGGAATTATCGATTAATCGATAAGTGATATGCGGCCCTTCGACAGGCGAGCAATACTATTGATTTTAGGCAAGCCTTATATTCCTAACTAATCGCATCTCCCGTTTGCAGGACTACAATCCTGTTTCACCTACCTAAGGGTTGGTCTAGTTGCTAATGAAACTCGGCGAGAGCTGAGTAGTCTCAGAGGAAAGCCTAGGATACAAGAGGAGGAGGGAGGGGATGTAGCGATTCAAATTTGTATTTATTTTTTCAATCAACGCGCGTTGACCCTTTTACCCACCGTTGCTATAAACCTCTCACGTGATTAACGGACGACCCTACTACATGCAGTCGACACCACATCAGACTGTACATTAGTGTTGCAAATAACACCAATATACAATAACTATAAAATGCTAGTGTTTACCCTGGTGTGACGTCGAAAGCGCACCGGTGGCTGACATAGGCGCAGAATTGGTTCATTATTTACTGCAATAACACTTTTAAAACCATTTCGATTCCGTGTTTACGTAACAATTTGCAATGTTTAGATTGAAATTATATTGAGCGATGAACGCAAGTATTTAGTGAGATTTTGTGAAGAGAGAATATAATATGTACACCGAATCAAATGCGTATAACTGTTGGTAATGGGTATTTAATGGGTATTTTACCATGAAGTGCTCTATTACTGATAGTATGTTGAATTGAATGATTTGTAAAGCCGAGTTGTGTTCCACCTACATGTTGAATGCTCAGTAGATGTCCCACGAGCCACGCTTACCTTCTCGAAGAAGTGTTTTGTATAGAAACCTATGTAACAAGATGATAAAAATACTCTTTTTCTTCTTTTCTCGCTTGCTTATTTAGTTCCTATATTTATTTTTCGTGGCCCATGGTTCAGATACTGATAAATTGGAAATCTCTTGGACTATCTGAAAATTATCAAATATTTATTCTAATACGTAGACGTTTAGGGATATTTTAGACTTGCAAGCCATGAAACAGTGACTGTTTCTGCGCGATTCCGCGCGTCTGAACTATCCCTTACTATCGTTAAAAATCATGGTGGATACAGAAACTTTTAGTGCAAAGTTGAGGTACCTTGATGTATAATTTCACGCTTTAGTGATATAATAGTTTTAAAATGAAAGCTATAGAAATCAATAGCTTCAAATTTTATAACGAATTTTAATAGCAGTTGTCAAGTCTCATATCACAGTTTTAATAAATAAAAACAATTTTATTACAATATTATAAACCTGAAGCTTGAATAATAAATAGTAGGTAATATCAACACTGCATTCGGCTTATTGCTTACCAAGAGAATGAGATTCGGCCAAACGTACCGCTTGGTACAAAGCACGTACCAAATGTATTAATAATATTGTATTGTATTATTTACAACCATTACATTTATTTGTAGTGTAAGATGATATTTGGGAATGTTACTCATTGTACTAAAAGTAGTTTAAGAAGCCACGTGAAGGCTATAATTGGATGTGTATCTGTAGTTTCTGTAACGTCGATCGTTCTGTTTCTAGTGATGTTCCCGACAAAATTCTAGAATCCGAGTAATCATTACTGGGAAGTATACTTATTGCAGAATACTTTAAATCGCAAGTATCTTATCACTTATCACATCATTAATAAGTTTAATAACTATCGACGTTACAGGAATATGAAATGTAGTAAATACAACTATGTGATCGAAACGATGTAACATACTCAAGTATCTAAAGTAGAACCATAAGTTATATATTCGAGAAATTAAACATAGTTGTGTTTAAATAGTTTATTGTGAACTGATCAAATATCGCTTGTAATAAAATTGCCTATAAATAATTTTGTATGACTAGAGTTAACTATAATTATTGACTCAACATTCATTTTACATTCTGATTACTTTTTAGTATTGTTTATTTATATTTAGAAGACATAAATATACCAAGATTTTAAGTAACGAAGGAAATATGCGTGACATATTTAAAAGTTACTAATCATGTTCTCTATAGTTGTGTATCATCTATCTCCCATGTTGAATTATTTTCAGAAGAAATAGCATGGTCATATTGGTCATAGGCATAGCCAAGGTACTGTTACCTATTTGTGCGTTTAAGCAACAAAATCAACAAAAAGTGTTAATTTTGTTAATATTAATAATCCATAAACACCATAAAATTCAAATCAGAGATTATATCAACAAGGGAATTAGATGATCAAATCTATGTTTATGTTTTTATATACAGTTGCTAAATACGAACTATCAGAGCATCGAACTAAACGTTCCACTCGCATTTAGTGTTTACTCTTTATTCCTAGTTTTAAAAGTAATTTTATACTTAATTTTCTAAATATGAATTTTACCTGACTGAGGTATTAATAAAATCATGAAATTACCTACTTACGTTTTTTTATTTTTACCTACACTCGACGTCAAATAAATCGCACCACCCGCAACAAGCATTTTCAAACGTATGCATCCCCACTTCCCACCAATATTGGTACCATTTAAAAGCCTAGTTCTAACCTTCATTTCATTAAAGCAAAGGTTTCAAACGTATGCATCCCCACTTCCCACCAATATTGGTACCATTTAAAAGCCTAGTTCTAACCTTCATTTCATTAAAGGAAAGGTTTTTACCCCAAAAATGTGTCTTTAGAAGGATCCAGAGTCACTTCTTCAAAAAATAGGTAGTTAAGTACGCTAGAGCCAACTTTTATGGCTATAAAACTGTTAAGTTGGGTTTAATTGCTATCGGTGGAGAATTAGAATTTAGAACACAGGCTTATTATAAGCTAATATTACTATAAATCTTAGGAATTACTTAGGTACCTACCAACAATTTACTGAGGAACACCTGGGGGAAATTCCCTATTTCCAGTAGACGCACTCTTTCTTCTGTAGACCTAGGTAATTGCTAGACAACCTAAATAGTGAACTTGTATCTATGACCCAAGATATAACATTCTTAATTTCGCTATGTGTCCGTATAAAAAGTACTAGGGCAACATAACCATAAAGGAGTTAGTTCAATTGTTCTTGGTTAACTCGAGACAATATTACATACGAGTAGTAGCTACGTTATAGTTATTTTGCCCTGGTACTTTTTACACGGGGATTTAATGTTATTTAGTATATCTTGGATCATAAGGGTGGCCTTGATTCCAGTGAGACACGAAGAAAATGGAAAACACTCCTCTTCCGCACCGCTTTATTACCGCAGGTTATTTAAATGCTTATTAAAATAGGTAATTAAAACAAATACAAATTTATTTATTTTTTCTCTTTATTTGAGACAGCAAAAAATAACATTGTGGGTTTGGTACCTATTATTACTGAAAATGTTTCATTTAGGGTCTAATATAAATAATCTGGGCGTATGAAGGAGTCTACTTCATTCAGTCTTAGCACTGGTATCAAATGGATAGGAATGGGAAACATTGAAGCTGGAAATTCAGACACTGCTACTGTTCCGCAGAACATCGACTTGGAACTCGGCCCCGTAGAGGAACTAAGCACATTCAGTCGGCACCTCGAACTCGGAACTCGGCCTTCGGAACTCAGGCGCTAGGACTCACCCTCAGGCATCGGGACTCGGAACATTGGCCAGGAACCTCGGGTCACGGAACTCGGCCTCGGAGCTCGCACTGTGTTACTTCAGATCCGTCTGTTTAGTGCCGAGGAACCAGTCTCTGAACCTTGGAAGCTGAACAGAGTCTTGAATTCTTACAGCTTGGGTAGGCGGGAATAGTGGGTAAAGAACAGTATAAATATAATCCTTTAAATTAACATTGTTGTCATGAGTAAACTATAAAAATCTAGTAAATTATTTCGTATTTTCTTACCTTTTCTTTCACCGCGCCACTCCATTGCCTCAGGAACCTAAGTACCTACTTCGTGTGCTGTCTCATTAGAATAAGGCCACCTTTTTTCCTTTATCAAAACTAAACTTTCCACAGTGTTTACTTACGATTTATTCCTTG
This sequence comes from Ostrinia furnacalis, assembly GCF_004193835.3. NCBI lineage: Eukaryota > Metazoa > Arthropoda > Insecta > Lepidoptera > Crambidae > Ostrinia > Ostrinia furnacalis. Next base: position 57,607 of record NW_021134898.1, read on the forward strand.
TTTATAGGTAATTTTTCTTTATGTACCTACTAATTTTGAAATATGAATTTACCTGCCCGAGTGAGGCAAGTCAGCAGGTATGATAATAAAGTCATGAAATTACTTACATTATTTTATATCGGTGGAGAAATAGATTTAGGATACAGGTTTACTAAAACAAACTACCAAAATCTTATATTTAATCTTATGGATAACTTTGGTATGTACTCGTACCTACATTTTGGACGGAATCATTACACATGCATTACGGAATCCGTGTCCAATAACCTACTAAATCCAATAGTCCAAAAATCATAGAATAATAGAATAGGTAATAAATTGACACATGTAAGTATGTGACCTGCTCTGCAAGTAGGTAGGTAGGTAGGTAGTATGTAGCTGTAATTCCCAGTACCCAGGCACGCATCAATTGAAACAGAAAAATAATATGATTTCTCGTCTTACAAGGTCTTTTTTTCTGGAGGTAGTCCACTTGAGCACCCGCCCGAATAGCACCTGAGTGGTGAGTGCTGGGGTGGATTTGAGGAGCAAATTTTCAAAAATTGAACAAGACATGACTATTCCTAAATAAAAATATACAGTGTCAAACGCAAATATTCTCAATTTACCAAAAAATGTAAACGTGGAAAAAACAAATTTCGAAAAGTTGCTCCTCGTCCTCATTTTATTTTGACGTTTTTGTCCATGAGCAGCACCTACAACATAGCAGCCAAAAGTACCTACTGCTGGCAGCTGGCTGCTATTTTTGTTATTACTTAATTGTAATTTTTTCACACCCAAAAGTAACCAGGGCGAAATAACCTTACAGGGACTATTTTTGAAAGTTTTTTCGGTAGGTAAATAATTCCAAAAAAACTAGATTTTTAATTATGTAGAAAAAAAACCTTTCAAAAATATTTCTGTATAAGTTTAACGTCCGTATTCACAAACGATGCTTGCTTGAAGCAGCAAATCGAACGCACAGCGTTGAATAGAGCTCTGTGATTGGTTCGTGTGTCACCCTGTGCGTCCACGCGCACTGTGAGACCTCATAGTAATGTTTGTGAATACCGGCGTAAGTGTCAGTAAAAAGCTCCAAGTGTACCTTGGAGTAATAACAAAATAAACTGAACTGTGTAGGTACCTAGTGTCCTCAGCACTTGTAACCACGCGGCCATAAGCGGGTAGCCTCCCATCACACAAGCGACACGCGCAGCGGGCGTGGCAGCTCGTAGCTGACGGGCTTGAACAGCTTCTTGTAGTAGGTGTAGCGGCGGCGGTGCGGCGTGACCGACGCGCGCACCGGCACCGCCACCGGGCCCGACGTACTCGCCGCCGCTTTACGACACTGCGATAACGACAACTTTGTTAGGAACTAGGTTCACTCAGACCAATCGATAATCGTAAAAAAATGCAGTAAAAGGAAAGGTACTTAGTTAACACATTGATGGACAGTAACGTCCTCGGGCGTTCAGGTAATAAAGGATGATACGACAGAACGCCTATTAGACGTCATAGTACTAATTAATTACTCGTTTTACATTGACAGCAATGTAGGTAGTGTCATTTGGGAAGTAATTTTTGTACTGTCCACCAAAATGTTAATAATCTTAGGGGGGTAGATAAGCCGTGCTAAGAAACGTCTCAATTATTAGGTACACACACATTAATAAAATATTGTAATAACCTTGGAATGATTTATGGGATTGCATTGCAAATCCTTACTTACTTTAAGTATTTAGACTGATTAAAAAATATGTAGGTAGTTTCACTCGGGAAGACACAAAATATTATCTCAATTGAATTTGTTCAGAATTTAAGCACATGTACGAATATTACCTCATTTTGTACCTTGTTAAAATATTGTAAAATAAGTAGGTAAGTAATACCAGTTAACGACGTTGCTTAGCACGGTTTAAATTTTTGAATAGTTAAGTAAAAATAAATTTAGAATATTCAAGTTACCCACGCAATTTAACATCTGTCGTTAAAACGATTTTAAAATCCAGGAATTGTTGAAATAAGACTAATAAGAAAAATAAGACTACAAAAATCGTGACAATGTTACTCACATTTTTTTCCATTACGTGCTCTGTGTGTTGTGAACAATGCCCCCCGTGCACCTTGTGAACAGTTGCTGATGATGATGGCTTTACTTGCATAACGTAAATGCGCCTATTACCGCCAGTTTAAGCTGACTTCGGATAAACGTTAGAAAATTAGATATAAGACGTGGTGATAGAAAAGACACTTTAATTTATTAATAACAATGATGAAGTAATCTTTGAATTCAAGTAGTAACAATGAGTATACAATCACACATTAATTAATAAATAGCAATTTAATCTGAAAAAGCAGTTGTTTCTATTACCGACCTATAGACGAGGTGTGTTTCTATTAACGTTTTTTCTGTTTCTATTACCGACCGCTAAGAATATTGCTCTTCAATTGGGTATATTCCAAGAGGCACGGGTTCGATTCCCGCTTAGAGGCTCGGGAACCACTTGATTTTTTCAAGTTAAATTTGTTTTGCTTTTAGTTTTAGTTAAATTTGTTAAAAGAGAAAAGGCACGCTTTTCGAAAATAAATAAATAATCAAGCAGAAATAGTAGAATAATAAATTCCTCTATTATACTTGATTACGCGGTACCCGGTGTTCTAGTGAGTAATGGGGGTCATTATTTAAACTGTATTTGCGTTTTAATAAAATTTAATTTTCATTTAATATTTTATTTGACTATAATTTTTAATTAGTTTTTGATTGATTTTAATTGTGTGTAATTGTGTATTTTAATTTAAACTATGGACAATTGGACACTGTCTGTATAATTATTTTAAATTATTTTTTTATTATTCAAAAGATCTTAAAAAGTTACATAGTAGTTGTGATAACGCATGATTGGTTTGGTGTCATGTCATAAATGTTAGTTATATACAAAATACAGGCTTATAAGTCTTCGCAGGTGGCGTTATAGTTATGAGGCGGTAATAGAATTAAGTATGAATATTACTTTATTCTATTAGCGACCGTAAAAAAAATTAGTAACCAGCTAAAATATCTACGTTAATGAAGACATGATCAGTGAAGTATCATATTTATTAGGTTTTATTTTATATCAAATAGGTACTAATTATAATTAAACAGGTTTTTACAAAATCTATTGTCATACATTATTAGAGATATTCTTTAATGTTCATTGCAGTTTTATGCCAAACCTATGACAATTAACGTATGGCGTTAATTGATTTAATTATGTGAAATATTCTTATGAATCGATTAAGATAACAAAATGGAGGTTAAATACGTAATTAAAGATATAAACACTAAAATAAAAAACGTTATCAAAATTCTAACAACGCCATGGGTCGTTATTAGGAACCAAATTATTGAAAGTGTTTCTATTACCGCCCTTATTTAAAATTGTATTTAAGCCACAAAAATACAGCGAGAGGGCTATATTGAGGGTTTATTAAGGAAACTAAAGTACGAAATAATATTGTTGTGCAAAAACATGTTGGTATACTCATTTTAAATGTGTTAAAATCGCTAATTAATAACAAGGTGCACCTTAAGTAGCTGGGAGCGCGTCAGTATGAAAAGTGCATCCGTTGCGGGCGCGTCCCATTTAATATCAAATAATTTCGTTTACTGGTTATTTACGAACACAAACTTCAATCAATTTGATAGTCAATAAACATATCTAGATATTTTTTAGGTAACGTGTTTTCTGGAACCTGTTATTATGTCTTTTATGAAAGAAAGAAAAATAGGGCGGTAATAGAATACAAATTTTGGGGGGTCGTTAATAGGCGCACTTACGTTACGTGCACTTTGTCGCTTGAATTGCAGTTATGATGCACTAATAGCTTAATACTACGATGAAATTAGAAGTTTTGCAACACAATCTTGTTTAGAGTAGCCCAGCCAAAAGCAGGCACAAGTGACTGTCAAAGCTTCGATATTATTCTACCTGCAAAGCAAATTACTAATTACTGAGGGTAGATCGAAAATCTTTGTCGAAGCATAGATTTGAGATTTCAACGACAAAAAAGTCTTACCATAGACTATTCAAATACATTTATTTTTATCGAATGGGAACTAAGACGTGACAAGTTTGCATTGACAGGAGGGCGCTACTATCAATACTAGATTAGTTCCGATTTTTGCCACGTAAGGCAACCACATAGTTGTTACATTTATAGGAGGGCGCCACTATAAAGACTTGGTTATTGCCATATATTGCTTTCAATTTTTGCCACGACGTTTCAAAATATGTTGGACGTTGGCTGAAATTTATTTTTTCTTAAATAAAACAATGTGTAAAATGAGGGATCTCATGTTGATGTCTCTAGAAAGGGTGAAAAATCGTGCAGTGCAGAGCCTGCCCGTGTATTGTTGTAGAATATTCTAACCCTTAATAACTAAGTTGAAATTAAGAGCGTTTACGTCTAGCGTGGCATGTCAAGTTTAGGTAATTTCGATGCCATTTTTATTCACACTAAAATAATTATGACTGTGTGCGTGTTCTCACGCTCTATAGTCAAACCAAAATACTTTGATCCACCATCGTAAAAGTGTACCAGGCTGTCAAGTGACAGCTCAAGGAAACTATAAAATCTTCAAATCTTCCAGCACCGACTCCATAATTATAAATAATGGTATACATTAGTCCTAATCAATAATAAATACGTAAATTCTTTATCAAATAGTAAATTATCAAAGGTTTTTTACTATTTTGAGAATATTTTATACAGCCTATGTTCAGCAGAAAAAAAAAAGAATTTTAATGGTGAGAGATTTTTTTCAAATCGGTTCTATTCAAAACAAATTTTTCCTGTTTATTATTCTTTTTTTATCCGGAAAATGCATAACATTTCATACCCACCAGCTGCGGGGGCAGCTAGTGGGTTATGTGGGGTTCTTCCTACCAGAAGGTGGGTAGCCCCTACAGTTGTATGTATAGGTCCGCTGGCCGTCAAAAAGTAGCTTATACGAGAGGTTGCCCAATTTACAATATGTCCATCATTGATAACTCACACAAATATCATCTCTCTCTGAAGGATAACAAGTTTTTTTTGTTTCCAGAAGCTTTTGATAGGATGGAAGCTCATAAATACTCTCTGAAGTGAGAATGAATCTCAAATTGCGATATTGCCATTTTGACAAATCACATGATGTAACTAGCGCTAACGTTTATCTTCAGGTAGACACAGTTTTATGTTAAAAGATTGTCTACTATTTTACTCTGTTCTTCGTTTTGGAACAGTTCTTTAAGTATAGGTAGTCGCTAATTTCGTTTTGTTAAACTCTTTCAGTTAAGCACATAAAGCGTAAACTAATTCCTCCTCAGAATGATCTAACAGTTGTTTAAATCTATATTTTTACATTTCGGCCAGACCATTTCAGACTAAAATGACGAACGTATTGGCATTGAATTGTCTTCCGAAGATTTGAGTAATTATCAAAATTAAATTATTGAGTCGTAATTTTACAAGAAATATATCAAAGAAGATATGGTCTGCTTCCAGCAGAGCCCAAAAGACATTTTTGTACCAGAATTTGCATTGGCTAGACTCTGAAATTGTCTGGCCGAATTGTAAAAATATAGATTTAAACAATGTTTTTTACCGAGTTAACACAACGCATAGACTGCGGAAGTAGATGTGCAACCATCGACTTTTAGTATAAATAAAAAATCTTTTGAAGATTTATGCAAAATTCTTCTTCTGCAGAAGAAGAGGCGCTCTCTAACACTTTTAGATCATTCTGAGGAGGAATTAGTTTACGCTTTATGTGCTTAACTGAAAGAGTTTAACAAAACGAAATTAGCGACTACCTATAATTAAAGAACTGTTCCAAAACGAAGAACAGAGTGAAATAGTAGACAATCTTTTAACTTAAAACTGTGTCTACCTGAAGATAAACGTTAGCGCTAGTTACATCATGTAATTTGTCAAAATGGCAATATCGCAATTTGAGATTCATTCTCGCTTCAGAGAGTATTTATGGGCTTCCATCCTATCAAGAGCTTCTGGAAACAAAAAAAAAGGTAAGATATTCTTCTATTATATTAAGCTATTTTTGTGTTTAATAAAGGAAGAATATTGGTGAAAAAATCACTTTGATTTTTGGGTATTTCACGTTCTTTTAATTTGTGATTTCTTATTGTAAAATGCTTAAATCTAAAAAATTTCTCAGATAACTATTTGCCCAAGGATCTATGCTATAGGATATAAATGTTTGTTAAATCGTTTTTACAGTATTTTTATACAAATTTCAGCTTGTAAACTGACGCTAAAGTGGAAATTTACAAAACCTGTGTGGACTTATCTTGATAGAATTCTTAAATACTAAACTAATCGCAATATTTTCTCAATTAACTATTTAGACGACGAAATTGCCTAACTATTTATGCCTATAACATATTTGTAGTATTACTGGTTAATGATTGTAACGAGTTGAAAAAGTACTGTTTTTGCGCCAAACGGCGTAAACGCTCTTAAGAATTAGAATGAAACTACAAGGCATTACCGAATATTAAAAACTTTATTATCAACCATACATAATTAAAACTGTTGGCACAATATTGCAGATAGGTAGGTAGTCGGCACTCGGCAGTTGAATCACCATCGCTCATCATAAGTAATCGTTATTGTAAAACTTGCTACTGCTAAGCTCATTCTTGATATTCTTTTAGATTCAAAATGTTTTTGTATAACTACTTAAATCTGCCATTTCCACTATCTCTAAGCACTCTTTTTTATTTAATCTTATTTGATTTGGTATGTATGAAAATAGCAGATTTTCAATTTATTAGATTATGGTAATCTCAACTTCCTTAATTCTATTCGTTGATAGCTTTATTCAAAGTCGCTCTGATAAAATAATTAGCAGAAATAGAATAAATATGGCTTTCAGCTATAGTTCGTACAATTTCGCAGAATAAATAGAGAATAGTTAAAATATTAATTCTAGGACTCGTCGATCGATACAATAAATAATTCGATAATCGAGTCGCTTCAATGCGAAAAGAAACAAGATTCTAAGTTCGAGAAAACCTATAGAACAGTCTGTTGTGAAGTCAGAATGTAAATAGGCTTAGAAGTCGAGGAGGTGGAGATATCTTGCGAATAAAGACATTCTAGGTCCTTCAACGGTACAACCATAGGGTCTTACTCTACTAGGGCTAGGTACTATCCGTGTCTAGTGCGTCTATCAAGTCAGTGCAAAAATATTTTCGTTCAGTATCAAAATATAGGATGTGTCGATATAACGTATTTGTACCATAGAGGTCGCTAGTGTTGTGAGGCCACTTTATTCCTAATTTACAAGTGCACGGTCTAACTCAGCTGAAAATAAGAAAAGTACGGAAAACAACTACACTTACAATAATTTACAACGTTGCGAAATAATGAGGTGAAAAACTAAAATTACTTATGGCGATGAAACATAAGAGAATTCGTAACCTAATTCATAAATAACGAAAAAAATTCACAAACAAATAATTCCTAAGGTATGCAAAATATAATCTGAATCATTATTGCCATCGTTATCATTGCTTAAAACTAACCGATTATCATTATAACATTACAATTAAAACAATTCATTATGACTAGTCCCCGGGGGGCATGAATGTGAGAATTAAATTAAGCGTCTACTCGCTACGAGACGATACGTGAGATTGCGGAGTGAGGAGATCGGCCACGTCACACTATACACTACTGGAATGATTCCGGAGTTATCTGGGGGGCACCTCCCGAGGCGGGGGACTCCTGTATTTGGCTTTGATGTGCAGAAACGGCTTTTTGGAAGAAGAGTTATCAGCTATAGTCGCCTCTAAAGACAGCCGGATGCTCTCCTCGATGGCGGCCTGCGTTAAGGCTCCGCTGCCCGTCAGAGACAGGCTCTTGTGCGTCGGCCGCAGAGGCTCCGTGGGCGTCGCGAGACTCATGCTGCGGGTCTTCTTGGCGTAGCCGTTGGCGGTGGAAAACGACTTTTTGGTCTCGACCGGCGTGGAGGCGAGGCTCTGGCTGCGGGTTTTCCGCGCCGTCACCGCGGGAGATTCCGTCGGCGTGCTGGCAGCACTGATGCTCTTCTTCTTGGCCTGGTTCAGCCGGTCCGTCCCGCAGAACTTCTTCTCCTCCTTCGGGGCCGTCGCCAGGCTCATGCTGCGGGACTTTTTAGGGGTGGCGAGCAGGCTGGTGGTGGTGAGCGACTTCCTGTATTCGGCAGGCGGCGTGCGCACCGCGCGGCCCGTGGGGGTGTTAGGGGTGCTGAAGCTGGACGGTGCTGATTGCTTCCTGGTGCGCGGGGCTGATTTCTTGTCTTCAGGCTTCAGGGGGAGGGTCAGGGTTGATTTGAGGCTGCGGACGGGAGCAGGCTTGGTGGGGGTGGACGTGCGACGGGGTTCGAGCGCGGGGGAGCTTTTGCCGCTGCTGGTTTTGCTTGAGCCGCGAGTGCTGCCGAGTTTGGAATCTATGGGGGATAACTGTCCGCTGAGGGAGGAGGCCTTGCTGTCGATGGGAGAGACGGTGCCGGCGACGGACGCCTTGCTGCTGGCGGGGGAGGGGGAGGGCGGCGGGGAGGGCAGGGGGACGGGCAGGGACGGCGCGCGGCGGCCGGGCGTGACGAGGCGCACCTGGCAGGGCTCGTGCCGCGACAGGAAGTGCTCCAGCGTGTCCCAGCCGCCGCCCACGCGGACCATCATGTGACGCCCCTTCAGCAGCTGTAAAAAAATCATAGAATTTCAGGTCTAAAATTCTTGCTTTTGCTAGTTTTGTCACAGTTAATATGTACTAAGTAAAGAAAGTTTTCTACGCGAAGGTATTTAAAAATCATAAATTTAGCTTTCAGATCTAGAATTCTTGCTTTTGCTAGTTTTATCACAGTTAATATGTACTAAGTAAAGAAAGTTTTCTACGCGAAGGTATTTAAAAATCATAAATTTAGCTTTCAGATCTAGAATTCTTGCTTTTGCTAGTTTTGTCACAGAATAATATGTACTAAGTCCAGAAAGTTTTCTTCGCGAAGGTATTTAAAAATATCGACGACATGATGTCGTCCACGATATGGTGTTTTAGCTTGTCTCAGAGTCGAGCACCGGTTCGTTTACATACGTCAGTAATCGGTACTGTGCCGATGTGACAGGGATTTATTGCTATAAGAAGCCACTGTGTCGCCATCTAACGCACCACACGCATATTTTTCTTCTTTCCATCGCAAATTTTTTTTCACAATAGGTGAAGAATATGCGCACGTACTTGACTCACTACTCGCGGGTCAATCTCTACTATCGATGCCTACTCGGGGAGATGAACATTTAAGCTAAGTTGCACCATCTTACTTTAACTTTGACAAACGTCAAAAATCTGTCAAACTCTATACAAAAAACACCGGTTATCGTTATAGTTACGGCCTTATTAGATGGTGCAACTCAGCCTAAGTTTTCGAATCACAAGGAATGCTGTGAAGAATGTTGCATCAACTGACCCGGATGAAGACGTTCCTGCCGGCGATGTTGTAGCGGCCCTCGCCGACCTTCTTGACCTTCAGCAGCTTGGAGCACTTGCCGTCGCCGCAGCGGCAGCCGCGCTCCATCAGACGCGTCACCAACTGCACCTGGAAGGAACAGCTTTTGTTGATGTTTCTTCATTCAAGCACAAGAGTTGAATGACAAACTGAATTTATTTGTCTATTTGTCTCTAGCGAATTAAACCAGATGAACCTGCAAGTACTGTACGAGTTAAAACGGTGTCTTCACTCCGTTTCGGCGTGCTTACAAGAGTCCAATGACAGACAATGCCCGTTTTCACTATCATTTATCAAAAATTACTTTTTAAATGAGCCCTATGGCAACACATAACAGGAATTTTGTTTTCATATGGATCACTTCAAAATTAGGGATTGATGGTGAATACGGGCATGAGTTTAATTGCTTCCAAGTATTTTGAACAAGGTGGACCAACGACCTCATAAAGGTAGCAGGAAGGCACTGGATGCTGGTATTGCTGGTGCTACCAACCGGTCGTTATGGAAATCATTGAGGAAGGCTTATGTTCAGCAGTGCGGATGATGGAAGAGATCTAACAAATATTATATCCGTTAAGTAGATGAATTAAGTTTCAAGGTGAGAGGGACCTAGGAGTCTTCTGGTGCAAAGGGCTTACCCTCTTGTCGAGCTCATTGGTAGGTTTCAGCGGCACGTCGGAATCCGTACTGGCCACCGTCTCCTCCGACTTCGTGCTCTCCGCATCCACGTTGTCTGGCACCGACAGTTGCGCTGGAATTACACCAAATGACAGCATTAGACTACAGAGGACTTAATCAGTTGCTGAAGAACATTGATTCAAGTTCAAGAGTATACTTACAGTCATTAGGTTCAGGCGAAGATGGCGGCGGAACGCTTGTAGATCTGAAAAGAACAAGTTTTGGTTTAGATAACTTCTAAAAACATCTATGAGGAATGTAAGCTGTCTACTGTCTGTCAGTAGCAAATAAAGTAAGATCAAGATGTAAATGATGAAGTGCAGTTTAGATTTTTGTTGCGACGTAAAATAGACGCTTCATAAATTTCATTACTTTGTAAAGAACTATGCTACTTACCTGCAGCAAGCAAGTTGGGCATCGTGAATAGGGTGGGGCAGAGGATTATATCATCAGTATTTCTATAAGATTTTAGGCACCCAAAGCTTTCCTAAAAGGAACCATTTTACACAAATAACCACCACAAGTTTTAATTACAGGTAAACCTACTTTTCTCCGTCCGGCACGGGCGAGGCGTCGCGGAACTGCCAGGCGGCGCCGGACACGGCGGAGTCGAGCCCCGAGTGGCGTCCTGCAGGACACGTGTGCCGGTACTCACTTGTCCGCGTCCGGCACGGGCGAGGCGTCGCGGAACTGCCAGGCGGCGCCGGACACGGCGGAGTCGAGCCCCGAGTCGCGCTCCTCCAGCGCGATCTCCTTCTCGAGCGCGACGAGCCCGGGCGGCTCCACAGCGAAGCGCGTCGCCAGCCGCGCCACCTCCAGCAGGCACAGGATCACCTGCCGCGGCTGGTTGTGCAGCACTGGGACAGATGGGGCAGAGTGAGTATCATGGATCACGTGAACGAACATAGCTGAAGAAAAGAAATGCTACGAGCACGACGTTAAAGTCTCTGATTCTGGTTAAGATTAAGAGCGCTTTCACATTTAGGCGATTTAGCAGCGCGACAAACGCGTGACAGACGCGCTGCCGCAAATTTCATACTATGTGACAGCGGATGCATGCCTTCACATTATAAAAACGCCGCTGCCGCGCTGCAGTCGTGCTCATTAGATTCTCTAAGAGTCGCGCTACTAACGCCCTAATATGAAAGCGCTCTAAATCTCTGAAGCTCCTAGCGCGGAGTTAGTTTCATGCTTACAAAATCAAAATATCAATCGATCTAACTATCTCTATTTTTAATAAGTTTTTCGGCAGTATAGTCTACATTTTATGTTTCCCAAAAAATTAAATGTACATTTTGAGAACAATGGTATTTAATCATCGACTCACCGAGGTCGTCGCTCTCGAACAGCAAGTTCTCGTGCACGCCGAGGTCGCGGCAGAAGGTCAGGAAGTTCTCGGTGTTGTCGCGCGAGAAGAAGCTGCGCCGCGCCGCGCGCTGCCAGCAGCGACCGCGGATTTGCGGCACCGGCTGCGGACAATATCACAATGTTGAACACAAATTAGGTGCCTATAGTGCATGCTATGGCTGCCAGCAGCGCCCGCGGAATTGCGGCACAGGCTGCGGACAATATCACAAGTTGAACACAAATTAGGTACCTAAAGTGTATGCTGTGGGTGCTAGCAGCGCCCGCGGATATGTGGCACCGGTTGAGGACATACATATGATGATCATATGGTCAAGTAGAGGTAGATTGAGGACTCACTGACAAAGTAAGGATCATGAATATGCGAATGACATCGGTTATGACTGGTTTAACTCCACCATCGTCGCTCATTATAGTCACAGCACCGGCTGAGGACAATATCACAATTTTGTCCACTATGTACAGGTGGAGTGAGAGCTCACTGACAACACTCACTCTTACAATCACATGTAAGCTACCTATGTTTTATTGTATGTATTGCTGCCAGTAGCGCCCGCGGATCGCAGGCACCGGCTGGAGACACGATACACGATTGCTTACTGATGAAGTGATGGTCATCATGAACGAATTCGGTTATATCCACCGCTTCAACTGAGCACACGCACGACCCTTATAGCCCAAATGTATTTTCAAATTTTACAAAAGTAGAAGTTTTTACTTTTGTTCTGGAAAATAACCTACATGTTGAGCTCAGATAATTTGGTTTTTATGAATATTTTAATGATAAAACAATGTTTCAAAAATTTCTTGATAAAAAAGAAAGAGAGAATCATGTTGCATTCTTGCATTACCCCAGGCATCCTTTTTAATGATGAATTATTATGAAAATCTTTTTTATTCCGGTTAAGGTTAGACCTCACTTGCAATTATCTGGCTTTCGAGCCCTGTGGCAGACTTTTAAAAGACTGCTTTATGCGCCCGATATTAAGAAAAAGTAGATAATTGCTGTGACTGATGGCCACTTGACCTGGTGAGTGCGTCCAAGCTACAGACTTTACTCGTGATTTAGAAAATTGCTGAAAGTGTGCTGTTGCTATAATTGATCAAATTTTAAAATGCGCATTATAACAGTTGCTAATTTTATACCGCCGACAAAGTTTTCCAACTTGAACGACACTTGCCTACGTGCCGATAAAGTTAACGTCTCACGTTGACGGGTCGGCGAGTATCGAGTGACTGTTTAGGTCAGTGTTTTTCAACCTGTGTTGATCTTTATTATTCTATAGGGGGGTCGCGAGAGGTCGTAAAAAATACTTCAGTAAAAAAAATCTTATAAAGACAGATTAATCCGAAATCTAATTATACAAATATCGGTCCCTACAAAAATCTTTGCGACATTATAAAACGCATGAAAAAAAAAGCGAACGGTCGGGGGGTCGCCAAAATTTTTTTCATACTAGGGGGGTCGTGTCATGAAAAAGGTTGAAAATCACTGGTTTAGGTAGACTGCATAACGTTACCCTGCATTGATGAATCGTCCGTAATGGCTTTATCTCGCTCATGCATAGCGTAGAATCAAAAATACACTTGAAAGCGATGGGTATATCAATATTTACGTATAAGTAACTTGCATAGAGGGAGCAGTAAATGGGAATGAAGATTTCTGAGGCAGTTGAATTTTTCAAGTTCTAAAATAAGTTTTTGATAAAAAAGATAATCCTTAGAAACCCTTAGGCTGAGTTGCACCACCTAACTTTGACCGTAACTATAACGATAACCGGTGTTTTTTGTATGGAGTTTGACAGATTTTTGACGTTTGTCAAAGTTAAAGTAAAATGGTGCAATCCAGCCTTAGTTATCTTGATTTTGGCACAGAAGAATCATTTGGTACTCACCCCCACGATGAGGCCCTGGTCGAAGGCTTCGCGGGCGCGCGCGTGCAGCACGGCGGCCAGCTGGCACAGCTCCGCGCCGTTGTCCAGCACGTCCAGGAAGTTCTCCCCGGTCAGGTACGAGATCCCTGGGGACAACCAAACACCGTGCTCAATACTTCAACAACCGTACTGCAGGTAAGAGACCTGGAGTCCTAAAATACCGTACCGGATTATCCTAGTGGCTCCAGTTCACCTAAACAGCGTCAACAAATGTTGTAATTAATTTGTAATTAAAAAAATGATATTTTTGTATTTGGTGAAAAATAAAAGTATTTTTTTTATTATTTATTTGTTCTTCCTGTCTTCTCTTGTTAAATTATGAATAATTTATTCAGTAGAAAATAAAATATGAACAAAAGACATCAACGCGCTCGGAAATTAGCGAGTCATTTAATTATGTACCTTATTATTGATTAATTAAAATTAAACAAATTAATGATTATTTAATTTATACAATTTTTTTATTTCCTTTTTAATAATAATAATAAATCAAATAATTACAGTCACAAAGTAAATGGCATACCACCTGGTTGATTGAATGTAATTTAATACTAATGAATTAATTTCGTATTTGAAATCAGCATTAAGCCAATTATTAACATATGTAATTAGTAGTAGGTAATATAAACACTAGCTGTTTCCGCAACAGCTAGTGTTCAAAGTCAAAATTTCTTTATTTGGATAGACTATTATACAGCGTGGAATTTTGTAATGCCACCTGGAGGGAAAGTACTCTTAATACTGTGGATAGCTAAATCGTCAAATATTTTGCATGCCTCTACATGTCTCATAATCCATTTACCCACCAGCCTACATTGCCTTGCCTAGCCTTGTATACCTACTACTACCCTAACAGAGTATGTATAAATGTATTGTGGGAATCATCGGCTGTTTACCAACCAGAGCACAGTGTACCTACCATGAGTTTACATCAGGTGTGCTCGCTAGCGAGTACGTCAAAAATCTCTATGAAGATTTTGTTTCTTGAAAGTAGCCGCTAGGGGCGCTGCACAATATGTCATACAATTAATGTCATTTTTTTACGCAGTCGCTAGCGAGCACACATAACGTCAACTCATGGTAAGCACACTGGTGTTGTGAAACTTGTCGGCGGCGGTGTAGCGCATCGACGCCGACAGATCATAACAACGCGAGTTTATGAGCCGCAGACACAGTCGCGTGTCGGCGGGCGAGAGATCTAGATACTTATTTAAAACAGCTTTATGAATATAAAAAGTTGTTTATTACATTAATATTATTCTAGTATATCACTACTAAATACCTGTGATTCATACCTAAAAATGTTGTACTGCAACTTAGTTTACAATACATATAAATAAAATTAAAATCTGCCCTAAAAATTAACCCCCTTACTACTCGTAATAAAACTTACACGCTCGTTGAACAGTGTTTTAAAGTGTCGTTTAGTATGGAAATGACATTTTAAAACAGTGTTCAACAACTGTATAACTTTTTATTAGTAAGGGGGTAAGTTTCCATGTTTCCCACCCAGTGCACGTTGTTGTTGTTTGACAGACAGCAATGGCGTTACATGAAGTCTGACACCATCTCAGTTGTTATGTAACTCATACAACAGGAGAAAAAGATCAAAAATTGGACTTGGAGCAATGTTTCCATCAATATAGATATACATGTAAAGTGCCCCCTAAGAGCTTTTTGACGGTCATAAGTGCCACCAGTGGTTTAAATTTAAAAAAATATTTTTGGCTAGCTTTTCCCCGCGGCTTCACCCGCGTGACTTTTCGTTTGTCACAGATCGTCATAAATTATAGCCTATATTTTGTATTATAAACAATGTTTCATCAAAGTCTACGTTCAGTAGTTTTAGCGTGAAAGAGTAACAAACATCCAGACATTCAAACTTTCGCATATAGTAGGATTTTGATTTTGAATCATTTGGAATGGTCCTGCGGTTACGTGCAGCGCCCCCTCGGCCTAACGGGCCCCGTTACAAACGCGGCGTTTTTGCGCGCGCGCACGCCTCTTCTAATTAGCCGGTAACACAGCCGCAGTAATGGCGGCCAATCGACCACAACACGCTAAACATTATGTTGGTAAAACTGATCGTGCGTTGCTGATGCTTGATGTTTTATTAATAAATTAGAAATTCTGCGGTCAAGTATAATTGTAAGATTTTAAACAGTTAATCTTTAAAAAGTTTGCCGAATCTTGAATCCTATTAATTATTTATGTTATAAATTATGGTATCGATAGCAGTAATAAAGACGAGTCTAAAATAAATGTGAAAAAGTATCACGATGTTATAATAATTATTCAACCGTCACGTCGCGTGAACGTAAATTATTCGATTTAAAATGATACAAAGTTTTTCTTATGCACCTAATAGAAAATCTTATCGTCGCAAAATATGATTTTCACGTTATAAATCGCTTCATATCTTTCATGGATTTATTGAAGCAATTTGGTCCAAACTTTCACGAGTCGGGTCCGGCATCGAACCCGGCACCTCTGGCCCGCCCTCTATCGCCGCTGATCGATCGCAGCCACGACTTATCGATAATAAGCATGCTCCATATAGGTGAAATAGGGGCTCATTACTAGTGGTGTTAATAAGTTCAATAAATAAATAGTTACACACCAATCAAATAAAAATTTAAGCTTGTTCTGTTATGATACACCTGCCTTTTAAATGAAACCCATAAAAACTCATAAAATTGTTTATTTTTGCAAATAGGCTTTTAAAAAGTACTTTTACACGTCCCAATATCAACCCTACCACTGCTTCGGGACAATAAATGCCAGTGCTGAGAAGAAGTACACAAATCTATTGTCAGAAAACATAGCCTAGCTTAAATAATATTACTTTAAATTATTACATTTCATTTGATGATAGTAGTACTTAGCGCATTAACAACATGAAAAATTACGTGACGATTAACTTAGAACAATGGTAACAATGCATACGACAACTATACCTTCTCAGGTTATAATAAAGTTGCTACAGGTAACACGCAGTAGGGTAAGCGTGCCAGTGCTCGTCAGTGAGCCAGTAGCGCGCGCATTAGACGACTTAATCGCATTAGCGAGGTGCGGTGAGCGGTGCATCGCACTGTTTACAATTACGTAACGCGTGCGCTTTGTGCTGACCGACTGAACTGTGCTGTGACCGATAAATAGGTTCAGACACAACGCATCCTATATGCATAATATTGATTTTCAGAGGAAAACGTATCAGGAAAATTCAGGAGAAATAGGAAGTATTAAAAAAATATAGTTTTATCATAATTATGTAGTGTAAGCGGTACTAGAATCCCTGTTATTTCTGTACCTGGCATCCTATGAGAACCGAACCTGCATGCATACTTATGAAATTCACAACTTGAATCCTGCTAAAGGGCAGGATCAAGATAGCGAACAACAATAATAGGACCGGACCAAACTGAGCCCGTCGAGAACTAATTAATTCTCATGTCATTCGAATCGAATACCTATTTCGATTGTAAATCGATTGCTGTCGCGAAGATTGAAATCGGTTCCCAGAAACTAGTTAGCTAAGGGGTTGGCTACACCGCACACACACTTAAGTAGGTATTGATTTTAAAAAATACTGCATTGTTTCCATGTAGACACAATTTTTTTCCGGGGTAAAGTTAATTATTTTCAGCAAATAGTCTATTAAAAAGCGTTT
The DNA here is from genome assembly GCF_004193835.3 of Ostrinia furnacalis. Classification (NCBI taxonomy): domain Eukaryota; kingdom Metazoa; phylum Arthropoda; class Insecta; order Lepidoptera; family Crambidae; genus Ostrinia; species Ostrinia furnacalis. The sequence goes on from NW_021134898.1 coordinate 74,762, forward strand.
TTACACGTCCCAGCATTACTTTAAGCCTATCACTATCGGAACAACAAATGGGACAGTGCTTACATACGTATACTAAAAATAATTTTGAACGCGTTCTTGTAGTGCATACGTGTAGTAAACAACCATGACGTCTATTTTAGGTCAGAAAACTGAAAAAAATTGCCAACATGTGCCCTTGAACCTCATCTTCAACCTTTAGGCATGCGGTGTGCCCTTAGCCTAAATGTTATCGCGATCGGAGGACAATTTGTCGGCACATCAAAGCCCGAGGTGGAGGCACTGCTCGTAAATATCCCGGGAACAAATTAAATCACCGCTGGCAGACCAGTTCAGGGGGCGATGCGCTAATCGTTCGACTCCAAAAAAAGCAATTTCAGCGAAAGGATATAAAGATATACATATACTACCTGGCCACAGTGGACACAGATCCGTTTGCGAGTAACTATATTTAATTTTTTATTAATTCAAGGACAGCACATGTAAGTATGTACTGATAGTTTTTTATTTAGATTCCAAGCCAAGAGGCATCAGTGTACCCTACACCAAGATTATAATTTTGAATAAATATAAATATGCGCCACTTATGGCGTCTTCACACGGCAGCATCCAATTTTATAAAAAAAAAAACAAAAAAGTTTCCCGCATCCTGTCTAGTGGCGATCGTGTCTCAATACTAGCCATTCACACGAATTATCATGTTCAAGATACTTTTTAATAGTAGGTTCAAGAATGGGGCGTACCCGTGCCTAGTTTAACCGATATAGTCATATACTTAAAGATACTAACTACAGACAGAGTACCATACTCCTACCATACTCCAGTCCAGTCAGCAGCTGGCGAATCTAAATATATAAAAGGAGAAACTGACTGACTGACTGACAGATCAACGCACAGCCTAAACGGCTAAACGTAGGCACTTGAAATTTGGAAGGGACGTAGCTTAGGTACCGTAGAGGTGCACTAAGAAAGGAATTCCCGAAATTCCCACGGGAACGGGAATTAGCGGGAAAAACGGGATTCACGCGTACGAAGTCGCGGGCGGCCGCTAGTGTTAAATAAAAATTGTCGAACGTCTTCAGAATAGTCCCTATGTATCTTTGTTGCGGCCATCTTGAGCACAATGAAGCAATTACCTTGCAGATCGAAATTCAAGCGATACGAAAACATGGGCTCGGAGACAGTTTATCGCTCGCGAGCGTCGACATCATTTATGACGAGCGGTTTGAAGATTGGACGCCCGTGTCTGTATGGAGCTATGTTTCTGTCTTCGAGCTAGACAAAGCAAGACAAGACTTATGTATGAGAGAGAAGTCATGGATGTCGATATATTAACTTACCTATTATAATAAAAAAATTAGAGTCTCTATAATTATTTTAGCTCGAAACTGATTTAGGACTACAACTGGTCTTCGTTCAAATGTATCGTTAAAAATTTACATCGAGTATTTATCTGGGCCCCGCTCTAACTCATTGTAATCAGGCAAAGTCACAGGGTTCCATGGATTTTCCATTATATTTTCACCAGAATGAGCCATTGGGAAACAGCCTGACCGAACTACTGATTCTTTATCGGCCTAGTGAATCTAGACTGGTTCTGGCGGGCAAGGTCCGTATGTTATCGATTCGGATCGTTAATTAAAAAGGCTTTGTTTATTTCAAAATATGACTTGCTGTTTTAAAATATGTGGACGACCAAGACACCAGAGCCACACTTGGCTGCTTTTGTTTTTCAAGCCACATTAAAACTAATATTACAGTTTTTACTAAAAAAATACAGTCCTATTTTCGTTCAAAGACTGGTGAATTTTTTTAATAGACTAGCTGACCCGGCGAACTTCGTACCGCCTTAGCGTAGAGATTTTCTTAATATTTTTTTCCGTAAGAACCATCCTTGGACTTCCACAAACATTTAAAAAAAAGAATTATCGAAATCGGTTCAGCCGTTCACACGTGATGCCGTGACAACGCGAAACGGGTTTCATTTTTATATATATAGATTACAATGTTAAAAACATAGTTATTATGTTGGTTTACTACTGCACTTATGGCAAAAAGGGCGGGATGGTTTTGATGAATTCGTTCACCTCATATTCTATTCCTGTATTCGTGAGACCTACAAGGTACCTACTACTTTTAACTTTAAATTAACAATAAATTCTGAGTCCGCCCCTGTGGCCCCGTTGGCCTGCGGCCCTGGCCCTCGCTAGGGCTGCTGCATTAATTACGGGCATCGCGTTGCGAAACATATGAACGTCCAATAAATAATACTTAGCCGACTAGTGTGGTGAAAGTATCGATTTAATTTTTGCCAATGATCGTCGTGAGCTGTAAATACCAGTGGGTCTAGACAAAGTGCAAATTATAATCGCAAACCAGTCGAAAAGTGGTCGAAAAGCCCCTTTTCTGTATGGAGTTTTGACGGATTCGATTTTCGATTCGATCAAAAAGTGCGTTTTGTCTAGGGGGGCAGAAATACGGGCAATTACGTGGTAAATAACATTATGAAGAAAATGAAAAGTATATTTCCTCTTTCAAAAAACATTACTAATCGCCAAGGAAATGCAACCAACCAGAAATTCGGTTCAAGTTTAATGAGAACATTGTAAACTTTAATTAACTTGATTTTCGGATAAATCATATTTATGTTTCATGCTTACCTATGTATACCCTTTATCACGTTATCGATATCTGAATCACTATGGGAGGTCATCTTCATCGATATCACCGATCTGTTTTGGCCGCACTACAGACAAGGTCAACATTGGTGAATGGGAAGAAATTGTCCAAATATTTGCCGCCAATTTGCATATTAAAGTGGCGCCGCCATAAAACGAATTAACTTCGCACATAATATAGATTACTCGTAATTTTACGAGAGCGTAATATGTTTATTTTATATTTAAGCAAAATGTAACAACATGGAGTAAGTGCTACTGTTTGTCTTGTAGCGCTAGTAAAGCCAAAGTATAGGGTGACGATAAAGATTGCAGTTTGACATGCCCTTACGAGCATGTCAAGATAAATGCTGAGCCTATTGGCGCAAGGGCCCACAAATTTTCTTTTTTCTTTTCGTGTTATGTTGTTATTGTTATTTTGTGCTCACTGTGTTCAATAAAGTCCAGTCTTCTATACTATTCTATATGATAGCTACCATCTTTATGCGTAATAATAACATTGGCATGCAAATACACCATAATGAAACAATAAAATCTACTATATAAAAATAAGTCGGGTTTTCCTCCCTGACGCTATAACTCCAGAACGCACGAATCGATTTCCACGGTTTTGCATTCGTTGGAAAGGTCTCGGGCTCCGTGAGGTTTATAGCAAAGAAAATTCGGGAAAAGGGGGTAAAACGGGATCCACGCGTACGAAGTCGCGGGCGGCCGCTAGTTATTAATAAACACAAGTACAGTTAAAGATTCTACAACAGCTGCAGGGTGCGTGGTAGAAAATGTGGATGTACTGTTACTTTCAATTTCATTAAATATATTCTTCGGCACATCCTGCGTCATAACATTAACAGCTGGACCGTTAAGGTAACGTTACTTTTGCAGCTCATTTAATGCGATTGTCGTTAAATTACGCTTAAATTAACAATTAAATTCATCTCTCGTAAGGTTGCCACAAAGGGACTAAACTGAGATATTAAAAATACAGAAACGTGAAATATAATATTATGTTACTGCAAGACTTCTAGATGAGAGTTAAGCTTATCATGTAAGAACTAACAAAAAAGTAGCAAATACTTATTGAAATATGGTAGTTAAATATGCATTTTACAATTCTTATACATTTTGGCAGCCCTGGCTACTTGTTGCATTAATTTTATGCATTTTACAAGTTTCAGTAATCGCTCTGCGCCCGCGCTGGTGAGGCCAGCTTCTCGGTAACGGTCGCCTATGGTGTCACACCACGGCCCAGCTGGACATTGAGGGTTCTCAGTGCATATGAATAATATTTATTATTACATAAACTGGAATATTTCATGGCATATCGGTGCAAAAGATGTCTTTAAGAAAATAAACTGTTGAACGTCTGTAGATGCCTAAGTACGGAGGTTTAATTGGGTTAGAATATTCTGCAGTTAATACATATTTTGCATGCTAAAATCATTCAAAAATGTACCTCAAATATTAATGTTAGTTATCTAAAAGTATTATGAATTGGAATGATTTTGCATCTGGCAGTGGCATCCCTAGTGCCCTCGCCGGCAAAACAGCGCGTACGCAACGGAACTTTGATAGCTATGAAATCACCAGCACAATTGCTATGCAAACGTGCGCTGCAAGGCCGGAGAGTGCTATCAAAGAAAATCGAAGTAAAATGGACCATAAAACAGTAGCAGTTAAGTACTTCGCTTGTGGTTAACTCACTGGTTGTATTTGATTGACTTTCATATGACTGTTTGATGGACCAAATTTTCTTGTAAGTAAGTCTTGTTAAATCTCAATCCAAGATAACGTTTTTTTTTAATTTGTTTTATTAAATTAGTTAATTTAGAAAGAACGATAATATGAACGATTATACTGCATTCTGCCACACGCATTGATGTTTTTACAATCCCACTACAATTATTTCTGTAAGACTGGCAAAAATAGAACACTTATAAAGAAGCTTATTTTTATGTCGCTGAAAAAGCAAACCTTACAAACTTTCTAATGAAATAAAGTTTGCCATTAATTTGTAAGATACAAGAATATTATTACAGCACATTACAGAATTTTATTATCTTACAAGTATTTATTATTAGTGACATATTATTTCCTGCTTATATTTTTTGGAATTTTTTTTGGAAAACTAGTACTCAAGCAGCAGGCAACCCTAGTAAACCTTTATATTAATAGAGTCTATCCTGTAATATTTACCGCTAGTGCTACGAGTTGTATCCAATTCGGGTTCGTTTGTGGACACAGACAGAGTGACTCATGTTTATTTAGTATGCAAGTGGAAACTACGTTATACTTTCAATATAAGGTCCCATTATTTGTATTATATTGCTGTTGGTTTTCCGAATAAAATAAATAAATAAAATAAATAGACAAAAGCAACATCGATGAAAGCAATGCCATTTTTGTAGCACGTTCTTGTAGCCGATTGAGCTCTACATTTATTTACCCATAAGTTACGAAGAAGACTTCCCACCCGACCTAGATCTTTTATATTTAGCTGAACTAACTCTGAAGTAGATACCGAGGGTACAACCGAAATTTGATTATCACTAAAGTTGAGCACGGAAACTGGCATAATTATTTATGGACCTAAAATGTATATTATTTACTTGTGTTAATTAAGTAATTAGGTAGCTGACTGAAGAAAAAAAGTGTAAATAGCACATTTCTTTTAACAGATACCGAGATCAAAACTTTTCAAAATAGCTTTATGCATTCAAAACTATGAGAGTAATGTTCTGCAAACGGTCATACGGTGCGTTATGCCTAGCTTTCAATGCTGACAAGAAGTTGCTATAGGTCAGTGTAACAGCAGTAACAGTATCAGCATGTGCAGTCTATGTAACAGTACCAGATCGGCGCGGCAGGGGGCGCGATCGCCGATGCGCGTGCGCTAACCGTATAATGCGCTAGGCGCCGCGCATACACAAGTTGAATTATCTCTAGTATTTTGAATGAGAAATTGTCTTTCGTTTTTATGTAGGTCCCTGAATCACTTTTAATAAATATTGGTATGAAAATAAATTGGATTTTAGAGATCATAATTGCTATTTGGCGGTAAACAATTTTAGGCGGGGACAAAATAGGGGACGTTAGAAACCGCAAAAGTAAGGCTGCTTGTAAGCACGAAGAGTTTTTCGGGATAGTTCAACAGCCATGATTTTGACAGAGGGATTGCTTTGAGTTAAGGTTATTTATTTGAGGTTTGTTAATAGCAAATTAAAGAGACTTTTTTATGCAATGAAGATTCCTTGCTTTAGGGGACATAATTTACTCCATCAATACTGGTAATTGCCACATTGAGCGAACGCACACTTCATAAGCGCGCGCGCAGCCTTACATTACGTTGCAGTGTAATCAGCAGCCTGTGCAAACATTCCTTCGCACTAGCTAGAGTTTCAACTGCAATTACCATCGAATTAGGAGCAATATGATTGTTGCATACTTTTATTAGCAATTCGTAAAAATTTTCAATTTAAGAGCCATTTTACATTTTCGTGCGAATTTCTAAGATTTTGGAAGCATGAATTACTATCTTAAGCAACACCCAGAGATTATTTAATAACTGCGAAAGATAGGTCGATCCTTGTTGTTGACCATTAATGAAACGGATTTACTAAAACTCTTTTGCTTAATTCACAGTGCCCCATCTCCCACAACCATTTTACGAAAAAATTGCCGCAGACTCATTTTCAAAGTCCTGTATCTATTATTTATGCTCATATAATAAGCTTAAAAATATAAAGTAATCATCGGACATATATTCTTGTAGTTCATTAATGAAATAGATTCTTGAATTTCATTACCATTATTGAGTAAAATCTAAAAATAATTTGGCAAATTTGAAGATTAACGTCTCATTTTGATCGTGGTTTTTGGTTTAAAAACATAGCAATAACTGCAATAAAAGTATCCCAAAATAAAGAATATTCATTGTAGAATTGATTTCTACAGTTATTGTTTAAATATTAGTAACCACTTTGTCAAAATATTGATGTGAATATCAGTATAAATTACAATGCGCAAGCCGACATCGATTAGTATGGCGCGAGCGCCCGTCAAGGCAATGCAATGGCCACCTCCGTAACAAAACAATAGAACCCTATGGAGTTAAGGCTTGTGTGATTCGCCTTGACGAATATTTCGTATCCAGGGTCCGATGATGGAGCTGTAAGGGGGCAGAATTTTTTTTTTCACTATGTGACTGTCTTTATTTTGTACTTAATATATTTTACATATTATACCTATTCGTGTTTCAATATGAATCGAAATATAAAACACTTAATAAACTCTATTAAAAATTTAAATTATAGCCTGACCAGGAACATAAAAACCCTCGCCATGTTGCGGAAAAATAATGGTACTAATTTCTTTTAATGGCAACAGTAACTGAAAACTTCATTGACATGTCACCTTGCATGTCAGTCTATTGTTGTCAAAGTGTAAACAAACTTTATTTTGTGAATTAAATTGCTAAAATATTTTTATAGTTGTGAAAGAAAAGTGGTTCACAATGTGTTAATGTATTTGTCGAAGAGAAATACTAAGGGTTCGGACAATATTTTCATTGAATAATGTTTCCGACAAAGGTTGTCAAATTGACTGACATGTTTATCGTATAGTACAGTCCACTATGAAAATTAGCTGTAGTCTGTTTCAACTACCTATTTTAAAGTTTTTTGTCACTTTCTAAGTTATGAATTTTATGGAATTGGGAAAGAAGTACCGAGTTTGAAGCGTTCATGAGCAGACATTGCAGTTGAATATTCAAGTTCTGAATTTGATTTTTGATGAATAATAAAATAAATCCTACTAGCTCGATTGATGGTTTCATTTAATTTATTTAAACCAGGTTACCTTTAATAATATTTTTTCGTTAATTTATGAAAATATCAAATTAGCCCGTAATCCTGAATCCTGATACATAAATTTAGCCTATTAATTTAACACATGTACGACTGTACTCAGTGTTGCACTATCAAATGCGATTGACGCGCCTCTATGCCAGGGTTTTTATGTTCCTGGTCAGGCTATAATTAATCAAGTTTGAATACCTCATTCTACCTTAAAATTAATAACTTAAATCAAGTCTTAATACGGTCACGGCTCAAGATTTTTTTGTCCATTTCAGCGTTCTTTTTACTCTTTTGACGTTGCGTTGACAGCTTTTACCTAAATTCGCGCGGAATATTTTTGTGAAATGGCTCTTAACGCGGCCAACAAATTAATAAGAACTGTTTAATTAAAATAACAGATAAGCATCAGTCATGTCATGCTTTATGAATAAATATTACGTTGATTCCAATTTATTCTGCAATAAACTCTAATAAAGTAGACTGAAATATACAACGAAATCGATAACATCTGAATTGGAAAAACCATTAGTACAATTATTTCAGTTTCAGGCTATTTTGGGAATCCTTATCTAGGCAAACATGAGGCAAAAGAAGACAAAACATTTATTTTGAGAAATGTGTGAACTCAATCGAAATTTATAATGGATGCTTAGAAAATTAAATGTTCATCTCAAAATCAAAATCAAAATCAAAATTATCTTTATTTGTTTAGACTAATTAAATTAGTTCTTGCAAATCGTCAAATGCTCTTAAGGAGCCTATACATGTCTCATTCTTTTTTTGCCCTACCAGCGCTTCGAGACAAACATTTGGCAAGTGCTGAGAAGAAGCGCCGCAACAAACTCAGTCACCACTGTCTGCCGGTTTAAAAATAAAAAAGTAGGAAGTTACATACATTCAGAAGCAAGTTACTTACCACGCGCTCCCGTTGATAGAAGGTGGCCTTTAAGACGCCCATCTAGCACGAGACCGCGTGGCAGTTTTGAATAAATTTCTTTAGTGCCGTGCTAATTTCTAGGTTAATTGTTGCGTTTTGATACATATATTTTATGTCAGGTATATCTTTCCTTGACCAGTCCCCGAAGGCAGCGCCTGTTCACAGACATGACGTGTGAACCAGCCATCGCTTCACTCGACCATATTATAGGGAATGTAACGACCCGCCTCACACGCCACTACCCCAGAGACATTTTAGTGAGCATGACAAGTCTAAGATATCCTTCTGGCTAAGTGCCAGATATAAAACTATTTAGGAGACAAGGCAAGAAAACTCTAGAGAGAAAAGCAAGGCACCATAACAAANTAAATTTCTTTAGTGCCGTGCTAATTTCTAGGTTAATTGTTGCGTTTTGATACATATATTTTATGTCAGGTATATCTTTCCTTGACCAGTCCCCGAAGGCAGCGCCTGTTCACAGACATGACGTGTGAACCAGCCATCGCTTCACTCGACCATATTATAGGGAATGTAACGACCCGCCTCACACGCCACTACCCCAGAGACATTTTAGTGAGCATGACAAGTCTAAGATATCCTTCTGGCTAAGTGCCTTCTTCTTATTCTCTGATCGCGCGTTCGGCGTTTCGCGTTTTCACGCTCCACCGCGCGCTCTCTGAATGTCATGATCTGCGGCAATTACTCCGAGACGCCGCGTCTAATGATGACAGTGCGTGCTGCGCCGGGAGTAGTGCCTGCCGAGTGTATAATTATACATTGTGTCCCCAAATAAATCGCCTTTTATTCGAATATAGACAGGAAGGAATTTCACACGTCTGCAAGCAGGTATTTGTAATTTTCCAATTACTTGTTTTCATCAATGAAATTGTTTCCGTAGTCCGACCGATTACATCTTACCTACTTATTTGTCATGTTAGTCGTAATATTCTTGAAACTTCCACATTTTCAGCTTTCAATTCCAATGTATATTTTCGTTGCAGTGTACCAATAGCTCGAAAGTGATCTTGCTATCAAGATTTTACTGAAATCGTTTATTGATCGAGTCGGCATGTAACCTGGGACCGCCAGGCACAGCCGGCGCGGGCAGACAGTTTTATAGGTACTTTTATTGCTTGTGCATTTTTATCATTCAAGGAATTTAACATGTTTGTTTTTAAGCGAAGATTTTCACTACCTCATATTTATATTTGTCATGGAAACCGCTATGGGAGCGCATAAATGGTTGTCAATAACAGACATGCACGATGGGAAACCCGAGTGCCCTGAGGCCCCATAATATAAAATTCCTAAGCTGTAATTGAAAATTCACTTCTCCAAAGGTCTAAGAGAAATTCTTATTAGGGTGTGCTTACACTTTGAAGAACCAAATTCGGAAAAGTTGGTTTTCTGAATTATCCTTATCAGGAATCAAACAAAAGAGGCTTTGCTTTTAAGGCGATTTGTCATGATATATCTCCATTCCCACCATCCGGCTTTGACGTAATTTTGGCTTAAGATTGTTCATTTATTAAATATTTCACAAGCTCCCTGAAGCCTTCTGTAGTGATCGAGAGGATGTAAGGTTCTTCAACCATATCTATCTATTACCTTATAGCGTATAAGGACAATCTTATTTAAAATTTACATAAGACCTCAGACGTTACAAAAGGGGGTTTCGTATTTCCCACGAGTGCATCAGCCCCTCATACAACGGGCACATCACGACGTCATGAGAAGCAGGATCTTGGCCAGACGGATTACGGCCCACGACCGCCATCTTGTCAGATGACACGATAATGCGCTGATCCTCATTCGTGCTCATGTCTCCGCTATCTTCGCTACATGAAACTAGATTATGTATTTACTCTCATTTACTTAATAAATGTTCGTAGGGTTGGTAAGACTTATAGCCAGGGTTTGATTGTTCAAAAATGTAGCGGTTAGTATCACTAACTGTAGTTAATAAACTCTTGATTTGAGGGATGATGACTGGGTAATGAAATCGAAATTCTATTTAGACCGTCAGACAGATATTTTTTTTTTCATAATCGAATAATTACAGTATTAAATTGAGTTGAAACGTCGCGTGACGTCACGTGCTATTTCAACTCGATGTAGCACTGTTATTATTTAATTATGAATGAAAATAAAAAATATGAGTCTAATATTTTCTAATTATCTGTCTGACGGACAAATAATTGAAATCTTGTCATCTAGCCTATTATGTAGTTACCAGTTAAGAAGAGGGTGCAATCATGATAATTTATTATCTGACTTATCTGAAACTATGACCAAACTCACACCATTTTTCTACTGGTTTAAACTTCATCTTTGATAGATAACCCTAATAACGCTGTATGTAAAGGCACCTAGTCATTAAAATTCGTCCTCCACTCGATTTAATTTTAATCGCTGTAAACGAGCGAACATTCTGGGGTAGACTTTCACTAGCCCGCTCGGAATTAACTGATTAAATCGTCAGTCAAACATCCGATATAAATCACAACACTGTCAACGTTGCGACACACAACAATCCTCGTAAATATACAGTATTATGCTGTAAATAGTAAAGACACGTACACAATTGTTACTATAAATATTTGCAATGATTCATCGTCGATCGCTTTACAGCAATTAGCGGATTGTGTCGGTTGGTCATTTTGTAAACTGCTACTTCTTCGTGGCCGTGGATTATCAAAATCAAAATCAAAAGTATTTATTCAGTTTAGACCACAAGTGGCACTTATGAACGTCAAAATATTATTATAGAAAATAATAAAAAAAGAAAAGGTAGCCCTTATGGGGGACACAGCAATTATTGCTGATTACGAGTATTGCTATTTATGCTAATTAATGAATTTAGGTACATTTGTGGGGCTGAAAAAATTGGCCTAAATTCTAAAATACCTACTGAAATTTCTGAGATTCAAGTCTAAAGAAAGTAAGTAGTTCTAGTTGGAATATATGTTTGAATTTGAATTAAACAAAGAGGTTCACAATTTTACAATTTTGTAGTCTGTAAATCAACTGCGGTCAGTTTTCAGAACCTGAAAAGATTATCACATTAAAACGCTCTTATTTATGTTGTGTGTACCTACAGCTTTAGCATTAGCACGTGCGCTAAATGCCTAGCCTAGAGCCCGTAACGGCCGCGTGGGCGACGGATTCCCGGCGTAACACATTGTTGGCGAAGGCTCTATTGCCACACCTTTCGGGGAAAAGACGTAACCACTGCTGTGATAGATTGACTAACCAACCCATTTTTAATATTTAGCTAACTGTCGACGACACTGTCGGCACCTGAAGGGCAGACGAGTCTAAACTGGTGAATCGTGATTTTTAAATATTCTCACCTACTCTTAAAGCAATTTTTACGACTAGGGTTGAAGTATGGCTTGGATTGACGGATGAAGCCACTTCGTGCTAAACACTGTGGTCTCTGTGTAATTGTAATAGATATTACTTTGCAACAATCGATTCTTATCTGCTCTCGGGCTCGTAGGTAGGTACAAGTTTTTAAAAAAGCCCATTATTAACAGCTATTCAGAATAAATTGCGATTTGAAATTGAAACACGTTTACAAGTTGATAATGATCTTATTAATCCATCACAACTAGTATTGTATTACGTTGTAGAGCGACATATACGCGGCATTTTGGGGTTCCGCATCATAATAAGTAATCTCCACATGTTTCTTGAGACATGGTATTTACATAATACACGCTTTTCAATGGAGAAATATGGAATAGTCAACATATTTTGAATTCGTATTTTGCCATCATTGACTTTTAAGACATTGACACTTTTTAATGCTCATTTCATATACCCGCGCTCTATAAAAGAGAATGAATTTGCCATAAATTTATTTGGTACGGAATCTCCTGAAGCAAATAAACTCGAACGTATCTATCTTTTTTGTCAAAATACATAGTAGCAAAAAGTTGTTTGCATGGAATCCATTGATCAGTCGCCCACGCGCCCGCGACATATAAGGTGCGATGACACAAGCCCTGCTGCTATACTTCTTGTCCCATAAAATGGTGGTGGTTTGACATTGCCTAACATTAGGTATGTAAAAATGTAAACAACACTATGTATAGACTTCTCGGAATGATTATAAAAACCAAATAAATCAATGTGATGCTTATTTTTATCGACAGACCAATTAGCAATCAACACACCGATATTGCATTTTAGATTTATATTAGCCTTATCAGAACGGAAACTTAAAACAGAATTGACTAGTAATAGCTTCATCCTACCTATTTAAGAGCTGCTCATAAAAGTAACAAGATTCAAGTCATTGTAAATCTGTCGACCACAGAACAAAAACTACTCATATTCCATGATCTGAGCTGTCGACAAGTTGATTGAGTTATTAACTTTATATTGGTGCTATAAATATTGCTATCGCAATAATAAGTAACGTAACCGCAATAAAAAACTAGATCAAGCTAAACTCGTATAATGCTAGCATGTGTAATGTCAAAAACAAAAGAGCAGCAAAAAGAGACTTGTTTTGCATTACTCGTAATTAACTATGTCCAGTAAAAACACGTTACGTGTTACCGCTCAAAACTAAACGGGTCGGAGAAACTTGTAAAATCGCGATTTTCACGCGCCCGCGCAACACACACAGATATCATCAAAAACGCGCATAATTCACCGCAAACTAACCGCAGCACTCGGCTTCACTCGTGTGTTTGGACGGCTTCCTTGTGTTGCGCAATTTGTCACCAAAGATAAAGTGCTTGTTAAACCAAATAGTATAAAAAATGTACTCAAGGTGAACCTACCGCGAATTACCTGAGGCTTTTTACTTTAACACACTGGTCAGTCATTGTTCACCATGACAAACTAAAAACTAATTCTTGTTTTCAAATGCTTAGCAGCACAGTTTACTTAGTTTAAATATGTAAGTAATGAAAATTTCCCTTTTAGTCCGCACAAAAAGACTGGCAATAATGTAAGATAATGATAGAAACGAACTGAAAAACGTTTGCAGTGATAGGTACAAACACAGTTTTCAATTATTATAAACCTGTATAAAAATATATGATTAGGTATGGTTAGTTACGAGTACTATGTATCAATTCGATATCTATTTCAAGTTTAAAGAACTCGTTTTTTGGAAACTTTTTGTATGCTCTTTTGCACTTCGGCAGCTCATGAAACATTAACAATTGATAGCGTCATGCATTAACCAGTAATATTTAAAGACTTACCTATGGTTTTGTTAATCCAGTCAGCCAAGTCCTCCTGCAGCGGGAACAGCTGCCTGGCCTGCGAGTACAGGATCTTCTCCCGGTAGAAGTCCTCATCATCCTCGCACGGCGTCTGCGCGGCCAGCGCGCAGTCCGCCCTCTCAAAACTACTGCTCATCTTCCTATTGACGACTATATCTCCATGGCCGACGTGCCTCTCCTCCTTCTCATCCAGGCTCTTGACGTACTCGAAGGCGTTGGTGCGCTCGAACGCGTTGAAGATGCGATCGAAGTTGCCGCTGAGGGGCCGCTCGAAGCTCGGAGGCTCGGAGGGTGAGGATACAGGCCCCCACGAGGTCCGGCTGCCGATGGCCGTGGGCCCGCAGCGGTAGTACGCCATCTCCAGGCCTGGGCTGCAACAAGAGAGAGCACAGTCAAAATGGTTGTCCAAACTAGAGAAAATAAAGGGACTATGTTCATTTGGCTCTGTAAACGAAGATACCTTGGCTGTAGATAACGTTGACAGAAAAGGTAAGAATAACAAAATTTAAGGTTCTATCGATGAGTACATTGCTACCGCACTACCCACACTTGTTAGCAGTTGACTTAGAAGACAAACGTACCTATTTAAGACCACCTGCACTTTAAACGTCACACATTTTAAACTAATAACGTCGTCAGTGAGTAGCTATTTTATATGGATGATATGGAAGCCTACAGAAGAAAAAATGAACAAAAAAATACCACACAAATGAGGCGCCAAGACATTAATGTTCTCAATCATAATTGCTCGTAATATACCTCGTTATTATGCCATTAATGTTTTTTAATTGTCAGTGACATCAGCGTCATAATAGAGCCGAGCTAGCCGAGGTTTGGCCTTCGAATAAGACTGAACGATAACAAAAACTAATAACGTACGGTCATTCTTTGATTGAACATCGGCAACGCAATTTGCATGTTAACAAGGGATCAGTTGTTGGGCTGGTGCTGAACTAATGAGGGGACGAAGGTCGGGTTTTGACAGACTAATCGTGGTTCAAAGGCGTCGAAACGGATTAATATGATTTTGAATGAAATGGACTTGACGGGTTCATATTTAAGCTCGACATCTTTTAACTGTTCCGAGAAATATCATGAACCCAAAACATTTTGGTGAAGAAGATTCATACATACCTAATATCGCCTAAAGCTAAGACTTACTCTTTCTAAAAATCTATGATGGTGAAATCTAGGATGGACATGGTGTATGGTGATGTGTTGGTTTTTGCCTTTTCAAAATGTAAACTGAAATAAAAAGTTTACAGTCGTAATGGCTACCAATCTACACATAGCCGTGATGGAGTCAGCCTGTTTCTATTCTCAGTTCCTATCTAATGGTTAGCAGCGGGTCATCAGACTTATAATCATTTCCCAGCGGTACGAGCAGTAATCCCGGAGCCTGAAAAGGCGCGACGTTCATGTGGCGGCTAGATGAAAGCGCCGTACAAGGCGAAGTTCGCGCGTGACGCGAGCGCCGAGCGTGCGTGCGCGCCCGCCGGCCTTTACACGGCGCGGTGTTCACGCACGACACGTGGCGCGGGACACGAGCGCTGTCACAAGGAGGAACATGACTGGCTGAATGCTTCGGATTATGGATTAACATTAAAATACGAAATGCAATTATGTTACGTAAGTTTTTGCGGAGGATAATAATTATGGGTAAAAGTAGATGAAGTTTTGACATCATGTTGACATTATCAAACCGATGAATCTGGGTTCTTTTTGCTTACAGAGTCCTGCAGAGAAGTGAAAACTGTCTTGTCCGCTTAAGTAATTAAACTGGTCAAGACCTTACAGTGTAAATAGTCTAGCGAGCTGGCCATCTACTCTTAACTGGAGGAGCAAGTCCGGGTCCTTTGTTTGTGTTGTTTCGCGACCGAATGCCCGATTCGGCACGGAGTTCATAGGATTAAACAAAGAACTGTTTCTAGTCTCAACGACATCTACACAAATACTTTGGATACGGTGATTTTTAATGTATACCCAACCAATATTTTTTTCTATTATATTTATAGTGATGTCAGAACTTCATGAACTGCGACGATACTCAATTTTACCTTACAGCTTGATGCACCCCCCTAAGACACTAAAAAGTGTCACTCCTATTTAAACTAGATTTAAATGAAATGTCCTCGAAACTGACACATAGCTAAAGAGCTATAATTATCCAGTATCACGATTTACAACGAGACCAGTTAAACGTTTGCCAGTTGACAAATTGTAGGATGTAGAATCACGCGCGTCCACGACTTCTTCCTTAATCAATTTAATCCCCTTCGGCAATTGTCTCCCGCACAAGAACACAATGTGACCGCAAATCGGCGCAGGATTCAGTCGTGACGCGGCGTGAGTCAACCGCTCCTGATAGGGAATAGCAAAAAGTATACTTAAAAAGGTGCATAAGAAATGATCCATCAAAGAGGGTACTTAAAAGGACTTGGGTTTTTTGAGTATTAGATCTTTTTGTGTCAATGAGTACCTACATAAATGGAGTGGCTCATTAGCTGATATTTTCGGAATCACAAAAAGTAAAAAAAATAAATATATAAATACATTGTTTTCAGGTTTTCAGTGCAATTAACCAGTTTGTATTCCACGATTGACGAGGTTCATTGGATAAGGTAAAAAGAAGACGAATGATTAACTAGAAAATGACGTGACGATCCTTTTCTGTGTCAAGTTAATAAAAAATCTGTTTGCCATATCATCTAACATTCATTGATCATTCTTTAGTATCACTTCGTAACAGGAAATTACTCCCCTCCAAACGAAATGAATACGGAAATTGGTTGGCTGACAATGGCGACTCTACGTCTGCCTAATTGTCTGGTGTTTCTGGTGTTTGGGAACCATCGAATGACTGAAACGCAATATCATCATATTAGATTCAGATTCAATAACCACACATCAAGGTAATCAAGTGTATCATCAACTCACAAATAAGGATGTTGCTACAGAGCTTTGAATTTCAACTGGTGATTTTCTACTAATGAAGTAGTGAACTACTCGTACTTCATTAGTAGAAAATCACCCCTGTCTTTTAAATTGTGTGTCATCAACCAACTCTAATACCGCTACACAATTACCGAGTTATCCATGAAATCCAATTTATTCTATGCAAAGCGAACCCACTTTATTATAGGATTACGGTACTTTGACAAATAGGAACGCGAAACAGTTGGGACGGCCTGGCACGGCGTTGCGGAAGTATAAAAATCGATCCCACCAAATTGGGACAATATTTTGCATATTCTTCGACACGAACACAATGTATTATAGATTCTACAACTGCAGAATACAGTTTAGTATTGTTTGGAGGCGTTTTATTGAGCAACAACACGCAAGTATGCAGGCCGCGGTTATCCTCGGGAAGACGACAGTTTCGCGTTGGGCTTCATTTGCGGTTTGTACTATCGATCGCCGAGTTACATAGAAACTACTCGCTTTCTTTACGAGTACTTACGGTGTACTGCGAATTTCTCAATCGAAAATACGGTAAAATACCTTTGAGAGGACGGGACCGCAACCACAAAACGTTTTAGAAAAGACGTTCGGGTATGCGGGTCGGGTGCTTGGTTTATTGTGCAATTTCATAGAGTTCATTTCAGAAACATGAGTTGCACGAGTCTTTTTCAAGCAATTATAGTTAAAAATGCACTTGCTCCACAACACACGCAGGGTATTTAGGTTAATTATATAATTACGGTGGAATTCGCGAGTGGCTTGCCGCATGTCCAGCGACGAGATTCCGGCGACGGATGGCTGCAAGAGGCTCTCCTTGGCTATCGGGTGCACTTTCGACCGACGTCAATCACCGCGTGCGCCGCCGTGTGCGAGCAAATACTGCAGAAGGGTTAACATCACATACATGATATTAAGTATTTATTACCTAGACTCCATCATCATTTACTTTTCTTTTTTGTCAAGGGATTCATCGTAAACTTATCAGTGGGATACAGTTATATGGTTGCATAAGGTTCTGATCATCAACGACTACAGCAATTGTAGACCACATATCAGATATAAAAGATATTACAATCATTACCACGAACGAAGTTATTTTGACAGTTAGGCAGATGCTAGGCTGAGCTAGGATCTAGATTGTAGAGCATTCAAGTGTCCCCTCTGTCGCTAGGTACTCCGGCCCTACGCGTGTAGCCCACGCGAGCGACGACTAGGTCAAGTTGAGCGAGCGCGCGCGCAGCTTCGCGCAAATCACGCGTTTTTGCGCATTCACGCCCGACCCGATGGACCGACGAAGATCGATGGCCGCTCCAGCTGGGCTGCATTATTCATCGGCCGACTTGATTGACTGTATGTGTTTACTTTAATTCCATATGCCCTGATACAACGCGTTGAATTTATTGGCTTGAAAGGCACGCATTCTAGAATGTTACGCATTTTACTAGATAATTATAGTGTATATTACCTATTTGGTTTACGCAGTTCGAAAATGAAAAAATCGTACCATAAAAACTATTATTTTTGTAGTAAAGAAGTAGCAAAAATATGAGTTGAAAAATAAAAGACTTTCCAGGAATATACAGACACGCCCTATTCTAATCTCTGAATGATCAGAGATGAGAGGATAATTCCATTGACAGAGTCAGCTTACTGTATCCGTCCATGATAGCAGCTCTCAATAAGTTAATCGAGTCCCGAGATAGAGTCGAGGGCTCTTGATGAGCATCGCATGTCGAGTGCATCAATGATTGTGTCCGTCAGACTCTATCGTGATTGCGAGCAGTCTCGCTGCCTCTAGGCTGAGAGCTCTCGATCAACAATCGTCCCCGCTATCCAAAGGGTCCTTAATAAATACTGCCAACTAACTACGGAGGCCAGACAAATGCGCAGTGCACAAAGCGTAACAATGAGTTCACATATTACACGAGAAATTAGAATCGTTTAAATATGTTTCCTTGATTTCGCTATCCTAAAATTAATCAAAATTAGTTCAGCGTCTAAGGAGTGGGGACGTAATAAATAAATTGATGCATTTAGGTAGGCGTATTACTGTTATAAGAGTCACTTATCTCATTCCATCAAAAGCTCTCAATCAAGCCAGAGATAGAGCACGAAGTCTTAAATGAATAAATCGCTGCCGGTAAATAATACTCGTAGTACAAGTGGCTTGATAGAGCATGCGTGTCGCGTCTCCTGCGCGGAGCCTTCCCTCGGGACAAAAGACCGCAGGCGCAGGATGCAGGGTTGCCACGTTAATGGTGAAATGATTTCGCAAGTATTCATTGACATTGAAAGAGTATACAAGGTAGAGGTATATAGTCTAAAAATAAATGCAGGTATGTACCTGGATCAGACATAGCAAAGCAAGAGGAAATAGCGACAGGCAGGGCGCAAAGAATGATAGCCGATGGGGGAGAAAGTTTCCTTATTAGACACTGCGCATTCCATTAACTATTACATAATGGTAAGACTAAGAATTCATAAGATAAAATACCTAATTATGTGCCTAGAAATGAATCAAATCACCAAGATAAAATACCTAATTATGTACCCAGTAGAAATGAATTAAAACACCGTTTCTTGAACATTAATATTAGTAACTTAAAGTTTCAAGTAATACAGTTACAGCCCTATCCTAGTGCGTTGCTCCCCAGCGCGTTACCTAATTGGATAATCGCGATACTGAGACGAGACTCCGCTAGGGCGCTGCTTCTGAGTTTACAATACATTTACACCAAATAACGACAATTTAGATTGAGTCGACCGTTCGACACATTTACTTTAACATTATCCAGGTCGACAAAATCTGAATTGCAGAACTTCAGAACAAACCTAAGCAATTTTAAGTTTAAGTTGAGTAATTTAACGAGCCGTTGCAAGACTTTGGTCAGGATAAAGAGAATTTGGGTCAGAGTTTTTCATATCTCAAGCGCTCAGCAAAATTATAAGGATCCGAAGAACCTGGGAATAGCGGCAAAGATTTTTACACCTCGAGAGGTTTGTGTAAAACTTACAGCTGCGTTGTAGTTGAAATCCCTCCAGCTAAACATTTTAAAGCCGTTTTAAGTATGTCCTTCATCTAATTACAACACACCAATCCCAGTTTGAGGCTAATTAAGTTATTAATGTGATTGTTGGATAATTTTAATGAATTTACTGCGAAAGAATTGATACATAGCCCTAGTGGTCATCTCACAAGAAAGCGTTTGTTGACCCGGGAAGCGTCCAGGGCGTCCCCGATGCTATCTGCGCGGGAGTCGCGCGGAAGCCCGCTGCGCCTGCGCCGCGTAGGAAAGCGCACTGTTCCGGTTCTAAAGCCACTGATATGGCGCTGGAAGCTGCAGGTTTTGTCGCTCTTGTTGTTAGAAAACAGAAGCTTATGGATATACAGGACGTGATTAAAGTAGCGATACGAGTAAAGGCTATTTTCACTTTCGTATTTAAAATGCGGCAACTACGAGTACATGATATCTTATTGAATTAACATCGATCAGTGGGTACTTTTAAACTAAAATTAAGATTAATGGAGAATAAATAATGGTTTATGATGAATCACGTCATAACGTTACAAAAATGCAGTAAAACCGTATTTGTACCGTACCGTACAGTTCAACTGTGGGTCCCAAATGTATTATGTATTGTAGGCACCTAGATGAATTAATTTTCTAACAATGTAAACTACTAATATATTATGTTCTTACAATACACGAGTATGAGTAGGTAGGTACATAAATAAATATAAATTTTGCGGTTTCTTCTTACATAATATTTACATAACTTTTAATTTTGACGCACTCAAAATGAAGTTACGTTTGTTTTGAATTATTTGAGAGAACTTGAGTAATTACGTGTTGTTTACCGCGCAGCTCATGTCACGCACTCTCCGTTGAATCGCAGTTACCTAAGTTGAATATCTGGACCCGTATTATAAAACTATTCTCAAAATTCTGCTACTCGCATTTGAGATAAATACAGGAGACACTTATATCAGACTGGAGGTAAATATTTTCCACACGAATCACAAACCCTGTGGGACTCCTACATCAGTTACATTTTATGTAGAGTCTACAATCTACTTCCTCTTAGATTTATAGACCTTTGACATGAACACATTAAAACAAGACATGTCATACTCATAGATGCTCACAAAGAGCAATCAGTAAATGTAGGCATTTGCATCAGAGAAAAGACAGAATATCAAACTTCATAGATAATTACGTACTCGAGAAATTGTTATCACCCAAAGTGAACCCATGTAAGGATGTATGATTTATGTGCGTAAAAGTTTTAAATAAATAAATATGTAAATAAGGGCCATACGCAAAAACGTGTGAAAGGCCCCCACATAGGTCCGGAGCCCCGGAGTCCGGTGGCGCGGTGGAGAGACCGCAACATTTCCTGGGCCTCGGGCCGCTTCCTCGTGCGGGCACGTTTCCTGACACGCCGGTTCGATGCCGCGGCTGTGCAATACGTGAAGTGCTCGTAAATTAAAGAATATGACGTGGTTAAGTAAAAGTATAAACATTCCTCACGCTGTTAATTAAATTGCATAAAAGACTCATTTACTTTAATCAAACCTTTTTGGAGACTGGGATAAAACATAAGTAAGCAACAGCTTTTTAGGATATTTACGGAAAAAGTAGATGTGGTTCTATTGCCTATTTTTTGCGGTAAATTACGTTTCTCAATTCTCATAATACTTTTTTCTATTCGTCAAATCACTTAAATCGTATTCATATTTGGACGCGGCGCCATCTCGCGAGTGTTTGTAACCGCGAATTATCCCGCAATCGCAGCTTCACGAGAATCACCACATCCTTATTGTAGACATGTACTTATTAGCAATATGTCTTCTTGATTTAAATGAATATAAGTTTCCTAACAGTTTTGTACTGAAAAACGTCTTAGGTACGCTGTTGTTTGAAAACTTGCTTTTAAAGGGCTTTATACGTCCAAAAATTATCTTAACATGCATGATTTAAGATCGTTAGGTTCTAATAAAACACTCCGGTAGTTCACAAAGTTACATCTCTTGATAGACTCAATGAAAGCGACACCAATACCGTAGCGCCCTACGCCGCGCCCCAGAAAGCCGACCGCATCTAACGGCTGCGGTCGAAACGCGACCCGCGGCGACTGCGGCGCGGTAACGCACCTGAAACGCGATACTCAAGCGTTTCCGCTACAGTAATAAATAACAATGGGAAAGTATTTATATCATATGGAAATATTAATAAATATTAATATTCGACGGTTACAACTCTAGCTTTGGTACAGTTCGATTCGTGTCACAGTTGACATGATTGATAGGGTTTGAATGAGCACGAGCTTTATAGACGAGTCATGGAGTTTGAATATTGAATTATTGTCATTGTGTTTTTATACTGGGTCACCTTACAAGCTTAGATTAGTTTTAATTTAATTTAGTTTTGATTAAAAATATAAAATGTACCCAGGAAAGAAACGTGGAGTATTGTGGAGCTCTTGGATACCTCGCAGACAACAGAAATTCCTCAAATACTTATCGTTGTAGTGAGATAGGAAGAATGTAAACAAGCATTAAATCCATTAAAAGAAAAGAGCATTAAGCCACCGGCAATAACGAACGACACAACACAGCGCCGTATGTTATGGAGTTACCTGCGGCGGGACGGGAATAGCCGCGGTCTGAAATAGTCGCGGCAAAAAAACGACGGTTCCGCTCCTACTGCTGCCACACCGCGCCCGTGGCTAGGGGTGCCACTTCTAATACATTATTATAATTAGCCGTTGGATTATCAGTTAAGTCCACTGCTAAGCAACGGCTTTACGTGTCGCAAAGAAAGCTAGGCTTTACGCGCTAACTTGGGCTGTATACATTTTTTGTAGATTACAGAAAACTGTGAAATGTTCTGGCTGCTGGATAGATAAACACAAAATAAAAACAAACTGAAAGTGACTAAAATAATAAACAAAGTGATCCTATAAGATACCGATTTTCCTTTTGAGGTACGGTACCCTAAAAAAACATTCTTTTAATATTCGTGACCTCTATAAAAAGTTGATCGTAGTTTATATTATTTGGGTGCCTCCAAGCAGCTCTGGTTGCCAAAATTGGCTGTTATCAGAATATCAATCTAAGAGAGTAGTCAGCCCTGACTGCGCCCATGCGTCTAGTCATCATACAAAGTTACGCTGCACTCGCCCTGCCATTCCTCGGACATTCCGGGAAGCGCCATTTGTCTTCCGCCGCGCCTACGGCCAATTAGGGAATTAATATTGGCGCACTTTAATGGGGACTTTGAGGGGAATTAGCAACGATCATTCATTTAAATGCACAATCGCATAAAAGGAAAAAGTTGATAGTCACACAATCCGCTAAAAATGACATTTCGATTGCAAAATAGGGTAGTCTGAAAAACAATTTTCAGGTAAAATACTACCCACATTTCATCCTACAGTACATCAAGGAAAACGGCCTGGTATTTTGAGAAAATTGCAGAGAAGCTGTTAAAGTCTTATCAATGATCCCCTAAATTCCGCATTTCCAGCTTTTTTATGCAATTGTAGAATAATTTACATGCCCCACCCCCTATGGCGTGCCGCATCGTCAGCGGAAGCGCTCCCCCTCCCCCCTCCCAAAAGCCCCCCACGGCGCGTTCATTGACGGCGACGAGCTTTTGTCATCTCAATGAGCCACCCTCGGCGGAACACAAGTGCTCTGTGGCATGAAGTGTTGAGGATTCAATTGAGTATGCTGTCCTTTGATTTAGTTAGTAATAAATAATCAAATATGTGAGAGTAGAGAGGATCAGCTACGCGTACAAAGACATAATGCTTATTGTTCTAATGTAAATTATGTAGGTATGTATTTACCTATTTAGTTACGAGTAATAGAAATATTTTAGAAGAAATCTTTGTTTTGTGACGGTATTATCTTGCTATATTAAAGCTTTAGAATTTATTTTATTGCATTGGTTAATGGCGAGTAATCAATTAAGTACAAAACATTATTACACGTTTGGAATACTCATGTGGTTTGGAATAAAAGCTTCAGAAACATTCATAAAAGCTCTAGTGTGTCTGACAGCTCTTTCATGTTACTGAAAAGGAAAATACTTGTAATTTTCAAAGAGCTGCAACTGCTCCAAGAATGAATAAACAAACATTCATTCACTCATATGCGTGTGGTGGAAATGAATAAAATGTGGAATAATGAACTTCACTTGAATGAACTTACGCAGTTTTTAATTTACTGTGTAGGTAATGACGTGTGGACCGTTTATAAAGTTTATTCAACTAGTTGTATAATAAGAGTACTTCCACAATTTATTTTTCTATTTTACACCAGATCATTGTCTTGTATATAAGTAGTAGCTTAGCTTAGCTTACGCCCGTATTCACAAACATTACTATGAGATGAGGTCTCCCAGTGCGCGTGGAAGCACAGGGTGACACAGGTACCGATCACAGAACTCCATTTAACGCTGTGCGTTCGATTTGCCGATTCCACTTAAGCAAGCATCGTTTGTGAATACGGGCGTCAGATATTTTACTTAACAGCAGTCGTTCGTAGTATTGAAGAAAGTTTCGAGCTCTAGCCATTGAGATGTAGCGTCCTGCGCCCACGCAGGCGTCGCCATTAACGCTAAGAACCCTCCATCATTCCTGTTCTCTAAGATAAGTTTGAGAAAACAATTCAATAGATTTTACAGAGCTAAAACGGAATTAATGGCACAAAGGAAAGAAAATTATTAATATGACGATTAAAGTAAACAGGTACGAAAAATTCACAACTAAGGATTGCTTTCTCATACTCATCATTACTACGAGTATTTGCATATGCTGTTTAGAATAAACTTTCAAATTCAAATTCTTTATTGCTCCATGTTGGTATACAAAGGTTCTTACTTATTAGACATAGACTCATAACATGGACCCTGCTAGGGTATTGCAACATGAGATTATTTCTTTACTTTATTAACTAATGTTTAACAATGCTAATTTTTCACAAATTTTTCTTTATTATCTTTCACAGAATCCATCACTTTTCTCTCTTCATGAATAGGCCCACTAATTACAAAAGTAATTCCGCTGATGTCTGTCACAAGACCCGCGACCGCAACTCATTTCTGTGTAGCAACAAGACAACTCACAATGTAGAGTTAACAGCTCACAATCTTTGCTTCTTTTCAGCTGTAATATAAATAATGGCTGAGTTAAGTAGGGAGCCTTCTGTTTAAAACAATTGAGTAGGTAACTAACTTTGTACCTACGTTTTTTTATTATCTCCTTTAGATTATGTAATGTTATGTAATTCAAACAACAGGTATGTTAAATTTACAAGTCGACATTTTTTTTTTCTAGTTAGTAAATTCTAGTTTAATATTGTGTCTGATAATGCTTGTCAAAAATAATTTATAGTGTGTGTGTACATAAAAAGCATGTAAAATCAAATACTGTACTTGTGTTGCATATCTGCTATCTCAAGCTGAATAGCGACGTACAGACGATGGCACATCAAGCTCAATACTGTGGCATACTAAGTAATAGGCACTATTATGCTCCAATAACGTTTAGTCTGATGTGCTTCCACTATAAGCGCTTGCGCAGCGTGCTGATGGCTGTCCCTTAGCGTTTATTGCGCGCGCCCACGCGAGACGCAGGGAAATGCCCCACTGAGCGGAGCGCCCTATATTTACACCGATCCTACACGATTGTTAACTGTTGTAGTGAAACATATCGCATTGATGAGTCCAAACACTTGACTGCCTGATTAAGTGGTCTCTTTTTGATCCTGGCACAATGCAAACATTTGATTATTTAGTATCTGTTTATATTGTTCGTCTGATGATATCTATTTTACAAAAAAAAAGGATTGCTATAGCTGTTGGGCTAGCAGATGAAGCTTTTTAAAATGTACAAAGACATTTATTAATGACAATAATAATAGAAAACTACAGTTAACCCACACGATAGAAGAACAAGCAGAAAAGTGAAACACTAAACGCTTTAGCATTCGGGTATTGAAGCATTGACAGATCTACGCAGCGAGCTTGCTGTACCAGCAATGAGCAGGCGCAGCGCGTGCGCGGGCGTCGCGCTCCAGTGGCCGCGCTGATGAAAGTACACATCTGGAGCAGCGGGCTCGTGACCTAGGACTGGCGAGGGCTTGGTTTCCGCTAACCTCATGAAACATTTAAGACATTCAGTTTAGACTTTGTTACCGCTAGAAAGGTGCTTATTTCTTCCAAATACCACAACCCTGGTTTCAGATAAAGCACCTGATGCACTGCCCTACGTGTCTAACAACTGCACGCAGGAAGATTTAATGAATGCCACTGACAACGCCACTCTTGTAGCGGAGTTTTGAGCTGACAATGTATAGGTTTGTTGTCGACACGACCAGAAGAAGAATAACTACTGGTAGCAGCAAATTTTATGCAAGAATTAAATAAATAAGCCTTTATGTTCATGTTTAACCTTATGAGATTTGGATATTCAACAGTTGGGTCGACTACACCCGGTGCCATGTGGCGCGAAGTGTCAGGTGTTACTTTAATAGGGGCGTTTTGGCACAGGTGAAGTATTTATAATAGGGTAGTATTTATGCGTACACAAATTATACGAGGAATTTTGACATTATTATTTATTAAGTAGGTTGTATTCCCTGTAGATTACGTTGGGCTTTCGTAAAATTCGATAAAAATATTTTTAGTTTAAATAAAATTGTACACCGACCGTTGAAAAATTCCTAATCGAACGACTCTATCTTTGCGTCTAGTAATATTTACAATGCTTCATAAATTGAATTCAATGTACAATAACTTAATTTTGACTTGTTAATCGAAATGTAAGCATGTGATTACACCCCTACCTGTCAGCAGTTCATAGTGCTGTTACTCCGTTGTCAGAGTACCGCTGACGATCACGTCACTTTGCATATCGAGTCAATCGGGTTGCGTAACGATGCAGCCGTTATCTGTGTCAGCGCTCATCGATAAGCGGTGCAGCATCGATTACTGACCGCAACATCGATTTACATTCCTTCAGCGTAAAAACGATATTTGTAAACGGATTTCAAAGAGAAGGACACTTTGGTTTAGTAGTACTAGTCAAGGATCAGTGTAAGTTTTTCCCAATAAGAAAAATCTATTATAGAGCATCGACAACTTAGATTGACAATGGAATAATATCAACAGTACTTCAAACTATGCATGTCATTTAATAGCAAAATAATAGCTATTACATTTTTATAACATGCCGCAGTATTAACCTAGTGTGCTTTCATTCTTGCGAGATTTATTTATGCGTTTATTAGGTACTAGCTTTCCGCCCGCGGCTTCGCCCGCGTGGAATTTTGTCTGTCATAGAAAAACTTTATCGCGCGCGTCCCTGTTTCAAAAACCGGGATAAAAACTATCCTATGTTCTTTCCCGGGACTCAAACTATCTCTATGCCAAATTTCATCAAAATCGGTTGCGAGGTTTAAGCGGGAAAGCGTAACAGACAGACAGACAGACAGACAGACAGACAGAGTTACTTTCGCATTTATAATATTAGTTGGGATTAAGTATGCGTTACTAATAAATAGTTTAATTGTATTATGGTGTTAACACACGCTGTGAAGATACACAATTCCCAATTAATCTTCTTGCCACCATTTTTTCTCGCAATAAAGTATCGCTATCATGCACCCGTACGTACGGTACTTACTGAACATGTGTGTGAGCACCGCCATTGAATGCTAACGACAACCCATTGCCCTGGTGATCTTCACACAATTGTACTTATTGTGTTGAAACGTCCGTCTGTCTGTACACGGTCTTTATTCCGAGCCAATACCAACCTTAATCGTCTCTACTTAAAGTAGCTGGAACTTGAGTAAATAGAAGAGAATTAGGTTTTGAGTCTTTTATTAGAATTCTATAACACGCCTGACACGCCAAACAAGGTGGAACATATAATTTACATTTTCCACAAATCATTTAAACTAAAGAGGTGATTAGGCATTCTATTCTACTTACACAATGAGGTCATGACCTCAAAGTGTGTAAAATGTAATTAAAATAGTAATCAGCTTATCAATTTCTGCGGTGGTTATGGAATTTACGTTAACAAACATTGTGTAATTGTTAATAATCGTAATATGAATTAATAAATCGTTCGTTCGTTCAGCCAAATGACGTCCACTGCTGGACAAAGGACTCCCCAAGGTTTAATCGGTCCTGCAATGCCCGCATCCAGGATCTTCCCTCGACCTCATATAATCAGACCTCATAAGAATTTATTATCTATTCTGTGGTATTACTGCGATTGGTTCTATACGCATACCTATCCAAATAGTACCTATCAATGTTTATTTAAGCTACATCACTTTCTTCTTTATTCTGAAGTGAACTTCATAATCTCCATAACCAACATCGATGGCCCCGCCCACTTGGTGGTTAATACCTCTCCGCAGCCATAACATATTGTCCAAACACTATCGTGGAGTGATGTTACACCGCAGCGCTGCGTAACATCTCTAACAAAACAAAGCGGCATTGTTGTAACAGTGTAAACAAAGCTACGGTGCGCAGGCGCAGCGGCCTGTTCGGCGGGCTGAGAGGACGATGGACAGATGCATCTGTGGTCAATCAAAAATAAATTTTGTTTTGATTTATGTTATTCTGTTAAAGGTAGAGAAAGAATTTTAATTAAGTGACCGGAAATACTTTATGCCCAGATTTGCCAATTCTGACTCTCCTTTTTCATAAGTCAAAGACCAAATGGGAGACTCGCGATTTCTTTGTCCCATCTCCCATTGTACACATCACCGACAAGACAAAGTCCTGATGGAGTATTTTCTCATCCCTCATTTGAAACTGAATTGCCGTCAACTTGGTAAAAAGAAGGTTAAAGAATTTTGGTTGACAAAGAATAAGCACTTATGTGTAACATACTAGTCCCTTGGTTATTAAATTCGTTACGTCAAATAACTTCAATCAAGGTCTTACTAATTAAGAAAGCAAGTATATATACATCTCGTTTTGCGTTATCTATTAAGTATTTAATTAGTATCAAACTAACGAGACTTTTAAGTTTATGTAATGGCTATAATGTGAGCTATATTGTGGTTAGGTATAGCACGCGAATTGTTATTGTGTCTCGTATATTCAGTAATTAATTTGATAATAATAATAACTTGTTTCAACCAATGGGAGGATAATAAGTTCGAACAGACAGTTACTCGGGTTGTCCATTAGACACACCTGTCATGGCGTGTTCCAGCGCAGGACGTGCGATGCGCAGGAGTGTATTATTTGTGGCCACGAATAGATCGGTTTATGGTTAGGCTGAAAGGGCCTGTCGGACGGACAGTTTACTGGCGATGATAAATAGACTGAAGGAATATCTTTGGTAGCCAATGACTGACTATTGTTGGACTGACTGTTGTTGTTACACAGTGTGCAGAAGGATAATATAAAACACAGTTTTCAAGAATAGACAAGTGCGAAAGCTTTCTGAAATAAAACTATCGAAAGTAGACGGAAAAAGCTACATATTTACATTTTGAGTTTACTTTAGGGAATGATCATAAATACTACCCAAACCAAAGATACACAACATAGGGTTTTACTCGTAATGTTTTGCTTTTCAAATACATAAGTCTTTCGTGCTTATTATTTTGGTTACTTCAATGAACACGATGTCAAGCTTTTAAAGCATCTATATGCGGGATGTAAGGAAGCAGTCGAAATAGTGACGAGTTAGCAACACATTGTACAGTTAGGGTTGCCAACTTTTCTTTTCAATTTCGATTTTCAGTTGCTCAAGGAGTTGATTGAAATAGGCTTTAGAAGTTTTTGCAGTTGTTGTGTGTGTCTTCTGGTGGCTTAATTGCAGTAGTTACAATTAAGCCACCAGAAGCTTAAAATCTGATGTGTTGTTGTGGTCCCTTAATTTTTATAACCCACGCTATGGAAGGACACTAATAAATTATGTGTAGTAATATACCAACCAAGGTTAAATGAATATAAAATCAGTCAATTGATGACAAATAAAAATAATGTAACTGACGTAAATAACAATCACAGGCAAATACATCTGAAATGTGTATCAGTCAACAACCCTAGCCGTTATGCGCGTACGCACTGCGGATTGAAACTATCGGATCGAAAGCGGAACCAATTGCGTCAACCGATGATCTGCACTGCAAGTGGGCCAGTGGACTGCTGAGAGCGAGCATTCCTCGGGCGAGGTGAAAATGGCAGCAATCATCGCGCACTCGCAATTAGTCTAATCTACAATTAGCGAGAACACGAGGTTGTACTAACATCAGAACGTAAAAACCCAAATCCAGTAAGAAGCTCTCAATTCTTTGTCATTATACGAAGACTGGATCCAGGGAACTTTTAAGTTTTTGAACGATTTCAGAACATGATGACGTGCATCAATGATCTCTCGAAGATGTGCAGAATAAATCCTCATCAAAAAATTTAAAAGTTAACAATAAATAGGTTTGAATTGATTCATATGAAACCTTTTGAGGAAAATGTCATTTACATGTAGCTGCAAACTTACTGAAGTTCGTTCTCCGCGACACCAAGGCCGGCGGCTCTATTGTCGTAACATCTTCGGTAATTAAGTGTAGCGTAACCGGCTTAATATTCATAGTTCATACATTATCATCTGTCCGCCGCCGCTGCGCGTGCGCTTTCAAAGCAATGAACTTGTCTGCCGACTCTACAGACTACTTCTTTCTAACTCGTATCGTATGTAATTTTTATTTAATACTGACGGAAAAATAATAAATAGCTTTAATGATTGTTCCTGCTAGAACAAATGATTCTTAAAAACTGACAATTTATTTTTATTATCTCTTTAATTAGTGGAATCACGAAAATTATAGAGAAAGGCTACACAAAAACTAGTAAATCCAAAACATCACTGGTAAGCAATGAAAATAGCGAATGTTCATAACTTTACCTCCTTTTCTTTTGCGACATAGCAAGTGCAATAGATTTTTCATACGGCGTCTGTTGATCCAGCTGGTCTGTGACTCTGTGACGAAGTGTATTATCGAGTTACATTCATTATGCAAACGTAAACGTTTCAATGAATGACATTACCGCCTCTTGGCCGCAGAGAAACTAACATTAGTTCACATTGTAATAGATGCATTTACAGGAGACGTAGTGTAGTTAACTACCTACTTACAAATGACTCATTAAATACACAACTAACACTTCTGTTAATAATATGTAATTATTAACTCTCTTAAGAATATAAAGTAAAGAATACTCGTAGTAAGTAAAGCATGTGATGTCTAGTTCTCTACTTTAAATGAAAATCATGTAATTTTATTAAATCTTTTAGTTTTAACTGTAGAGCTTAAAGTTTAAGTCAAAAATTAATTTTGCAAATTTTTAGTTCCCACAATTTAAAGTAATTAAATATTGTTTAAAGGACAAAATAATCTTCTTTAAGAAAGCAGCAGTGTTTTGTTTTTTTTACAATTCGAGTTGAATCATTTGAAGAGATATGACATAACATAGTAGTGATTGTGACCGGCGGCGGCACGAGACGTGACCGCGACGGGAATCGAACCGATTGCCCGCGGCCGTGAAGCGGAACCAAATAAACAATTAGTCGTTTTGATTGAGAGCGCCGACGGTCGTGGGTTACAATTGATTTCATGTCGGTCAAATAAGTCAATATTGTCATTTCTTCTTTTGGGAGTGAAAACGTTTTGACTTTCGTTGTGTTTTCAAGTGATTTGGTTTTTGTTATTATGTTTTTCTTTACTAAAGATTGAACATTGTTACAGAAATGCAAATTCTAGAAATGTACAGGTAATGTCTTGATTTTACTAGTCTTCAGTTTTGTGTTCATTTGCATTTGTAACCTAAACCAAACGGCAAATATGTAGCATAAGCTTCAATTGCTTGTTTGGATCGTTTTTCACTAATTCAGTTTTCAGTAGTTGTCCTCACTCACCCTATAAAAGCGACCTCTGTACTATGTAAGTTAGTCTATCGTTTTGTTCAAACAAAGCAAGTTTACTACAGAAATTGGAACCGATGGCGTGCTCAATACTTTGGATGAAATCAATCTTATAAACTCAATAATCGGTTGCTTTTCTTTGTTTTTTTTTGCCTTTATGTTCATATAGTTCGCTGCAGATTTGTTACACTTGAAACCGTACTCACAACGATGGTTCAGCCTTTAAACTTTCCTCACGCCGTATCTCACGGAGTGCCCTAAAAGGCCCGCCCATTACGCCCAATGTGTCCGCGATAAGCCGATAAACCTTTGCTCTTAGAAAGCTGATAAAACACACTAATATGCCCCCTATTGTACACAAATATAAGGCCAGTAATAGCTTGAAATGTTAATGACGTGTGGTTAAGTTAAATTCGTTACGTGGCCCTTATGTCGAGTAGTGCAATTATGGAGATGTAGGTTTCTTTGATACGCTAACAGCCGAATGTTAACATCGCACTAAACAAAGTTAAGGCAACATCATTTTGCCTTAGACCACAAATTCAAATAGTCTATTCAGGACATAGGCCCTTTCTAGGGCACAACACGCCAAAATAATAGCTTGCCCTACCACGATAAAAAGTCTACTAGAAAAATCAGGGTTGGGGTCTGCTATAGATGCTGATAAAATTTCTAGTAAATAAGATGTTAATAAAGAGAACATTAACCCTAGTAAACGAGCGGACCTAAAGCTGATGCAAATGGAAAATAATTTAAAAACAAAGGCTGTCTGTCCGTCTGTAGTATCCCGACGATAATCATCAATCATGTCGTCTTAATTACGAGACAAACAATGCTTGATTGGGATTGCCTTTTGTGCCTTGCTTTATAGCCAATTATTACTGATTAGAATTTTGACTAACTCGCAGAGTAAGAAAGAAGGAGAACGTATAATGCGCATTATGAAGCTATACAATCATGTTACATCATGGAAATAGTTTTTATATAATTTGACTTCATAATCATTGAAAACATTAACTTGCATACGATTACCGCAGCTAATATGCAAAAACAAAGTCGTAATGGAGAGGAAGAAGTGGAAATAATTGCACCAACTGACGTTTAGTAATCAAGCTGATCTTTATTGAACGTTCAAGACTTAAATTGCAATAAGTACTTATTCTAACCGCAATTGCTCTTACTTTTATTGGATTACCTAGGCACTTACAGCGAAGCATTATTGGCCACATAAATTGCGCGTAAATATTAAGTGTCTCAATTAAAAGGTCTCTGCGGTGGTCCGAGGCCGTGGCCATACCGAGAACTCCGAAAAATGACTGCGTTAAAACTGTGCCATCTGTCTTGCGGCGCTGGCGACGTGTGTGGCGACTCGCGACGCGGCGATGCTTCTCCCCGGCTCTACCAGTTCCTATTGAACTGTAGACGGTTGTTTTTACAAGCTATCAATAAACGTTGCTATTTTTCTCTCTTCGCTTGGTTTTAACCACACAATTGAGAATTCAATAACTTAATATCATCTATGAATCGATAGTGACATTCAATGTGCCTGGGCAGGTTGCTACAGACCTTCCCAGGAGATTAGCTCGCGATGCTCGATCTAAACTGGATTATAGCGCGAGACCTTTCTTGTTAGTACGGTGTTCTTGAGAGCTAGATTACTAGTGTGCTTAGACAAAAAAAGGCGTATCGGTGTGTAGTATATTCTGCCTTGAAATTTTTGTCAGGATGTATCTTTAAAAATATGAAACGGAAATACCGTTATACCAAAACTTTTACGTGTTAATTATACCATTGGAAAGAACAGTAATATTAAACCTACAGTATCACTATCTAACTTCCATGTGTTAAGATTTTACACATAAATTAACATCTCAAGTTAAAATAAAAAATAAATAAAAAAACAAGTAATTGCTACAAGTATCGTTGTTAACGCTGTGTTAATTGTTCGAATTTTATCACGATCGGCTGGTCGCGTGAAAATATGTATTTTACGCCTTTCCGAGTGACTTGCGGTTGATCGATGTGATTAGATATCAAATGAAATTGATACGTTAACTGTTGCAAATGACAATAATTAACAAGGCATTTTTCACGGTGCGTAGTAAATAATAACTCAATAAAATATTTCAGTCTGACCAGTTTTTTCGTCGAAATAAATTATGTAGAAATAAATAAAAATAAATCTTTAAATAATCAAGTCTCTTAGCTAGTAACACAAAAAATACCTACTGCTCCGAAAAGTTCTAACTGAGCTTTCAAAGCTTCATTCGTATTTGCTGTGAACGAAGCTGAGCAATTTTACCTTACGGGCTATTTGAAAGTTTAGTCGATAAATCTTCATGCAAAAAAACAAATAGACTTTAAGAGTTTTTCCCGTCAGCACTTAGTGAAGGTATTACGCGTTACTCACCAGTGGAAAGTGATAGAGAATACTTTTTATTTGATACCAAGAACGCTCGGGAAAACATTACTTGCTCTTGCCTTTTTGAGTTGAGACAAATTGATCGATAAAAAGAATTGAGGAGAGTTATCATAGTATGGAGAGACGACAGGCTAGTTTAGCTATTGACAGTAAAAGTACGCAGTCTCGTTAAAATTAATTTGTAGTAGTCTCTTGAAAGTATTTAGCTCGATGAACTGACCGAGCAGCAATTTCGGTTGATTGATTTTAATTTAAAATTTGTAGATTATTATGAAAATACAGTTGTCAATGAGAACTGGTTATTCCTGGCTACCTTTGTTATTGAATACGAGCTATACACACATACTATGAGTTTACACATTGCAGTACTCACCGGGTTCAAGACAGGCGTCGCATCATACAAACAACAGCGAACTGGAACAAAAGAACGCGCCGTTAGTGCACACTTCGTGGAACATCACTATTGCTTATTGTAGGGCTTTTTGTGGAAACAAATATAGGTAGCATAGTGGGATTTCAAGATAGTATTTGCATATACAGGGTGTTAGGTAAATGGGTATATGAGCCGACACTAGCCCATGTTAATATGGTCATATAAATGGTATGGTGAAGTCAGAAATTTGATATCATTTTAATTTTTTTTAATTTTCATACAAAATATTTTTTATAAAATCGGATTTGTATGAAAATTAAAATAATTAAAATGAAGATATCAATTTTCTGACTTCACCATACCATTTATATGACCATGTTAACATGGGCTAGTGTCGGCTCATATACCCATTTACCTAACACCCTGTATACAGGAACATAGAGCGTGAAAAGGAACTCTTTACTATAAGACATTGGCCACCGAGTTGTTTTCTTATGGGTTTAATAAATTATAACGTGAAAGGTAAATTACAAAATAGTGAATTATTTACATGGTTATTAAGCGTGGTCACAATAATTTGTAACCTTTAATAACGCAGCATATTAAGGTAATCTGTAGCAAGCATGAAAGGTCGCTGTTGCAATGTAATAGCGCCCATATTTGGCAGTTTACTCGCTTTATGGGTCATTTGACTAGTAACAACACTCGTTACGGGTATAAAACCGTCACGGATTAACATAAGGTTTAAAATGTTATTTTCTATTACTTCATCAGCAAAAGAGAGTTGTAAACCATTGGTACTTCGTGAACTTTTAACCATATGTAGTTCCCAGTTGAGTCTACAGCTTTTAAATTAATCAATGACAAAAATTTGGTTCGATTGAGCCATATTAGAGTCAAGACACCCTATGGAGGCAAATAAATTCGAAGAGAAATAAGCTAAAATTGGCAAAAATCTACGGCTAGCGGTATTGTTTGTAGCTTTTTTGATTAGCCTCTAGCTTCCTTAAACGTATGAATCATCCGCAAGTTGCGGCGGCTCCCTGCGTTCGCGCATCGCATCAGCTGCGCGCGGGGCGATGCAAATCGCCGGCTTTCTCCTGCGCTGGGCAGTGTTGCCCGGTAGAATCATCGAGGATCAGGATAACAAATTATGAGAAAAACAGAACTACCACCCTATTAAACACTTGGTGAAGTTTAACATTTTTGATTATGCATTGCCGTTATTACTAATCGCAAGGGTAGAAGATTCGTAGTATACTAAACTCACATTCGCGTCTGAGTAGGTTCTTTTAATGGAAATATTTGTTTTCAGATTAAACTCCTATAAAGTCTTATATTCCTTACCATTGTAAAGTTATCATTTAATACAAATTCTAATAAACTGTTCTAACTAACACCCTTGCATTATTTACTAGAAGTATGTAACTAATATTAGTAAAAAACACGATTAAAACACTTGCCTAACTGCTTATATCGATAGTCTTCCGACTCTATAAGTGTGCCATAACCGGTCCCTGGTCCAGGATCGCGAGGTGGTTCTCATTTCCGCGTACAGTTGTTAGCCGTTCATTAAAATGCCTGCGTACGCGCAGCTTTTTGTTTTGATTGCAAATAGATCGCTCTGATTCTGAGACTACCGTTTTCACTAAAAGTAGTCACGTCAGTTTTAACAAAAACCTAAGGTTTCAAAAACATATCCCACCGTTAAAAAGGGTAGATATTTAATATTCGACCTAAAAATTAATTAAGACTCATCTGTAGATCTACCTACATATAAACGAATTATGTTTAAAATATTCTTGTCCTTTTTTATTTAATGAGGATGCAAACATATACTTTTAGTTTTAGTATGGTTATTGCATCATAATTGAGCCCAGTGCGTTTAAATTAAAGGTCGAAGCAAAAAGTAATTGGATATGATATGATGTTTTTTGCTATTAATTTTAGTTGCCGCATTAATTTTAATTTGTGCATTTAAATTGGCAATTTAAAAATGCCAATATTGTATTGTTGATTACTGGTTTAAACTTACTAACCATTTTAGCAGTACTAATTTAACTACTTAAAAAATCTTTTACTACATGTGACATTCTCTGACTCGTCTCTTTAATAAATAATTTATATCGATTAAAAAACTATTTTAATATTAGAAAGCTCCAATTATTCACAAACACTTTTACTTTCCATAAGCACCCGAACATCATCATTATCACTTAGATAACCTGTTTGCATAATAATGACAAGAACACCCATTAATCGATAAGCGAATGTTAAACATGTAATAAAATGTTATACAAATTCACGTAATGCCACCGAAGCGATTAGATCGCTTTTTATGGTTGACCCGTCGGAATTCGTTAACGCCGATTACGAACGGGTTGATATAACAAACGATTAGTCGAGACGAGAGTCAACATGTAATAAATAAACCAAGAGTTTCCACTGCACAACACGGCACGTCACCCGTTAAGTATAACGCGGCTGACCTAAGCGTGTATTAGAAATTGTCAAATATAGATTTTTTTTTATCAGGGGAACTTTTCAGAATTTCAGTATGAAACAGAAAAAACAGAGAAAATAGGAAACCTTATAAGCTCACTTTGTTGTCTCTACTGAGATTCGGAAGTGAAATGAAACCAAGTTCATTAGACTTAAAATCACAGCACACACCAGTTTGAAACTACCGATGTTTTTGGCAGTAGAATTTAAAGGAGGTCGTGCAAAATCGTGGGACAACGCGAACGCAGTCGCGTCGCCTTGACCGTGGCAGTGAGGTGCGCGAGCGCCGCGAGAGTGAAAACCGCTCTGAGCCGATGATTTATTGTTTGCTTTCCAATCAAACCACTTCGATATATTTGATTAAGTGTCTGCAACACGATGAAGATCATAACTTGATTGAATGATTAAGATTAAATACATATAATCAAAATTAACACTATTTGATTGGAGACTCTCCATCGTGAGCCAAGATTGTGAGATGACCTACCTGATGGATAACCTAACCTATGCCCAGAAAAAGTTGCTATTGGATATTGGACCCCGATAAGGAATCTGTGAAACCTTTACATAATTGGGTTGCAAAATTACAGTTTCAACCTTAGAAAGTTATGATTTATCACACAAGACATTTTAAGGCAATTCCTTTAAATACACCTATGGGAATCATCACGTACTTAAGCAGTTTCAATACAATGAAATTGAGAAGTCTCAAAGCAGTCTCTTCCACCAAGTACCTATTAATGAAACCACAATTTACTATTGAGAACTTTTAATGTGTCCGAATTCGGAAAAAATACATGCCTAACAGAGAAAAACGTGTAAACAAATCTGTATTTCACCTTGATCGCTGTTTCTTATACCTATAGTTAGTATAGTATAGTTAGTTCACTGATAAGAGTTTTATTAGCATTTCTCCTCATCACAG
The DNA here is from genome assembly GCF_004193835.3 of Ostrinia furnacalis. Classification (NCBI taxonomy): domain Eukaryota; kingdom Metazoa; phylum Arthropoda; class Insecta; order Lepidoptera; family Crambidae; genus Ostrinia; species Ostrinia furnacalis. The sequence goes on from NW_021134898.1 coordinate 112,626, forward strand.
TAGGTAGGTCATAACTGGCATAACCGAGCGAAAAAACTCGCCGAACAACGGTAGAATTGACGTCATTATTGGTAACTAAACCTTGATCTTAATACCTGATACAAACGGGTTTAAACTTTAAACTTTAAACACTACAAGAGAGAGAAATGTATTTCACTATTAAATTCGACCACACCTGGATAAGTCATCAGAGCACTGGTATGCAAGCTTGAACAGCCTTGTCGAGAAAGAACCAGCAATTCTTTTTAAACGGTTCGTTTCAGGATGATTCTACAAACAATGATATAGGTAAGTGCTAATAAATTATGATAATATTTTCATTCCTTGGAACTATGACAAATGTTGCGTTGTCAATCCATAATAATATTTATAATTTCAAATGTGCGCTAAATATTAGGTCAGTAATGGGGCTAACTTTATAAATATAACTGATATAACTTGCATCGTTGTAAGCCTATTGCAATAATCGATTATTACTGGACCTATTTCGACATGTTATTGAAATCATGAAAAGAAAACCGGCTATATTTCATAATAAAATTATGTGCATTATTATTTTAATAATATGTAAAGCTGTTATTTTCATTCCGGGCGCCTGAGTGTTTCCAATTACATACTCGTACTTAAAGCACAAGTCGTTCCGAACCAGTGGGCATGTTCTGTTGGTTATTGTGCGGAGATGCAAATATCAAAATAAAAAATTATTTAAAAAATATATCCATGTAAGTGTTGATTTGATACTAACCAAAGTACAATTAATTGAAAATGCCCAGTCTTAGGTGGGCTAGCATCTGTCTGCCTGAAGCCGGCAAACAAAGCTCTGTGCATGGCACTACTGTACCTGAGTCTTCTATATTTATAAACAAGAACGTACAGTCAGTGTTTTCATATTAAATGGATAATTTACAACTCAAAACAGCCGCTCGTTTACCCCACCGTGTCGCAAGTGTGAAATTATTCTTGTATACGGCAGTTCTTGAATAATTCAGGGAGCTAACTCCGCAATGTGTTTTCGACTTAGCGGCTCACTCGTGCGTTAATTCCTAGGTGAGAAAGAGAAAGAAAAGCTTTCTGAAAAGAAAAGCTCATAGATGCATACCTATTTTATGGATTTGAACTGATGCCAGCAAGTGAAAAGTCGAAGAAAATAACTGATAAAACGTGCCGTTTGAATTTAAAAACAAATATCCTATCCATTTATTGATGCCTGCACTCAACCTCTAATATGTTACCTTAAGTCGATGGGTTTTCACCTTTTCTCCAGCCACTGAGTAAAATGCGAGATTTTTATTACATTGACTAGGAGAAATTATAAAGTATAATGCAATTTGTGGAATATGAAACATCATTAAAATAAAATGCCTGCTTACATCATAGAAATAGCAGTGTTTGTTAATAGCTCTACTTATTATGGCGCAACCTATCAAATAGTTAAGCGGATTATTAGGGTCCCTCCTCAAATATAAAGCGGTTTTCACTGGGGTTGGAACTTTTTATAGGGCTAACAAACGGTGAAAAGTGTTTGCAAAGATATTTTTTGGTATTGTAATTTGAATAATTTGTTACGATATAGATAAATAAATAAATATCCTTGGACATTTTACACTGCGCCGCTAGCCCCAAACTAAGCAAAGCTTGTACTATGGGTACTAGACAACGGATATAAACATACTTAAATACTTTTTTTTTTGTAAATACATACATATTATACAAAGAAAACACCCAGACCCGTCACAGAAATTATTATAATTATGATATTAGTATTGCCATATAAGTACACGTTGTCTTTTTGTAGTCCTATAATATCATCGACATAAAAGCTCGTGCGTGACCGCAAGATGGACGCAACCGCAAATAAAGTTTGACAAGCCAAATAACAGTCTCAATGGCGCGGGTCAGCAACCGAGCGACAACGTCGTGCCACAGGTGTCTAGTAGTGTCTACATCGGGCTAATTGATCATGCATTTAAGCTTCCATGCGCGTGCGCACACGGTGTTAACTAGGTAACTTCTAGGTAGTTTAAATAAATAAACAATTTTAACAAACAATGGAGACTGATTCGAAATGTAAAGAAAAATAAGTACCCTATGTAAATTATTTCTATGATTTTATTTTTACAAGATCAAAATAAGTAATTCCAAATATTTATTCAGCGACCAATGAGCCCTTTGTCCGTTAGAAACCAAATATTGCACTCTGTTTTCACTACTGAAATGTTGTACTAAACTCACATCTTGCGTTTAATGTTTAAATAGACAAAGATCATGTTTCCTATCATAAATCACATGATACCCGAGAAATAGTGGGTTAATGGTGTAATGTGATGACTCAGTTCTGCAGCCACCTGCGCTAAACAATACGAAAACAATCGGCTCATTTGATTTAGTTCTGAGTGAGCAGGAAAGTGAAAACGTGAAAGTCCGGGCTACCGAGTTTTCGGTACGATCGGCGTCAGGGAGGTATTCTAATTTCATAGATCACTTGTTTCGCGAAATGCACTTCCGATACATTTTCCACGCTAATCGGAACATTACAAAAACGGGGATTTCATAACCGTAAGAAATCAAATGCAGCTATTAAATCAATTTAATGCTCATGATCATTTTTTGTTTCGCTGTAAATCCTCTAGTTACAGCAGTAATATCAATTAGCTGATATTGGCCACGTCAATATTGGAGAAAAACCAACATTTCAAAATACAAATGTGGAAAATCTTTAAATGATTGCTATAGATAGCTCTTTCGTAACACGCAAAGTTTTCACGGTCACACACGTAAACTAAAATTGTGAATAACTCTAGTCGTTAACCCTATTATTAATTGCATTATTTGTAGCCCAAATAGCTTTTGGATTTGATTTTATATGCTACAATTAATTGATATTTAGCATACCCATGTGTGTCGGGACACCATAAGCTTTCAATTAATATTGCACCTCCTTTACGATTTATTTTTAACTACAAACATACAGACAGAGATATAGATATAGAGATCCTGTAGCATTTATAATATTTATATGGATTTACTCGTACGTAGTTTTAAGAGATTGAAACTTGCGTCATGTCTCTTAATTACAACACATACTCGTAGTTAGCGTGCAACGAAACGCAGTAAAAAGTGCGCCCACCCACGCGACACTATTAAGGCTAATGATCATTTCGCAACTGAATCGATAATCGGCGTTAATCGATGAATCGACAATCGTTAATCGCGAGCGTCCCGGCTGCCGATTGTGATGTAAGGCGCGATTGTTTTAAACTGTCGTGTTTCCTCTGAAAGGAAATCTGTGTACTCGATCACCGAGTTTACATACTTTCTACTACTTCGACAACAAAACATACTTAAGTATTATCTAATTCGACAATCTAGTAATTAGAGAATTTAGTTGAAAAATTTTACTTTTTACCGGAACTCGGTTCATACTGGTATGCTACGTAGCGAAGTGAATGAACGATGAAATAATATGGACGGAATTAAAATGAGCAATATAGGAAAATTAATGACCCGAATCAGAAATAAAAAGATTTTAAAGCAATTTGCTAACTAACCAAGATACTTATCAGGTTACTAAAGTTACTGGCTAGTTATATGTAAAGTAAAGCTTAACAATCAAAGTTATTAAAAGCGATTTATAGCATCAATTAAATAAAAAGGTCATCTAAAATTGATTACGTTACCACACCACAACTAACAGATGTCGTGAATAGTAATGACCTGAATTCAGCATCAGAAAAGTTGTAACCCAAATAGCTCGTCTCATTCAGCGGCTAAATTCGTTATTAATGAGCTAATAGCCGCATCGACGGCGTTTCGCCGCCTCGTCGCGGCATTTCGCTTTGTTTGCGCGCGCGCCGGTGAGCGCCCACCGTGAAATGCTATTTCGGACGATTAGAAGAGATGTTTCGTTTTCTTAAGTAGAATCATCTTAATTGGTATTTCTTATAATATCTTTTCTAGTACAATATTTGTGATTCTGTACTATCGGCAACAGTGTTAACTACCCATAGCCGGTCATGTCGTCAAGTTCTATCGCAAAGAATCACCATTTGATGAGAGCGAGAGCAAAAACGGAAATGTATAGTTAACAGTGTGGCCGTGTGTACTTGCAGAAACTAAAACTGATTTACCGCAGAAATATCAAAACGTAGACAAATATTTGTGTCGAAAATTACTTTCTAATATATTTTAATAAGTAAAAGTGAATGAAATAATCAACACTACAATATTCAAATGAAAATACATAAAATGAAAAGTATTAGGTTAGTAAAGTTTAGTGATTTATATCGCATCGAATCAATAAATTAGTGTATCATTCATACTATTGGGTCTGGAAGAAAGCGAGTCGCGTTGTGGTGCGCAGTCGAGCGAGGACCATGGCTTGCCCATTGTTATTATAATTTTTGGCAATTTTCGTCTGTTTTCCTATTACGAAGCGATAGAAATGCTTTCATCCATTCATTTCATTGCTCTAGTTAATTCAGTTCTGTCTGTTATTTTCTCAGATCATAGAAGGTTATTTTACTATTTACATTCAAATCCGGGTTGGTCAATAATTTATCTGGTGTTATTTTAGTTACATTTTATTCTGATTGACAATGCGGGTGTATTTAATAGAACTTTGACAGTCACTTAAACAAGTTATTGATGTAGGTACCAAGACGAAAGGTGGTTATTTAATAAAAATAATTCTCATTTTATAGTAAACTTTGTAAACATAATATGTGACAGATAAAACTAGCGTTATTTACGGTAAAACATCAATCTTCAAGATTATCAATAGGCAAGTACCTAATTTGTTAGTTTTAATTGAAACATTAATTAATTTTCCAGTTTTTTTTCGGTTCGTTAAAAAACAATCAAAATGTTACCGATGTAACAATCATTAAATAATCAACGTCACTTCGTTAATTGCGGGCAGGCATTTATAATTGATTTATTATTTTCGGTCTTAGAGAGGTGGCAATGACTTTATTTCTGGATTTGTATTTGCATTATTGGACGTTTACCCTTATCAACTAAAAATATGTGTCAAGTGTGACAAAACTTGATAAATTGCCGAAACAGAGTTACGTTTTGGATGTAGTCTTGACCGAAATATTATACCCATGTTCGGAAGTGCACCTCCTCGCGGAAGACGGGCTTTCTAGCAAAACGTGCAATTTGGATGCGCGAGCGTAGTACCAGGCAGTACGCAGCGTGAGGGCTGCCTTGTTTCCCGAATAGATTTAGTTTATAATTCAGTCAAAAATAATTTACGTAAGAAGGTAGACTTTTATTTTTCCAGAAAACTTATTTTTTGTGGAATTATGTTTGTAAATTCGAAAATTAGTAGAAAAAACACCAACCAAAAAGACCTTTTTGTCATTTGTCATTTTTAAACGAACAAATATAAATAACCTACAGAAGTCAAAAATGCGCCCCAAGCTTGAATAAAAAATAGCTAATTAAATGATGTTGGCAACCCTGTCGGCACGTGAATGCGGGTCAAGTAATTGCGCGTTACCGCAATTACACCGCGTAATAACGCTCCGTTACCTTATCGATGTAGATAGATAGATAAATAGATAAACGCTAGAGTCTTCTTAGCTGGGTGAGAAATGCCAGACAAGCTGTTAATTTTTCTCACTTAGAAACCTGTTTTACTTGATTTTCAATTACAGCTGTGAGACTAACACAGCGTATAGAAATGAAGAAATCTATGAGTTGCTATGAGTCATTTTCTACGAGTGGCAATAGGGGATCCTTAAGCGGTTAGTAGGGTACTCAAAGTACTCACTTAACTAATTAACCTTACTCAATTTTTAGTTTCATTATTAAGACATTTGCAGCTTATATTTCAAATTGGTAGGACATCTGGCACTATTACAATACACAATGCAGTCCATATGAGGTACTTTCGTGGTTCCCATGCTACTTAGGATGTTCCGGAACTTTCTTTGAAGTGTACAAGAACCAACCCATGCGAAAGCGCTCGCACATCATTGGACAATGTATTGTAACTGCCAAAGTGCCGACCTCCGATTGAGAGTGGCGTGTCACGTCCAGTGAGGGTCATTAAGGCATTTGCACTGTCATAGGCTTATAGCTAAATTGTTCTTAAGTGTATGATGGAGCAGGTACCTCTGAATTCGTTGTCAAGATCTGCGGGTATTTTTTTTAAATGCTGCTAAGGCAAGCTAAATATATGCGTGCATTAGGTAGGAGTGGATTCGCCACAATAGTCATACGGATGCATTCATCATGAGAGAAGATTTCAGTTAAGCATCATCATATTCATTTTATTTCGCTGCTCGGGTCAGCGCAGTCAACTCTTTATTATGTTGCAAGAAATTGCAAGTAAAATGCAATCATTTTATCTTAATAAATTAAAATCAATTACTGTTCTTGAATGCCAGTCGAACTTAGAATGTTCAAGCCAAATGAACAGGATTAAAAATCGCTGCAAAAACTACTTAACTAATTAACACATTCCATATTATAAAGCCTAGCACGTGAACCTGCTAAATGTTAACGAACCGCGACCGGCGCACGCGCAGAATGTCAGCTGGACTATAAACCTTTGCACGACCGCATTGTTTTATTAATTAATACCTTCCACGTCTGTACCGAACTGCATTTTTACGCAAGTAGACAGGTAAAAAGTTATGTTCATACGTCAATTAGGTACGTCAGCAAGTAAATGGAGGAAGTATATGAACTATTTAATTTAGACTTGATTTATATCGATTAGATATAAAATTGATGGAGCATGCTCCAGGGGTTATAAAAGCATCATCAAGTCGAGCTTTATTTATTTTAGAGCTTGGCTGCTGAGGTTTAAGCTATTTATCTAATCAGAAAATTTAAAATCTGCAATATGACAATCAGTAATTGAGATGATAATAATGTTCATGAATAATGAAAATGCAATCAAAATAAAGCCTTCGATTTCAAAGAAAACATTAATTTCGTTTTCAATTTCGGATATTTACATGACGTGCGTGATCCGAGCGTCAACACGAGCGTCATACGAGTCTGTTGTTCTACTCATTTCATATTGAAACCCACGGTTTGTGATATGAGTGTATGGTATGACCCAATCTCTATATTTGACGGAATACGGGCTAGTTTCCAATGAAAGGTTAGATCCATCATACAATAGATTCAGTTCACGCACGGGCAGTCGTTCAAAACGACAAACATGGGAATTTATAGTTATTGGTAGGAACCGAGCTGATGTTAGATGAATGGAGCCCCTGTGGTATAGCAAGTTCAATTTGAGCTGTTGTTTTGGCTAGGAGCTTTTTATTCGGTCGTACCAGCCTTGATTTATAGGGGTCGTTATTTTGAATTACATATTCTATTCTATTATAAGACATACAATGAAGTTTCCTCGTAATATTATTATATCATAATAAAAAGGATTTATGCCATCAGACCACCTACACAACAGGGTTCACTTGGAAAGATTACGGTCACTAAAGTTTAAGTTCACTTCAATGTATGGATGAGACCGCACACCAAGCGAAACATTGTAGCATCCTATTTTTTTTATCTTAGTTGTTACAGATGCTATGTTGCAGCAAGAAGCTCTTCATCACCCTTTTTTTTTATGCATAACAAATGCAACGAATGTTAAAATATCAACAATCTACGAAGGACCAATTTAGAGGAAAAATGATATTTTAGCACTCAAATCCAGAGCAAGTGTTATCATTGCATTGCAAATAAATTGGCTTATCCAACGCGGAAGAAACCGGCTCTTATCAGTAATCTGCGCGCAGCCTCCGGCGCCTGATAACGCTTATCAGAGGAAAACTCCGCTTGACGTCTGGATAATTGGATTTTCTGCGTTTACAATACTTTCTTATTCAGTTTTCCATGTGCTACTTTGAGATTGGCTTATACTTAGAATAAGTAGAATTGAAAATAGATAAGTACAAGGATAAATAGATAATAGTCGGCCGTTTGGTGTAGTGGTTCAGAACGGACTACTATGCCGAGAAGTCCCGGGTTCGATTCCCGGCCGGGCAGAAATTGAAATGATGAATTTTAATTTCTGTGACGGGTCTGGGTGTAAATATGTATAATATGTATGTATTTAATAAAAAAAAAGTATATAAGTAGTATATCCGTTAAGCTAGCACCCATAACACAAGCATTGAGTTGCTTATTTTGGGGCTAGCTGGCGCTGTGTGAAATTGTCCAAAAAAAAAAAAAAAAAAAAAAAAAAAAAAAACAATAACGAGTAGGTAATAAAAGTTTGTCCACTCACCTCATGTAACAACAGCTTACAAACTAAACAAGCGCTAATTATTACTAACACATCACTAACCGCTGTACAACCTACAGTTAGGGCGCCCACACACTGGCGCTGTCACCGCGAGCGAGCGCTCGACGCGTGTTATAAGCATGCTGCGAGCGCCATGACGCGGCCGCTCGCCAGGGAACCCTGCGAGGACTAAGGGCACTCTGGGAGGGCGGGACGCCGGTATGTACGAGGGAACCAGGAAAGGTCAAGTTCGTGCTTCCTTGAACAATGTTACGCAAGATTTCAGGGATGATTCCCGTGCAAAGTTTGAAAATTGAAAGCCCACATAGATGTGGTTTTACGTTAAATTCAATTATTTCAGTACGCTTCAGCATTTCTCATGCTGAATTAACAAAACATGTAACTGAAATTCAATAGAAGTGAAAATACTGTTTGAACTAAATAACACTATGTATCTGTATACGCTGCCAGATACCCTAAGATAAAAACAATCATGAGGATAGAGGCAGTTCGTTTTTTTTTTCAAGTTGTTATTTCAAACTAGCGGCCGCCCGCGACTTCGTACGCGTGGGTCTCGTGATCTCGTGGACAATAACGATTTCATGAATATCTGCAACATTTTATTGTTTTAGTTATAAAACGTTTTAAAGTCTACTTATTAAGAGAGAATAAAAATAACATTACCACTATAAAAAAACACCGAACAAATGCTAAAATGCCGTTTTAAGAAATGCCTCCCTCCCGCATAAAACATCCGCAGCATCTGCACCACGTGAATTAATCTCGAGTTACCCCTCCCTTTCTCTCGCACCCCTTTCCCCACACCCCAGAGCGGGAGAGTCGATCTTTGTATCGCGCAAGTCTTCCCCAGGGCAGTGATCGTACGCCGCGGCAATCAATATGCGTTACGCAGAGTGACGAGCGTGTAACGAAAGTGAGAGGACGCCATAAAACCATAATTAGAATTTATATAGACCATGTTTGGGAAAGAAATCGCTGGGCGGAGAGGGTTTAAAATGTTAAGTAGGAGCAAATGTAATTACGCTTATGGCAATGGCGGATACACGCTATAAGGAAACGCATTGGATTAGCAACTCTACGGCTATAGTGCCTAAAAGCTTCGGATAGTTAAGTTGACGCTTTCTTCTGTAAATTTCAGACTCTACCATAGAGTTTGGCTTATACATTTGCATTTATTTATCAGACATATTGACCAAATACATATTAGGTTTCGTTAGTGGTAACGATAAGCTAAGTTCAGGCTTAAAAAATAAGTTACAAAAATAACTGATTGGAACAAAGCCCAATAAAACTTTGAGGAATGAAAACACAAAAGTACGAGAACAATTTCATTCCACTTCACATAACTTTTAGGCGTGTTAAAAGCTGTTGAAAAGCTTTAGTGCGATATTTGTGAAAGAACAATCGTCCAGAATAAAACTCGAAACTTTTTCATATCCAATTGAGCCCAATTGAAACAGTCAAGTGTCGAGACTAGTTATTTGCCGTGGGAACTCACTCCCGGGGGATGGATTGGTGGGTATATGATTATTTATAGGTTTCGGGGGTTCATCGAATTAACGTCTGGGCTTGTTTCAATGTTTATGTTGTCTGGTGCCACTAAATCTATTAAAGTTTATCTCCGTGGGTCGAGATAGGGAACAGTGGGAATAATTTTGTTGATCATACTTGAAAATAATTTAGGGGAGAGGTATTGATGTCTGTAGTTTTTAATTATTTTGACACGACGTAAGTAGAATGGTGGGAACTATTTCAATCGAATAATTTAAATAACTATCTGTAGCTAAAACAAATTCCAACGCAGGTGTCACATTACATTCATAAAGTACCTACAATACTCGTATGTATCTTTATTTACCAGCTGATAATATGTACCTTGAATGAATCATCACGAACCAAACAACACAGAACACGTGAATACTACCAAAACAATATTTGAGTATCTTTGCACAATAAATTCTTAGAATACTTTCTATTCATTCTTACAAAAAAATAAATTAAATGGAAAAGTGTGTTTGATCTGTTTTCGTTGGAGGAATGTTTGGCTCCAATTAGCAACACACGCCAATTTGCTGGTGATATCATTAATAAGTTTGCGGCCATTTTGGTAATATTAGTACAACCGACGCGTGAGTGCGTACGAGGAGATAAAACAGTTTAATTTATGATATCTTTTTGTTTACCACAGTCCACAATGTGTTCGTCGTAAGAATGAGGCCAATGGCGAAGAGGATGGACAGCAAAAGAAGTAGAATTGATGCATATTTTGTACTATTTTTATCTTGAACTTGATCCTCAAAACAAAACTTTAAACATAACAAAGACAGGTATAAAAGTGATTCTCTCAGTTAGAACCGCGAAAAGACCGCTCAAGATTTCAGGAATTTTATCAGGATCTAACGCATCCGTCGCGGCTGGAAATAACTGAAGGTCGAGGGAGGGCGGGAGGAGCCGAAATAGTGCACTATTTGTGCACCCGCTGCCAAGGACTTGACGCAGCCCTCGGTTAAAGATGGTAAAATCGAAGAGAAACAGCTTAGATTAATAAAACCTAGATAGATAGTCAATGCACGAAAGGTGAGGCAGATTTTAGTAAGCCAGAATGGCTTACTCGTAAACGTCACATGAACTGTCAAAGTGAAAAATTGGTTAACACGTCCGACGACTTTTAATTAATTAAGACGGTTTGTGCTGTGAAAGGGTGTCTAAATACATCAGAAAAACTAAAGAAAGTGACCAGTGTTACATTTCATAAGTAAGTACTACGATTCGACGCGTATTTTGCTTGAATTTGGCTTTCAAAAATTAAATACGGGAATGATACCAGTAACAAGAAAATTTATTTCCCAATTGTTCGCCGTACAAATACACTTCCTTTTTTATGAAATCGATACTTTTCAGTCGATTTATCTTATTGTAATTATGTAGGTACTTTGAATTCAATAAATAAGTAAGTACATGATGCGTTTTGTTTTTGTTAGTTATAAAATAATTAAAAACGTATTAAAAATTTCCCTACTTTCGGGAAAATCGCTTTCACTGTCTACACTCCCCAACAAAATTGACACTAATGACATAAGATTTTTGCCTCACTCTTGACGAAGCGTTTGTATGAAGACTATCCATCTAGGTTTTATTAATCTAAGAGAAACAGCAAAAGAAGCCCTTAAAGTCCCTTAACCATTTTATCAACAGGAAACACATCAGGAGACTCTTATCTGTCCGTTCAAGTAAAAAGGCGATCCGTAAATCCATTTGTATTATGTCTACTAATAATGCAGTTCCATAAAAAATACCTCTACCTTAGTTTAGCAAAACCTTAAAAACTATTCCGTTATTACGTCACGCTTTGTAGCTACTTAACACGATGTTCTGAGGGCGATGGGAGATCATCGTAAAATGGAAACTTAAAAAAAAAACCTGGAAAACTTTAAACTGTACCTAAAAAGTGGTACTTCTTATTCAGCTAACTACGTACACAGGTGTTTGACCGTATTGTAGATACAGTAAGTGGACAAACGCCGTCTTTTTAGCCATCGTACCAGTTCAGATTTACTCATTCAACTATAACTACACGGATCGTAGAGACTGCTACAAGAACAGGCAAAAAATAACGCTTTTTTGTTATAATTTGTACGTCAATTAGTGTATTTAGTGGTAGTTTGAGACTGCCACAACTGTAGTTTATTGCAGAGAACCTGTAGGTGTTGCGTCAGCGGTAATAGTATTAAATAATGCCGTTAGCAGCTGATAAGTATAGCGTAGTATAGCGCCTGCAGCCGTCTAGACGCGCGTGCGAACCGCAATGCGCCACTCGGCGCATTGTGCGCTGCGTTGCTTTGCTTCTGTTTGTCTGGCGGCTTGTCATATATTATTTAAGGGGAGATTTAAAGTTCCCTGCCACGATTTTCTGACCTCCTGTTTGTATAGAGCTAGTAGAGCTAATCTCGGAATGAATGGCAGAAGGTACAGATTCAGAGGAATTATTAATTTTCAGCAGGATAACTCAAGTCTACACTTGGGAATAGAGATAATATCGAAAATTTATTGAAATTCTGAAAAAATAAAAGTATTAATTATATAGAGATTGGAGATTTAAATCATACCCTGCATATAAAGTGTTAATTAATACGCAACATGCTACAACAAAAATATTCAATACCACCTACCTACACACGACTCATAATAACGTAAATTATGTTATAAAAACATCCAAATTGCCAACTTCAAGCTCAGTAAACAAACAAGACTACAACGAAAAACCATTTAACTTTCCTCGACACGCAAAATTATGAAAATATTTCCCGTCTGCACAAGAGGGCAGACAGAGGGCCGTAGCACCCTCCTCCGAGGCTGCATCGTTCACGCTTGTTTATGTTGCCACCCGCGATATTTCAGCGGGAATGCCAATGGATTCGCTATTCATAATGAAATATTCGTCTGGAATACGATCCTTATGGAATAAGGAAGTGAATACAATAACGTTATTGATTGGGGTACTTTTATGTCGTTATTTTTAGATAATACGAGTATTAAGGAGAATGTGATCTTAATAGTTATTTATCACTTCCAATCATTCTATCAAAACCAAGCTGAAAACCAAATATGCAGAGCTTAAAATGACAACTACATAATATGTAAAGGACTAATATACCTATTACAATAAATAAATGACTTAAATGTACATTTTTAGACTAACATATTAAGAAAGAAAGAAAAAAAATATTCTTTATTTATTTTCATTAATTTCTTGTTTCTTGTTTCTTTATGTATTTTTGTAAACGTGAAATTGTGAACTTCGTCAGTTTATAATATAACACGTTAGATTATAAACTAACAGTGGGTTATGTTAGGTTAGATTGTAATTTAACTACGTCAGATTATAATCTGACGGAATTCACAATTTTACGGTGACATTTAATTTCCTCGATAATTTTAGTTTAAGTATGTAGTCAGACCCCAAGCGGAATCAGGAGACCGTTAAACAACCCTCGCGAGTGCCGAGCGCCGCCTGCTTTGATCAACTTTGCTTAATTCTCACAGGGATCGTTCCTAATAGGGCTGAGTGCTAATGACCGGCAGCGCTGGGGTTAATGAAATAAATGGCTAAATCCAGACGAAAACGGTAATTAGAGACAGGAGTTAACGGCTAAGAGGCACTAACGAATTTAATTTGAATCCTAGTTTCCTCAAATTAATAAGATTAGTGCAGCACCTTCAAATTTTGTACCATAATGAGTATAACTTTACCTCTACAAGTTGTTATTACATTAAATTTTCACAATTACAAAATGATTGTTTTCTTCTAGACTTGTGACGCAAAATAGTTAATATCTCCCTTATATTTGCCGTGTCAAAATAATTTATGGCACATATTCTACGTAAGACTGGTTACACACAGGCAACAAAGACTACAGTATCCTCCGCCCAGTCCAATGTGTACTCAGCCGGTCGCGCGGCCTCCGTCAGTGAGGAAATAATTCAGTAAGTATTGTCTTCCTTCGACTTTGGAAGCTCAAAACAGCTGTACTCATAATTCTTTGGCAAGAGTTATAGGATCACTATATTTTTGCGGTATTAATTCATTGTTCAAAATTTTATAATTTATTGCCTTCGGAGACAGAGGCGTAGAATACGATTTTCAGGGGCTGAAATTGAAAATTAACAGAAACATTTTAAAGCTAGTCGGTTATCCTTAGATAGGTCGCAGTTCAGTTGTTTCGCACTTGAAAACAGCCTCAAAAAGAAGTATCCTTAAGCCTCGCCTTGCAAGAATACACTCAAATACTCTACATCACACACAGAAGCTACATCAGCGTGAACTTCAAATGGGAACTTTAACTGCTCATAACCATACACCAATCAAAAGATCAGCGTTCCATCATCATTCGATGAAAGACCGACCCCTGAAACAATAAATCCGGCCGAAATAGAATGGTAATATCAACAGAGGCTTTCTACTTGATGGCCGCTGATCCGTCATCGCGGGCAACGCATCGAGGATCAAAGGGCTATATTGGTCAGCACATAAACCGATCGAAGGTGTTTACAGCTGCATCTATGGGTTAACAGAAAGAAAGTGATACATCAATAAATGGGGGACTAAAAGTGGAGTACTTGTCTCATCAAAGATTGTGAAAGATCGAATGTAGCATGTACAACGATTGCTAAAGAATCAAATGAAAACAAATGAACCCAAAGTCTATATCCGTTATTCAGTTGCCAGATACATGTACACACACATTTAAACAGACAAAGTAGTGAATTGGGCAAGGTTTAGTCTTATAGAGCTTGTACAGAACCTTGATAAAGTTTCGGACTTTCAGAGTTTTCAGTAATTATATTTACCTATCTGCACTGCCAAAAACAACAATGAATACCTAGAAAACATTTTGTAAAAGTAAATAACATGTATAAACACGAGTGATTAACTTATAATGAAAAATTATTTATTACTTCATTATTGTCGTAAATAAAATACAATCAATGTTTGCTAATCAATAGCGCATAACAGTAAAACTATTATATTTTTCGTTAATTATAAAAAAAATAACACGAAATGCGTCGTAGAAAAACAATTATTAGTTTACTCGTATTAGAGTATAAGTAGTTGGGAGGCTTTCATTTTCAATTTAAAATAATTAAAATGAATTAATCAAACACTTCATGATACAAAAGCAGACTACATTTGGCAAATAAGTGAACGTATTGTGCTGTAGATGTGTACAAAACAAGTGAATTGTAATGACAATGAAACATATGGCGACGTTTAATCATTATTTGCACAGTTTATTGGCGATTCAAATGTACTGCCAAGATGTGCGCCATTGGAAAGAAAATAAAACGTAGGTATAATTAATAATGATATTACAATTATTATTTATCTTCGTTTTACCTATTGTAATAGTACGTATTTCGATAAATTTATATCGTGTAGGTACGATATTTAGGTATTATAAATTCATTAACAAGCACGCAAGGAAAAAAATAGTAATGGTACTTTGACTGGAAAAGCTTAGGAAACAGTTTTTTGACGTTTACATACAGAAACTGATAATGGACCGACCAAGTGAAATCGGCAGTGGGAGACAGCGTATGTGACTGCACCAGACATTCTACCAACAGAGAGAGATGGCGGGAGATCGTGCGAAGAGTTGTATCCGCCTCTACAACCGATGTCAACAACGCCTCAACATGACCACGACCGCTCTGCCAAGAGCGAAACGAAAACGAATACAGAAACGCGTTGTTTTGAAGGATCGATCTTACTCATCACACCTGGCATGCTGTTTTATGAAGAGAAAAACCGTTTTGCTAACTATCAATATTAAAAAGTAACCACTTATGAAACAAATGAAAAACAGCTTTACATTCAAGAGGGAAATGTCGGGCATTACATCACAAAGAGCCGGCTGTGATACCGCCAGGATGCGGGCGGTCCTTCGTGGCTCTTCCGACCACTCTCGCTTCCCGCCGCATGAACATGTTCCAGCTAATATCCGACTACAAGTGTTGCTAACGTGTTTTAACTACTAAATGGACTTGTAAAATTATTATAATATCACATATTCTGGTGTAACTGTCTCTTTCAACTTATTTTAACATAATTTTCTGAAAGGAATATGATTGGTCTGATTGAGACGCGCCTGCAACAGCTTATAAGGTTTCACCGTGGAAGATTTACCCACTATAGAAGAAGGCTTATGTTTATAATAGCATGATAAGTGAAATGATTTTACAGATTATGATTTCTTTGTCCATCGTACTCTTCACCACTATAAAATTAAGTAGCATATTTTTTATTGTAGCGTTTTTCAGACTCAGTCGAAGAATAAAAAGCCAAGCCGGTATCAATTAATTTGTTTTCCGCGTATGAAAAAACTAAATTGATCTAACCAGGCCCACACTTAGCACAAGCTGCTTAATGAAGTCATTAATAATAATTACAGCCCTACCTATTTCCACCTGAGCCGCACGCTCGAGCGGTTCTATTTCGGGCCCTATCCCTACGCTCGGTGGACGGAGGAAGTTCGCTCGACAAAAATACTAACATCTGTCTCTATGGCCGAACGACCTGTCGAGCTTTGTAGAAACAAAAAGATAGGTAGGTCTGAACTAAACAAATATAGGTACTTTCTAAACCAGAAATCGGTATTTTAAACAACAACTAATATCAGGATTAACTAAATAGTTACATAGGTATGGATATTGTGAATAAATTTTGTTCGTAGCAAATGGATAGAAAGCTGTTTGTCGGAGGTGTCACATGCAAATTGATTCTTATGAGATGATAATATACCTGATGATGATGAAGTTTCCTTTTCTAATAATATTGAACATAGAATATGACATTGATATAATATGTTAAGTACTTCTATTACAAGTCCTGGATATTTTTTATTGCAAATAATGAAAGACAACTCCGATAGACGCTGTAAATACAAATGCAATAACAGCATATACCCACTAAGAAGAAAGGAAGATACTTCGTAAGGCACGTTCTGGGAATGAGTTATTTTGACTACTCATATAGCAAACAATAACACTTAGGGACAAGGTTTTTATGTACAGTAAAATGTTTATTACTAAACTGTCACTAGTTTTGCAACATCACTTCAAAGTAGGGGAGACTGGGGCTGGTCCTAACAAATTTTGATTTGAGCGTAATATTTTCTGAACTGCTTTAGCAAGAAACATGGTTTTTTGGTACGTGATGTCAAATTTAATGAGCTTTACGTAAAGTACAACAAAATGTATATTATAATTACCATATCTGAGAAAAATCGAGTTTTTCCAAACAAGTCACTTGTTAGATCTTACCCCCGGTTTGGGGTTGGTTTTAACATCGCTGGGGAAAGTTTTAACAGCGGGGGTAAGAAATGATTTATAGTTGGGAATGGGATTTTGGCTAAGATAAACAACAAAATATGAAAATAATAATCAATATTTATTAGAAACACTAATAAAATTAAATGCGGTTCCTTACCGTTCATAAAATAAACAGAAAACTTAAATTTTATTAGTTAATTAAACTGACTTACTCAATCAGCATTACTCAAATCAAAGAACAAAAAATAATTTTTGATCATCAAATGATCATTGAAATTCGGCTCCTTACCGTTTAAACATGTGTAATAAACTTAAAACTTACTAAATCTATCTTTATTAAATAAAATAACAAAAAAAATACTTCTCTAATAAATCAACATACAACTTTGGTTATAAAAGTCAGTCTTACTCAATGTTCGGGGCAAATATTAACGCGTTAGAACCTACCCCGTGCATTTTGTTAAAACCAACCCCACGACCTCATTTTGCACAAAATTATTGTTTTTCTTTTACCGGTTATATTTTCGATTAAAACTTTGAAATTAATGAAAAACACAATAAATTCGGATTTATGCAATACCAAAGCCAATTTTCTACGATACATATTTAAAGAGTAATGCAAAAAATTAAACACGTAAAAAAGTTCATTTTCCTGTGAAATTTGAGGCGTCTGACGCAACCTGCTCCCGTGACGCTTGGCCGGCAACTGACAGGTCGAGACACGTTCGCGCTTATTCGTAGGCACAAAGTGCGTTGGAATTAGCGTGGTAAGTCGAATAGGTTCTATGTAATTACGCTGTTAGTATTTACCCCTGTTAAAACCAGCCCCAGTCTCCCCTAACTTGGAAACTCGAATTCTAAGAATTTACGAAGCAGCTTACGAAAAGCCACTTGGAAGTGTTTCTAAACATCTAAATGACAAGTGCCTCCATTTGAATACTGTGTGCCAACTTTATCGCGCCATTTCACACTATCTACATCTTCTGAAGCGCAAACGAGCGAGTTTGCCCATTACCAAAAACGTTTAACCATAACGCAAGTCTATTTCAGTTGCGTATCAACTCTTTGGGCATTTACCATTCTTTGAATTTTCAACTTTTTAACTGGGACTTAGAGGTTAAAATACCTCGCTGAAAACTATTTACCACAGATAGAACATGCTGCATTCTGCTCTTTATTACGAGTACCGAAGAATTAAAAGTCCGTGCGCGAGTTATGAATATAACGCGCTCGTTATGTGTGGTTGCATAATGTGCTCTAGCACAATAGAGTAAGGCCCATAATGGGGAGCGTGCGTAGTTTGCATAGCGGTGCAGCGCATGCGCCGCACGGTGGGCTGATATTAGAGCTTCATAGACTTAGCGTCGCTCAAAAATCAAGTGCCGAATTTTGAAAAAATAAATATGCCAATGTGTTCCTTTACCAAAAAGGAATATTTTATGTTATGTAACGTTTCTTGATAAAGTTATTATTTAATAAGTTATTGACAATTTCCTTTTTTTTTGTATGGAGCTCAACATTTATTTTTATTTTATTCGTTANAACGTTTTAACGTTTAACGAAGTTAATTTTTTTATTAACGGTTTAACGATTAACGAAGTTAACTATTTGATTAACGGTGCCCAGCTATGGTTTATATCACGTAATTATGGCCCGCAAAACCTTCTAAGTTCCTGGTCCTGATAGGATAGGATATAAAAACTTATACACAGGTCTTGGATAGAGGTATGTGACAGATAAAATCAGCTATCATATGGCAGATAAAAAATAACGGTAAAACTGTTCAAAAGTAACTGTAACTTCCTTGATGCACTATAACTTCTGCGGTAACTACGCAGTCAAAATATCCTGAAATAGTATCAAATTCCACCAACCTGTCTCCGGCGTCGGCGGCGGCTGTGTCGGCGTCGGCGGCGGCTGCGGTGTCGGCGGCGCGCTTCCCGGCGGCGGCGTGGGGATGGACGACACCGCCGCCGCCGACAGCGAGACGGGCGCCGGCGACGATGCCGCGGGAGCGACGGTAGCGGGCGCCAGGCTGGTCGCTGGCAGCGGGGAGGGCACGCTGGTGGGTGATGATGATGTCTGTTGGAGAAATGCACTGTTAGTGCTAGTTCATACTGCTAATCGTGTCACAGGATGACAACAGAAGCAAAATCGAGAGCATAAAGAAACAAATGGGGAACAGACAAACTATTAGTAAACACTAATCTTGTAAGCATTTGATCAATTATTATGAAAATTAACAACCGCGTTAAATCATTTAGGTTATTTCTCTACTTAGTTAGTAATTCCTTTATATCTTTCATAGAGATTTAATAAAGCAGATGTATGGTTGGAATAGAATCGGTCTTTAAAAAAGGTTACTAGAGAAGAAGTTTCTTAAATTAATAATGTATGGTTAACACATCTTAGGTATTTTAAATACACATCAGTAAAACCCAAATCTCCCTCCCTCTGATTCTCCCGATTGCCGTGCTTCACAGCACAGAGGGCAGCAATAAAATAGATGATTGAGTATTGACTGTCAGTCGCTCACCGTCACAACAGTCGTCGTCATCATCGCTTCACAAGTAGTCGGCGGCGGCATCGGCGGCAGCGGCGGTAGCGGCGTGTCCGGCGTCAGCTCCAGCGGCGGCGGCGTCGGCGGCGAGTCGGCGACCGACGGCGCGCCGCCGGGGGCTGACGACGCCGGCGGCGGGGATGGTATGAGAGGCGGCGTTCGGAGTTCCGTTCTGCGAAAGAAATTTGATGTTAGAAAATCATATAACTCTCCTTCATCATCATCATTTCAGCCACAGGACGTCCACTGCTGAACATAGGCCTCCCCCAATGCTTTCCATGTTGATCGATTGGTAGCGGCCTGCGTCCAGCGCTTCCCTGCTACCTTTACGATGTCGTCGGTCCACCTTGTAGGTGGACGTCCCACGCTGCGTTTTCCGGTACGCGGCCTCCATTCCAGAACCTTTCTGCCCCATCGGCCGTCAGTTCTGCGTACTGACGTACTGACGTATAACTCTCCTTAGTTTGACTGAAAAAGACCGTATCACGCAATAGATTTTGCGATCCGAACACTCGCTCTGTTCAACTGAACTATAATAATAATGCAATCAATACACCTTGCTTTTGTTTAGTGCGACTTTGAAATTTTGGTCGCGAGAAAACTATACTCTGTAAGCCATCTAGCGCTGCTTGTTTTAATGATTTGGTTAGAGACAGAACTAATGTTTTAACTTTTAATTCTATCCAAAATGGAGCAAGAATTTTGCTTACGATAGCTTCTTTAACCTTTATAACTCCATGCCATTAAGAGCGCTTTCACATTAGGGCGTGAGAAGCGCGACAGCAGCGTGGCAGCGGCGTTTTTATAATGAGAAGGCATGCATCAGCTATCACATAGTATAAAATTTTCGGCAGCGCGTCCGCCGCGCGTTTTCGCGCTGCTAAATCGCCTAAACGTGAAAGCGCTCTAACACATGTTCATCCTCTTGTCAAATTCAAAATATCAGCCAAAAAAGGCATTAGGTATCCTTTTTTTACATTTTCAAAGCAAGTCCAAGTTCTTCTATAGTAATCTGTAAACTTTAAATCTCAGTATCACCGCCATATTTCCAGTCCCCTCGCCCTTCAACCCTCGCGAGCCGCGGTCTAATTAACCCGTCGAGTCGCGTAATTATGTTTGCGCAAACGATCCGCCGATCTGTATAATTGAACGATGAGCCGCGTTTTAGGGTTGAACGTGTTGGGGTGGGTCTTGGTTAAAAAGGAACTTAGTTTGGCATCTTATGATGTTCTAATGTTTTTGAAACAAAAATGTCCTGTCGGCTGATAAATGATACAATGGTTATATCACGAATTTTTATAGTTTTGTTAGATAATATTGCTAGAAATTTGACATCATACTAACTAATATAAAAAATCTCGCGTCCCAGCAGTGTTTGTAACAAAACTCTTCGGAAACGTCTTATTTATTTCGATGAGCGACATAATAAGCTTACAGAAAAACCAAAGCTTGACGTTTCTTTTTTTCTTGACCGATTCTTATTAAATTGTGAGCGTATATTCAGTAGGTCTGAGAATAGGACGAACTACTTTCATATCCCTAAGTGTTACCTAAGGGTTTTCAACTTTTCACGCGTACGAAGTCGCGATTTCTTCAGGTAAAAGATGTCTGACAAATGATATTACATATTTTCTCATTATGTATGTTTAAAAATAGTTATCATTATGAAATCATTACGCTCAAAGCTAGGTAACTTCAAAATTATTTATCAAAGCCTCATAAATAATTGCAAGCGTTGATTACACCAATCGTAATTAATAACTGAAACAAATAAACATCGAATTTTCACCGCGGCAAAATCAAACCGCAGCATTTACCAAAAAAGCACCAAAAAGTTGCAACGTTGTCCGTGGTACAGCCAACAGTAGGTACAGTCAGCATCAATTAGTTCGTGACACCCAAAGTGACCAAAAAGTTGACAAGGCCACCTTATTCCAACAAAGACGTGTTGCGAACTTATTGGCTAATTTTATTAAATTTTGACCACTGCAACTGGTGGCACTTATGAACGTCAAATACAGTAAAAAAAGGTAGCCCTTAAGGGGCACTTTACATGTCTCCTTATCTTTTGGGCCCTACCAGCGCTTCGTAACAAACATAAAATATTATTATGGCAGGTGCTGAGAAGAAACGCCGGAACAAACTCACTTAACACTAGTTGCCAGATAGTCTGACATGCTGTGGACTGTACAAAACCGTTATTTGCAGATCATTAAAATTTAGCCAATTAATACCCCAGCCAGGGGTAATTATACGCGGGGGTGGGGGGGATGCAAACACAATCGAATTAATCCAACTTGCGGATTAAGGGAGCTTACACATTGCGACTTTTTTCAGCATTACACGCGCATTTTACAGTCGCGCCTGTCACGACTAGTCGTGCTATTGTATCGCGATTGTTGCTGCTTTTAGTAACCCGCGTGTGAGGGTAGATTTTTTGCCACTGTATGGATGCTGCATCACGACTGAGGACTCATTCAGTTTTGGGGGGTCCAGTAAAACTGGACAGTCGTGAGAACACACACTTGTGCGTTTAAAATTCGAATTCCAAAAAATTTATACTACTAAACGGGGTCCTAAATATTTGAAATATTTGGATTTGCAAAAAACGGGATAACTCCGTGGGAATAAGCATTTGTATCGCTTTCAAAACTCGCAGTGTAAAAGGGCCCTAAGGCTTATGCAGTGATGGACGCAGCGTGTGATACAAAGCGTTTACAGCTTAATAAATAATAAAACAAATATTCCCGATCAGCATATTCTGTTTGTATTTGTACCTGACTGTGGATGTAACATTGTCAATACGAAAGATTTTATTGATGTTGACATTTTATTGATGTTGTAAAAGTTAAAATTTTAAATCGTTGTTGTAAAAGTTAAAATTATTAATTAGCAGCAGTTAGCTAGAGACCTTTGGCTTAATTGTTTAATTGTATTTAATACTGTATCTCATGTTGATAGCCCAATAAAATAAATAAATAAATAATCAACATTTAAAGAACTTTATTAACTTTTTTTAACACTTGCATCCTTTAAAATCCAACAAATAACATTCGCATCCAGCAATGTAACCATCCTAATATCTACAATCTGCACAGAGGTCGGTAATTATTTTTTCCGAAACCACCAATCAAGGCAATGCACAATTAACAAAAAACGAAAACCGAAAGCTGGGCACACAAAAAAGGCGTTTTTTGGTCACATCCTAAACGGATAGGCCAGTCCAGGCTCTCTTGTCAAAATCTAGCTCTCTACTCTATTATGAAATAATTCATTGAAATACAGTGTGAGTCACGTTAAAGTGTACATATGAAAATAGATGAAACTGGACCTATTTTTATCGACAAAAAAGAGGTCAAAAAATTTTTGAGATTTTTTTTTAATTTTTTATAGAATTTTTTTTCTTCCAATTACTTATTGTAAAGAAAACGTAATAACTTTTAAACTAAGCGGTATATCTTGATAAAATAAAAACAGTAACAATGCTAAATAAAAGGCAATACTAAAAAAATACATAAAAAAAACAAAAAAGGCCAACAAATAATAAAAAATGATACTTTTTGAAAAAAATCTGCTTTAAAATTCGTGTTTTTTTGGTTATTTGATAAATTTCTCCAAAAAATGCCCCTATAACATGTGGTTTTTATTACTTTGTATTATTTTCCATCGTATTATCTTTGTAAAACCAAAAATCGCATGTCTCTATCCCTGTTACAACATTTGCTATGATCGTTTGAACAAAGGCCTGCCACAACATTTTTCTCCGCTACAGTTAGAGACAATTTTAATTTTAACTAAAATGCTTATTTTACTTTGAAATCTTTTGTTTTTATTTGAAATCTAACTTGTCGTTATCAAAATAACAAATCTAGAGCCATTTTCAGTTTCGTTGTTAACGAAGCGTTGAATGGCGCGCCCGGAGAGGCTTAGTTCAAACGATCATTGCAAACGTTGTGATAGGGATAGAGACATGCGATTTTTGGTTTTACGAAGGTAATACGATAGAGAATAATACAAAGTAATAAAAACCACCGGTTATAGGGGCATTTTTTGGAGAAATTTATCAAATAACCAAAAAAACACGAATTTAAAAGCAGATTTTTTTCAAAAAGTTTATTTTTTTATTATTTGTTGGCCTTGTTTATGTATTTTATGTATTTTTTTAGTATTGCCTGTTATTCAGCATTATTACTGTTTTTATTTTATCAGGATATACCGCTTAGTTTAAAAGTTATTTCGTTTTCTTTACAATAAGTAATTGGAAGAAAAAAAATTCTATAAAAAATTAAAAAAAAATCTCAAAAATTTTTTGACCTCTTTTTTGTCGATAAAAATAGGTCTAGTTTCATCTATTTTCATATGTACACTTTAACGTGACTCACACTGTATAACCCAACACACTCACTTGTATTGAATTTTCACCCAACCTCCCCGTGGCCCAAGTCAAGGAGGGCTTATGCCTGAGGGCATTAGACACCTTATACGTAAAATCAGTTTCAAGAGTAAGGTTTGTTTGTACCTTACCAACAATATATTCATCTATAAAAAGAAGTATCTAAGAATAAAGAACGAAAATATTTTATCAGGCGGTGATATATCTAATTAAAAAAAAATTATAAAATTATTCGGGTCTACCCAGAATGGACTAGCTGTTCTCCCTTTGCCATGCCCGCGCCGCCTCTGCGGGCATATTCCGCTTTCTCGATTGCCGGCTGCTTTTAATTAAGGCAATTAGAAAGATGGGCTCGCTGTTTGCGTAAAAATCTAAACAAGCCTTGTACGGTTACACTAGTGGCGGCCCGGTGTCGATAAACATCGGCTGTAGATTTATCGATATCCAAACACGACTCAGCCGAACGCTAATTGGCGCAATCGCAATAACCTGCATCGCAAATATTGACTGCGCGATGTTTCTATCGTTTTTTTTTTTGTTGTGAAACGCAACAGTATCGGCGGTTGATGTTTTATCGGTCCTTTGATACGTGGCAGGTTTAGATCGGGATAGATACTAGTGGTTTTAACTTTGTTTTTATTACTTTTTATTTGGTCAGAATTTACAGTGTATTCGAGAAATATTGCCTACAGCTGCAGTGATTTATACACCCCAAGAAAGAACTAAGATTTCCCTGAGCCTTCAATTAGCACCTAATGCAGGCATGAGCAAAAAGACATGAAAAAGAGTTACATAGAGAGTGACTTAGAAATTGCTAAGTGACTTCTGGTACCTATACTCACTAGGAGCACGATATTTGTATCTTCCAAAGAAAAACTTTTAAAAGGAACAGAAAGTTTATTGATTGTGTTGTGTATCCTTATGGAAAACAATGTACAATTCAATAGAATGACATTAATCAAATAATCAAGAATCCACGATAAGACAGTCACCTACATCGACAAGCAACATATCGACACAGCCCCCTCCCTACCCCCAAGGGGGCATCTGCAAATAATCACGGGAGTGATTGTCAACACGCACGAATATAACGCGGGCATTATTCCCGTTTCCTTCGCAAAAACAAGCCCCCACGGGAATGGGAGGCTCAAATCGAACGACGACAATCGAACAAATAAATTTATTTATTCCAGCAAATTACTTGGGACTTGTTTTTCTCATTATTCCGGGAAAATTCGGCTTATTTATAAATCAAGATGGGGCAAAACATTTTCAAAAAAATCAACTGTTACCTACCTACTAAAATACCTGTTTGTCGTTTTGTTATTTGAGACAGTCTCTAATTAGTAAGTTTATTTCTGACAACAGATTTTCAGATTTTCAAATATTTCAATTTCCCAGTAGCTCAATGAGCCGTTATACTGGTATTAGTAGAAGACATGTGACATGGTAAAATCGACCACATATTTTTTAAGAATATTAGCAAATAGCAATTTGTAAATAAAAATTAATAATAATCCCATTAACCCCTCGTGGTAAGCTAAATATGCTTATGTTACGATTGGTGGAATATTTGACGATCCTATTAAACAATGCTGATACCTCTACTACAATCTTGACCTAAAACATTAATTCTATTTCCGAGTTTATGTATTAACCTTCATTCATATTTGAAAAGAATTACAAAATTACATTTAAAGATCAAAGCCTTACCAAGATGATATTAAATTGAAATGAACAATCGTAGATATAAGAAAAAGGTCCAAGACTGAGAGTTGCCGGGTTGGAAGCTAGGGGGTAGGGGGGTGTATAAAAATGTGAATTTTAAACGATTAATCTCGAGATGAAATATCGAGTTATCCGGGGTGTTCAAACACAGCCGGGAACTCCTCTCTGGGTGCTTTTTAAAAATAAAATTCTCCCGCACATGAAGATTGATTTTGGTAATGCTGTGTGCTTATCTGAATTTCATGGGAGATAAGTGCATTGAAATTGTTACAGGACCAACCCTTTTCAGGCGACTACGTCTGTAAGGAACCGTCAAAAATATTGTTCCTGTACATTTCGTACAGTTTATTATGGTTATATTTATATTTAACACATGAATTGTTGATTATTCGCATAAATTAGTAATTAATTTATTGTTGCAATTCCATAAACAGGTTCATGTAATGGGTCTATGTTTATCAACTAAGAACTTTTGTAAATACATGAAGCAATAAAGAACATTTTGAATTTAACGCAAATATAGTCCCTTCCCTTTATATCAAGACGAATAATTACCTAATCAATAAGTTAATAATTTTTAAATTCGAAGGTAGACCATTATTCTGCGGGTAGGCTACAAAATACTAGCTAGTCGCCTAAAGCGATTTTTCTCGAGCGCTTAAAAATTTACGTCTAAAGGCCAGAACACACGCCGACCTCATCCATTTAAGGCGCATTACACACGGCGCGACTCCGACCCGCAAAAACTTCTTTAATAATTCAACAGAACAGAGAACGTTCTGTTGACACTATGTAATTAAAAAGCTCTCTCGGCACGATATTGATACAGAGGAAATTATATGATATTTTTCCCGGTACCCGCTTTTTGTCGGGCTGTAGCGAATTTGTATTTGTACAGTATCGATTGAAGGCCGTGTGTGATGTTGGATTGGAAATACGAATATTTAGATACGATTGGTTACTGTTTTTGTTGCTAACAAATTTACAGATCATGATTCAGATTTCAGATCAGATTTATAGATAAAGATTTGAATATACCTAATGATGTACTGATTTAGAAGTGTCGAAAATACGTTTCTAACTTCATTACTAATAAAAAGACACGTTATTACACGAGCGTTGAACACTTGTTTAAAGTGATGTTTAGTATAAAAATTGCATTTTAAACGCATGTGTTCATTTATGAGTATTACGCGACATTTATGAGTAAGTTACTTCAGTCATCAGACTAAACCAGTTATCCGAACTCCCATGTCTCTCCCATACCTAATCGTAATGAGATTTTGTTTCTGAAAAATTGAGGCGTGTATAAATTCTCTGAAAGGTACGAATTCGGCGAAAAGGCTGCTTAGTTTTGTAATATCCTAAAAATGTTTAAGACACTTCGATTGAACAAAAAAAAATACACGTGATACTGTGTGCCGGCCGCGTCACACAAAACAGGGGGCGTAGTGTGAGTTTACGTCAAACGCATTCGATGTCGACTGCCTAAAAAAGTGATATTAAGCCTAGGCGCAGACCATCGACTTTTAGTTGGCCGATAGTTGGGCCCGATTTTAATTTGTATGAAGAATCAGCCGATACCAAATCGGTGTAATATGCGCCCTATCATACATCTCCATAATGATTAACAGCCCAACCCAATTATCGACCAACTAAAAGTCAGGTGGTCTGCGCCTAGACAGCGCCCCTAGCGGAAACTTTCAAGAACTAAAATCTTCAAGTATATTTTTTTAACGCGTACGCTAGTGACGACGTTTGATGTAAACTCACACTAAGGCTAAGAACTCACGGCGCGGATTTTCACCCGCGCGTTAGCGGGCGATGATCGGCGTCTACGTAACCGCGCAAATAACCGGTCCCATGAGTTTTGAAATAAAACCGCAATACCACCATCTGCGGGTGCAAATCGCGCAGTGAGTTCGTAGCCTAAGCCCTCAGAACCTAACAGAATAGAACAGAAGTTATTCGTAGCACGTACCTTGCAGGCTGCGGCGCCGCCGTGGGCAGGATGCAGGAGACACCAGCAGCCAGCCCCGTCTCGTCCAAGCTCGGCTCCTTGTTGTCCACCGACCGCGCCGTCGCTCCTGCGAGACAAATATTGGACTTTATACTTGCTTACAAAGTTAAAATTTATTATTTATTACATAATAAAGTTCAACTCGATCCTAAGTCACAGTTTTTGATGATGATTCGAACATTATAGAGACTCTTTTTTACAAATTCAAAAAAATACAACAGATTTTATAAATCATAAAATTATTCATTTTCATTCAAGTCTAGATAACTGTAAAATGTGTCTAGAAATTAATAAATTTTTAGTCGATTGAGTATACAAAATCAATAAGAGAGAGGGCACGTGCCAAGAGCCCCGCGATAGATGGGGCCTCCGTCTGCTCTAACAAAAACTGTTGTCCCTTTTTTTCAGCGAAAAGGGCCTCCTTGATATCTAGAAATCAGCCCTGGACCGTTAACTACCGACCGGCTAACATTAGCGGAAGAATGTCGGGGCGCGTCTTCGTGGATGGAACGATCTATATTAAAGAATTTGAATTTGTCCCTTACCTTGCGACCTCTGGAGGCGCGTGGTGACTCCGGCGGGCAGGTCGGGCTCCGGCGCCGGCCGCGGCGGGTTCCGCGCGGAGCGGCGCTGGCGTGGCTTCCGGAGCAACTGCTTGTAATTCTCAGCCTTCTTCGATAGGTAATAGAATCTAAAACAGAATACAGCTGTTAACACCTGCATTGTACTATCGTACATACTGCTGCACCGTCAACATCCTCACTAGGGAGTTAGTTCCCTTCCTGACCTCATATCCCGGGCACGGGAGCGGTGCCTTACAACCACTGCCTCCCGCCCGTACATGCACAGTCTTTAAATTTCAATCAACTTTATACTATTACTATCTATTTGAATTATAATGGAACGTGAAAGCTTGTAGTTTACTTTTTAATCAATATTTACACCCGAAAAATCCGGCTCGAAGGACCAAATTTCGCGTCCAAATCAAACTACTTAATAATCATTAAATGGTGAAAGGCTTGATTGCTTGGCAAAACGGTTATTATAACCATTACACACGACGAAGGTAGCCGAACGTGAACTGACTTAGACTTTATCATTAATATTTTCACCTGAAAAATCCAGCTCGAAGGACCAAATCGTCGCGTCCAAATCCAACAAATTAATAAGCACTAAATGGTGAAAGCCTTGGCTGGTTTCACTTGGTTGTAATTAGTAAAATGGTTATTACACACGACGTAGGTAACCGAACGTCGACTGACTTACGCCCGTATTCACAAACGATGCTTGCTTAAGTAAAGCAGCAAATCGAACGCACAGCGTTGAATAGAGCTCTGTGATTAGTTCATGTGTCACCCTGTGCGTCCACGCGCACCGTGAGACCTCATAGTAATGTTTGTGAATACGGGCGTTAGATATTACAATCCCAACTAATATTATAAATGCGAAAGTAACTCTGTCTGTCTGTCTGTTACGCTTTCCCGCTTAAACCTCGCAACCGATTTTGATGAAATTTGGCATAGAGATAGTTTGAGTCCCGGGAAAGAACATAGGATAGTTTTTATCCCGGTTTTTGAAACAGGGACGCGCGCGATAAAGTTTTTCTGTGACAGACAAAATTCCACGCGGGCGAAGCCGCGGGCGGAAAGCTAGTATTATTTAAAAGGTTTTAAAGTCAAATTAGAAAATTTTGAACCTGTGCTTACGGGCGAAGTGAATTTACTGTAATTAGGATAAATCCCCAGTTCTCACCTAACACAATCCCTGACACTCTTCCGGGGCAGAAAGGAGGCAATCTGGCCGAAGTTCTTGGGGTGCTGAAGGTATTTCTCGCGGAACACCTCCCGCTCTGATTGCGACCACACGTTGCGAAGTTGCAGCTCCTTGTGCTCCGACTCCATGTCCATACACCGGCCTGGGGAAGGATGGAATATTAGTATCTAGACGTTTAAGCTGGTATTTGACACTATAACACTTTGCGGGAGAAAATAGCAGGTTAGTATTTAGAATTTTAAATAATGCTCTATACTCCTGAACCGATTTTTGGATGGTAAACACGTGTAAATATTTGTATCATAAAATTAATCAGAAAAGAGGTACCTACCTATTGTCAAATAACTGCAATTAGGCGCCATTTTTCTATTATAGCGGCGCGCCCAGTAAATATAGCGTCAAAGTTGTGATTCGGAAAAAGCATATCGAAATCTATAATATGAAGTTCAAAATTCCCAGAAAACTTTCCAGGTAAAACCTCCAAATGCCGGAAACAAAAGCTCCATCTGGATATAAAAGCTAGAACTAACGCGTAGTGATCTGAAAGGGAGGTCCCTTTTTACAGAATCAAAACCTTCATGGTTCTCGCGGTAGAAACTAGCGCCGCCACTCGTAATAATATACGACTTTCTCGCACCCCATTTATCAAGGACGCTCAATGCCATCTATCTCTGGATGCTGAAAACTTGATATTGTACTAGTAATATGCTGGCTCTGGTAATTTTACAATGAATACAAAGTACTAAACGAAAATGTATGACGGCGCTAGTTACGCGAATTTATTAAAATGATAATGGAAGTTCGTAATCCACTGGCCCATTTATTATCCCGAAGCAGTGGTAGGGTTAATACCGGGACGTGTAAAAGTGCTTTTTAAAAGCCTATTTGCAAAAATAAATGAGTTTTATAAGTTTTGCTCAATGGTGATTTCGCCATCTACGAGTGTAAGCAAAGTTGTTGTTGTTTGTTATCCTAAATAAAATAAAAATAAAAGTTACCAGTTGTTGGTTAGAAAGAAACAAAAGTTAACAAAAATGTTAACAGCATTGCTGTGTTACGGCAGTTAGAGGTAAAATTTAAATAGCCTCTGTGGTTGAGGATCCCGGATAAAACTCGCTTTCACCTTCGGCCTAATCATCACTTCCATCCATCCATGGATGGAAGGCATCTCAATGTAGGCTAGAAATTTCCTCGTTGTGCTAAAAAAGATGATAAAAGCTGTTTCAACTTGTTCCCAGAAAAAATATCATAGCAAGTCTCATTTATTATGGACAGCATTAAATTTGGTACGAACGACCGAGGCCAGCGATCATCTCCATACAATAGACGTGTCTCATTCTTGTCAATGATTGCGTGTCTGAAAGTATTCCACATAAATAACGCCGGCACAAACACAAACCAGTGACCGATGACGTCACACTGTCAGCTGTTTATCGCGGTCACTGACACTATTCGACATAATATCATTCTGAAAGCAGTAGGATGTGGGCTAAGTATTACTAATGCGGGAGAATGCATAAAATATCCAAATGCACACGGTTAAATTCCAACTTTTTTTTTACCCTAAGTTTGTGCCTAAGTCAAGATTATAAGGCAAACTGGCCGTATAGAGCAGTCCTATTTAGCAATATTTAATTAAAACACGTGTACGTCATCTTCTACCATTTTATAATTACCGCACCATACATTCTAATTAACTCATGGCCAAAATAACTGCGGTTTTTGATGTTTTTACATTTTCATATTGTTTATAAGACTATTTAAACAATATTAAAGTGTAAATGCATCGAAAATTTTGGAAATATAATCTAAAACTGAATTCAATTTGACAGTTGTAATCCGGATTTGGACAAGGATTGAATATGGGAATCGGGCGTTATTAGTCACCGCTAGAAAGATAAATTAATTCGTATTAAGTATAAACTGACTGATATGGGTCATAAAACATAATGTATAGGTAATTAGGTATACCATACCAAAGCCAAGGTTGATTTCAGTAGAAGTGAGCAACTCATCTTCATGACGACGATCTCTTAGAGATCACAAGTTCAATACTTTTCGAAGGACGTCTACGACAACGTAAATAAACGTGACCTATTTATGTGACGTCACATCAGCTGTATGTCGCGGTCAATAACCCCGACTGCACTTTCCAGATGTACTGAGGTTGGCGATCTTTCGTATACATAAGTAAGAAGGAAGGATACTTTTTTACGTGGTCTTTTTGTCATCACAAACCTTGGGAATATCCCTATGTATGGCACCACAACTACGTAAATGTCCAGTAGACAATGGGTGACAAATGACGAAAATAGAAATCGTAAGCAAAATGTCGATCGCTAAGCGGTAAGTGCTATCACTGCTATAGATGACTCACGCTGAACTGTCCCACCAAACTCAATGACAGGGGGGCGCTACCATCGCTCAACAATATGGTTTCCAACATGGCAAAAATGCCCCGCCGCTGGAGTCCCGCTGTCAATGTCATGGATAGGACAGTTCAGCAGTATATTGGAACTATAAAAAGAT
The DNA here is from genome assembly GCF_004193835.3 of Ostrinia furnacalis. Classification (NCBI taxonomy): domain Eukaryota; kingdom Metazoa; phylum Arthropoda; class Insecta; order Lepidoptera; family Crambidae; genus Ostrinia; species Ostrinia furnacalis. The sequence goes on from NW_021134898.1 coordinate 144,730, forward strand.
TTCTGAAAAACGTCACTATGGAAGTTAGCAAACGTGTCCTCGCCGAAAACAGCCGAAAGTTTTCAGCAGTTGCCATAGCAATCGCCATTTTGCTTACAATTTCTATTTTTGGCCAAACATATCCAATGTCGCACATTTTGCGTCACATAAGCCTAGCATTTGGCGCAACTTTATGGCGTCATGTTGGAGGATATTTTGCACCCTAAACTATCAGGGATCAACTTTGCCACCGTTTTCACACTACGACAACAGAAACACGTGACTGTGACGTCACTGCATCAGCTGTTCGCGGTCAACGACCGCTTACACTACGCTGTCGGGAATCGAGTGGGGTTCCCGCGCCCGTCTCGTCTATGACCTTAGCGACGCGTGGGCGATATTGAAGTCTGCATAGTACTATAAAAATAGTAATCATTCTCGTGAAATACAGACGCGACATGCCATTAGGGCTGTCACGTGTGATTTTATGATAATTTTTACAGCCTCCTTCCAAAGTTACCGTGCCTTAACTGTGTCCATATTAGTAATTAGTATGTGATTGTGCTAATGTTGTCAAGCAATAAAAGATTGAGGATTTGAGCTGATTTGAGAAAGTTTAAGACTAAATCACTCGTAAAACTTCCTACGAATTTAAGGAATATTTAGCAGCAGTCGAACGCGCATGGACCGTTACGTCACACGTCCGGGATATGTACATATCAGCTGTTCATCAGGGTCAATAACCCTTCTGGATTCGTCTTGGGTGGTGGTACGCGCGTGTGCACTCAATTTCGGGGCAACTCACCGCTAATCCACGCTAAATTTTGTCAGTGTGTGCGTGCGCGCCGCATACGTATTGGCGCGCTCACATACAAACCGCGCTCATTTGTATTTACTCTGGTCTCGCGGCGGGCGTGCAGACGGACTACTCACGGTTGGTGTCGACGTAGACGGGCGCGGTGTCGTGGCGGGCGTGCAGACGGGCTCCGGGGCGTGCAGACGGGCTACTCACGGTTGGTGTCGACGTAGACGGGCGCGGTGTCGCGCGGGTCGCGCAGCAGCGGCGGCACGACGGTGAGCGCGCGCATCTTCTTGTCCTCGTGCTCCTGCTCGTGCAGCCCGTCCGCGATCTCCTCGAGCTCGGCCTCGGACTTCACGCGCGCGCCGAGCCGGTTGACGATATTTTGTGCCCAAAACTATCAGGGATTTCAACTTTGCCACCATTTTCACACTTAACAGAAACACGTGACTGTGACGTCACTGCATCAGCTGTTCGCGGTCGACGACCCCTTACACTACGCTGTCGGGAATCGAGTGGGGTTCCCGCGCCCGTCTCGTTATGACCTTAACGACGCGTGGGCGATATTGAAGTCTGCACGGTTGGTTTCGACGCGAGACCAGAGTAAATACAAATGAGTAGGTCATCTTCGTAGAAACGCACCGAGCGTGGTTTGTTTGTGAGCGCGCGCCGCATACGTATTGGCGCGCTCACAAACCGCGCTCATTTGTATTTACTCTGGTCTCGCGCTGGGCATGCAGACGGGCTACGAGGCGTGCAGACGGGCTACGGGGCGTGCAGACGGGCTCCGGGGCGTGCAGACGGGCTACTCACGGTTGGTGTCGACGTAGACGGGCGCGGTGTCGCGCGGGTCGCGCAGCAGCGGCGGCACGACGGTGAGCGCGCGCATCTTCTTGTCCTCGTGCTCCTGCTCGTGCAGCCCGTCCGCGATCTCCTCGAGCTCGGCCTCGGACTTCACGCGCGCGCCGAGACGGTTGAAGCGCTCGCGCTCCTCGCGCTGCTTCCGAAGCTCAGGGAACACCTGGAAACACCATTATGTACAGTTCACACTGATAATTAACTTTTAAAAAAAATAAAACCGACTTCAAATGCGTGAACACAAAAAAATACTAAAAATAACAATTAACTTTTAAAAAAAATAAAACCGACTTCAAATGCGTGAACACAAAAAAAAACTAAAAATTAAAAATATTGCGTACAAAAAAGTTCATCCCCAATTTTCCACCCTTGGGGGTGAAATATTTTCTTCAAATTCGCATGAAACCACCCTTTTGATAATACCTATTCAACAAAAAAATAATCGTTCAATTTGATTTATAATCGGCGGAGATACTGCGTATAAAAAAGTTCATCCCCAATTTTCCACCCTTGGGGGTTGTTTTTTCTATTATTAAATTTAATTGGAACAACCTTTGAGGTATTACCTATACGCCGAAAAAAGATTTGTTCAAATCGGTTCATAATTGGCGGAGTTATCGCGTAACAAACATAGAAAAAAAAACATACAGGTCGAATTGAGAACCTCCTCCTTTTTTGAAGTCGGTTGAAAATAGCCACCTAATACATCGCGGGTGCACGAAGCAGATTAACGCCTATTAATACCCGCAGCGTGCGCCTGTTTCCCATTGCACACGTGGAAACTTAGTACTTTAGAGTGAACCTTACTGTCAGCCGGTTTGGTCGCAGCAATCGTCCCACACCAAATAAAAAATCTTCTATGTACTGCATAAACTATATTAGTCCATGATGATACTACTCATCAGCGACAGGAACAGAGGTGGAATTGTGTCAAGCAATCGTAATCATTTGACAGTTTATAACGTACGATAAAGTCCGTTAAACAAAGCGTTTGTCAGAATAATCGTACGTTATGAACTGTTAAATGATAACGATTGCTTTACACAATTCCACCTCAGGGATGTAATGGAAATCCGTAAACGTAACCGAAACTTTCGGATATCCGAAATAAAAAAATATCCGTAACCGGTATACATAATATTATTCCAATATCCGTAACCGCATCCATAACCGAATCTACGTATCCATAACATCCCTATTTCGAACAACGAATCAGATGTCGTTCAGATTGAATGAAATCTGACAGGTTATTCAAACATTCAACAATTCGCTTCGCCTTGGAGGAAACCGGGCGAATAAAGGGGAGACAAGTCGAGCGGAACGGAGATGTGTTTTAAACTCCCTGCACGCCCTGCAGACTATTATTACTCGGCCGACCCAGTCAAATCGACTTCTAATTAATATGAGGAATCAGCTGATACCAAANATCGGTTGAAAATAACCACCTAATACATCGCGGGTGCACGAAGCAGATTAACGCCTATTAATACCCGCAGCGTGCGCCTGTTTCCCATTGCATACGTGGAAACTTAGTACTTTAGAGTGAACCTTACTGTCAGCCGGTCTGTTCGCAGCAATCGTCCCACACCAAATAAAAAATCTTCTACGTACTGCATAAACTACATTAGTCCATGATGATACTACTCATCATAGCGATAGAACCGGGCGACAGGAACAGAGGTGGAATGAGGGCTATCGTTTTAGCGCTCACCAGTTAGCGCCACTGTAGATTAAGGTCCTGTCACTGTACGCGACTAGCATCGCGAAGACAGTGGCACCGACTGGTGAGCGCTAAAGTGGTAGGAGGACTATCGCATTTGCACTCATCAAGATGGCGCCACTGTAGAGTAAGGTCCTGTCAATCGCCAGGGGTGCCAACTGTTAAGTATAAAAACGATAACCCTCATTGTGTAAAGCAATCGTAATCATTTGACAGTTTATAACGTACGATAAAGTCGGTTAAACAAAGCGTTTGTCAGAATAATCGTACGTTATGAACTGTTAAATGATAACGATTGCTTTACACAATTCCACCTCAGGGATGTAATGGAAATCCGAAATCGTAAACGAAACTTTCGGATATCCGAAATAAAAAAATATCCGTAACCGGTATACATAATATTATTCCAATATCCGTAACCGCATCCATAACCGAATCTACGTATCCATAACATCCCTATTTCGAACAACGAATCAGATGTCGTTCAGATTGAATGAAATCTGATAGGTTATTCAAAACATTTATTCTCAAGCTGAGCGGAGATGTGTTTTGAACTCCCTGCAGACTATTATTACTCGGCCGAGCCAGTCAAATCGACTTCTAATTAGTATGAGGAATCAGCTGATACCAAATCGATGTAGTGTGCTCTTTCATACACGCATACTGTATGAAAGAGCACACACTACAAAAACGGCTTGACTAAACACAATCATTTACGTGCAATATGCACGTTTACGTGTACGTGTTAGGTATCTAGGTGCACATTGTGTAAAACTCAGTCTGAACCAAAGAAGAGACATAAAAAAAAGATCTCTATCTCTCTCATGCCCTAACCAGCTGCTTAGACAAAGCTTACGCTCAAACCTTAACTGCTTCCCAATTTTACTTTACTAATTGTTTCAAATATAACATTCAAAATGATATCTTACTTTCTCAAAGAACTCGCGATTTCTCGCGTCCTTGACTTTCCTCTTCTGTCCCTGTTCTATCCTCTCGACTCTTCTCAACCAGTCTGCAGCTCGTCTGCTGTACGCTTCTGCTAATAAGTCTTCTCTCTGCAAAGTGACAACATGTATATTAGGTTAATTTAAAGAAACACATCATACTCTGGCTGGTGACTGAGTTTCTTCCGCCACTTCTTCTCAGCACCAGCCCATATGTTGTCCCGAAGTGGTGGTAAGGCAAGCTATATTTGCGACGTGTATAAGTGCCCTGGAAAGGGCCTATGTACTGAATAAACTATTTCATTTCATAATCATCATTTATATGACGTCCACTGCTGAATATAGGCCTCCCCTTTTTATAACTTTTATAAGGTCATCTGTCTAACTTGTGTGTGAACGTTCCACGCTGTGCTTGCCGGTACACAGACAAAAGACGGTAAAGAATCAACTTTTGTTGACTTTATGAACACAACTTGGATGATGGTACACAGTCACACGGTGCGTTTTTCAGATGCACTACATACGCATCGTAAAAATCCCCTGTTTTGTCGTTCGTTTCAGCCAAATGACGTTCATTGCTAGACAAAGGCCTCCCCTAATAATCAGGATCAACGAGCAATCCTGCACTACCTGCATCAAGATGCTTCCCGCGACCTTCACCAGATCTTTAGTACACCACACTACGTCTTCCATCATCCCCTGTACTATGAAACATAGCGACTATTACCTTTTCCCCCTCCCTCCTTAGCCGGTGTATGTGGGCAGCGAGTCGCTTCCTGAAGGTGCGGTGTCGCCTGATGTTCTCGTGGTAGACAGGGGTGTCTTGGGGCTGGTTGTACGCCCGACGTCTTTCGTCATCCCCTGTACTATGTAACGCAGCGACTATTACCTTTTCCGCCTCCCTCCTCAGCCGGTGTATGTGGGCTGCGAGCCGTTTCCTGAAGGTGCGGTGTCGCCTGATGTTCTCGTGGTAGACAGGCGTGTCTTGGGGCTGGACGTACGCCCGATGTCTTTCATCATCCCCTGTACTATGAAACATAGCGACTATTACCTTTTCCGCCTCCCTCCTCAGCCGGTGTATGTGGGCAGCGAGTCGCTTCCTGAAGGTGCGGTGTCTCCTGATGTTCTCGTGGTAGACAGGCGAGTCTTCGGGCTGGACTTACGCCCGACGTCTTTCATCATCCCCTGTACTATGTAACGCAGCGACTATTACCTTTTCCGCCTCCCTCCTCAGCCGGTGTATGTGGGCGGCGAGCCGTTTCCTGAACGTCCGATGTCGCCTGATGTTCTCGTGGTAGACAGGCGTGTCCTGGGGCTGGACTTACTCAAAATCTTTCATCATCCCCTGTACTATGTAACGCAGCGACTNTTTATATTAGGTTAATTTAAAGAAACACATCATACTGTGGCTGGTGACTGAGTTTCTTCCGCCACTTCTTCTCAGCACCAGCCCATATGTTGTCCTGAAGTGATGGTAGGGCAAGCTATATTTGCGACGTGTATAAGTGCCCTGGAAAGGGCCTATGTACTGAATAAACTATTAAATTTCATTTCATATTCATCATTTCAGCTTAAGGCCACATAGGCCTTCCCAATGACATCCTCATTTCAGCCATAGGATGTCCACTGCTGAACATTAGCCTCCCCCAATGATTTCTAGATTGGTCGGTTGGAAGCGGCCTGCTTCTAACACCTTCCTGCACCCTTTATAAGATCATCTGTCCATCTTTTGGGCGAACTTAACACACTATTCTTGCCGTTTTACAGACGTAAAGATTTTTTTTTCTTAATATGTATTGATATGGTGGTTCACAGAAAAATTCTTGTTACACAACTTGCTTGGTGGTAAACTGTTACTATCAGATCAGATAAGCTGTCATCTGTACGTTCGTTTCAGCCAAATGACATTCACTGCTGGACAAAGGCCTCCCTTAAGAATTTCCACAGCGACCGGGTCTTGTGTTGCCCGCGACCTTAAACAGATCTTCAGTCTACCACACTACCGCCCGTATTCTCAAACATTACTATGAGGTCTTACAGTGCGCGTGGACGCACAGGATGACACACGAACCAATCATAGAGCTCTATTCAACGCTGCTTCACTTAATCAAGCATCGTTTATGAATACGGGCGTACGTCTTTCGTCATCCCCTGTACTATGTAACGCAGCGACTATTACCTTTTCCGCCGCCCTCCTCAGCCGGTGTATGTGGGCAGCGAGCCGTTTCTTTCTTTCTTTCTTTCTTTCCTTAACGCTTGCGCTTAATTATGTTGCTGTCGCGCTCGCACACTCACTGCGGGCGCCCGTCGCACAGTCGCGACAGCAATATAATTACGTGCGAGCGATAAGGATGGGTAGTTTGGGGTCATTGGACAAAATTCTACGTGCTCGCAGACCAGACTATAGCGAGTATTACCTTTTCCGCCTCCCTCCTCAGTCGGTGTATGTGGGCAGTGAGCCGCTTCCTGAACGTCCGATGTCGCCTGATGTTCTCGTGGTAGACAGGCGTGTCTTGGGGCTGGACGTACGCCCGTCGTCTTTCGTCATCCCCTGTACTATGAAACATAGCGACTATTACCTTCTCCGCCTCCCTCCTCAGCCGGTGTATGTGGGCAGCGAGTCGCTTCCTGAAGGTGCGGTGTCGCCTGATGTTCTCGCGGTAGACAGGCGTGTCTTGGGGCTGGACTTACTCAAGATCTTTCATCATCCCCTGTACTATGTAATTCAGCAACTATTACCTTCTCCGCCTCCCTCCTCAGCCGGTGTATGTGGGCAGCGAGTCGCTTCCTGAAGGTCCGGTGTCGCCTGATGTTCTCGTGGTAGACAGGCGTGTCCTGGGGCTGGACTTACTCGACATCTTTCATCATCCCCTGTACTATGAAACATAGCGAGTATTACCTTCTCCGCCTCCCTCCTCAGCCGGTGTATGTGGGCTGCGAGCCGTTTCCTGAAGGTGCGGTGTCGCCTGATGTTCTCGTGGTAGACAGGCGTGTCCTGGGGCTGGACTTACTCGACATCTTTCATCATCCCCTGTACTATGAAACATAGCGAGTATTACCTTCTCCGCCTCCCTCCTCAGCCGGTGTATGTGGGCTGCGAGCCGTTTCCTGAAGGTGCGGTGTCGCCTGATGTTCTCGTGGTAGACAGGCGTGTCTTGGGGCTGGACTTACTCAAGATCTTTCATCATCCCCTGTACTATGAAACATAGCGACTATTACCTTCTCCGCCTCCCTCCTCAGCCGGTGTATGTGGGCGGCGAGCCGTTTCCTGAAGGTGCGGTGTCGCCTGATGTTCTCGTGGTAGACAGGCGTGTCTTGTGGCTGGTTGTACACCGGATATAGCGTCTGCGGGCCCAGGTGCGATAGAAGTGCGTGCGCCGACGCCGCCTGGAGAAATGTTCGATTGTTGAACAAAAGTAGCCAGTAAAAACAAATGTAACACCTAATATGTCATCACCAATTGTTTTTAAAATATTACTGTCAAAGTCAAAATGTGTTTATTGCATTTCATGATTGTTTACAAGATATAAATACAAATTACTGATAAACCTCGTGATGAGCTAAAATATGCTTGCTTAATAGGAGTGAGTCCAATAGTCCAAAAGCCGAGGTTCGAACCAGCCTCAATTTCAATTTCATGAATGTTTACAAGAAATAAATACAAATTACTGATAAACTATCCTGATGAGCTAAATATGCTTGCTTAGGAGTAAATCCAATCAATAGTCCAAAAGCCAAGGTTCGAACCAGCCTCAGATCTAGACTCTGCCAGTCCGACACCGCCATCGATAGGCTATTGTCGCCTCAATATGCTTTCAATATTACGCTAAATTATTCACAATAGAGATACAAAACACTCAAGCAGAACAAGAATCGCTCATTTGACAATTTTTTAGTCCCGTTAAACCCTCGTGGTAAGCTATTGCTTGTGTAACGAGTGGGACTAAATAGTCCAGCGACGACGGGGTTCGAACCTGCCTTCTTCGGATCTCGATTCCGACAACGACATACACCATAACTATACTCGCTTATTCACAGAGAACGTGTTAAGTGAGTAGAATGTTTTCTTTTATTCAGTGGATTTACTTAAGGTATTTTTATATGTTCTTCTGTGGCTACTGCCTGAAGTAAAAATAATCTGAATTATTTACCTTCCCGCTTACCTTTTTCCTGTTATCCGCGTACACGCACTGCGCCAAGCTTCTATGTCTTGGCACGGCCTCCTCGGGCTCCTCGGCCCTCGCTGGCTTAGAAGCGGTCTGTTCCAGCTCCTCTTGCTTCTTTTTTAACTTGGCCAGGGTCGCCTCTGACAAAGCCATCTCGCGGTCCACCTGGAAAACAGGAGGTCGGAGTGAAAATGGGCCAAGTTTCGATGTTTTTTTTTTTCACATTACAAATAGTGGTGTTATAATAAAGATACAGGTATACATGTGACGCCGTGTAAGAGTATAGCAAAACATCAGATGTTGTGGAGATGAAGAATTTTAGTTTTGTATAAATGTTACGGTCAATGTGATAAATGTGAAAATTATGAATAATCGCCGGTTATTATGAATAATTACCTCATGATTTGGTAAAAGTGATTAATATGAGATCATTTATGTGTGTATAAAACTAAATAGGCGGCTTAGGGGTGGCCCAAGGGCCACCCCCGCCGCACCCTAACCTATTTTTCACTTTAAANTATGAATAATCGCCGGTTATTATGAATAATTACCTCATGATTTGGTAAAAGTGATTAATATGAGATCATTTATGTGTGTATAAAACTAAATAGGCGGCTTAGGGGTGGCCCAAGGGCCACCCCCGCCGCACCATAACCTATTTTTCACTTTAAATCTAAACAATATGTTATGGGCATTATGGCAAAGTAATGTTACGCAAGAAACAGTCCAAAGTCATTATGCTAAATTATATGAATATATGATATCAAAACGTTCAAAATGTGTGGCTGTACACCGGCGCTGTACACGAGCCGGTGTTCTCATTTATGATATTTGTTAGTATTAAGGTTGCATTATTAAATAATCACTGATAAATGTGATTAATTTATCACTTTTACCTCGACTGTCCGTAATTATTCATAATAACCGGCGATTATTCATAATTTTCAATTTATCACATTAACCGTAACATAAACATTATGAGTGTCATCGTATCTCTTACTAGGCTATCTACAATAATATTCTAATAATAGTAATTTTTAAGTGACCCCTATGGAAACAAAATTCCTGTTATGTGTTACCATTGGGGTCAGTTAAAAACTAGGGATTGATGGTGAAAACGGACATTAAAAAGATTTGATGGTTTGTATCGAATAGGTTCCGAAACTTCTAGACCGATTTGAAAAATTATTTCACCATGAGAAGGCTACATTATTTCCACCATAAGAACGCTACGTCGTAGGTGGTACGAAGTTTGCCAGGGCAGTAAGATATAATGAAGTAAATTACGTGACTCCCATCAAGCTTTGGTCATCAGCGTTTGTAAATACAGAAGTACCGTGTGACCTGTTAATAAAAATATCTTTATTCACTTATGACCTATATTACGCAGTTTTGCACTAACCCAACCAATGAAGGTCAAGTTTTTCCTGCAGATAAGTTCTATCATTGGACCCGCAACGAAATTAATCAGAAGAACATAGGAGTTCGAAGTTAAAAATCGACTTCCCACACTTCGCACTTCGACTTTGACAGTTGAAAAGTATGTCAATGCAAAAATGAACTATAGCCCTTAAAAGGCCCTTCGCATGTCTCCTTACTTTTGGGCCCTGTCAGTGTTAAAGGAAACTAAAGCATCAGCAGAATAACGCTGCACTGGTGTGATCCTTACCTTCGATATCTGCTGCAGCAGGTCATCCTTGGTGGTGCGAAAGCTGTCTTCCGCAGTAGGCTCGGAAGGGGGGTTGGGCGAGAGCTCCACCGCGTTATACGCGTTCACCGGCTGTGGGATTAAAAATATCGATTAATACTGATAATTAATTTCAATCGATCAACGTGGAAAGCATTACGGGACTATTCCCACCTCTCGTTCCCACCACTGCAACTCCTGTGTAGCCAGGATCTACAGCTTGACCGCCACAAAAACCCAACCAATGAAGGTCAAGTTTCTCCCGGGGGAAAGTTAAACTGTCATTGGACCCACAACGAAATTAATCACAAGAACATAGGAGGAGTTCGAAATTAAGGTTCGTTTGATGATGATTAATTTATTCTAAACATTTGCATGATGACCCAATCAAGTGACTAAGTGCGGTTTATTTTTGTTAAGCGGCTATTCTATGAAGTCCCAGTATCACTACGACCGGTACCGATCTATTGTGATCGCCACTATTTTCCTTACAGTTCGCCTCCGAGTCCTGCATCCATTAGGTAGTGCAGTATCTTTTAGGGGCGATATTTTTTACATCTTGTGAGCTTAGGATGTGCCCAGGTGGAAGCTCCTAAGCTAAGTGCGGTTTCGATTGCCCTGTGAAACTAACTAACCCCTGATAACAATATCCACAATTATTTGGCGAACAATCGCAAAAGAAAAAATATCATACTTGAATAAAGTGTTCATCGAGAATGACAGAAATGCACTCATTAATTGTCTAGTTTTAGTTAAAACCAAACCTAACGACAATTGATCAGTAGATGAAATACATTTTACAAAACTGACTAAAAGCATTTAATGTAAGTAATAACAGGCGTTTATTTTTGTTATTATTGTTAGTGTAAATTAAAGTTAAATTGACACGTAGTATAAAATAAGGTGTCATTGACTTAACGTTATTATTATTGTCATACTCCTCATAAGAATAGTAGGCATTAACGTTCTTGACGTATCTGACCAGAGGTGGAATTGTGTAAAGCAATCGTAATCATTTGACAGTTCATAATAACGTACGATAAAGTCAGTTAAACAAAGCGTTTGACAGAATAATCGTACGTTATGAACTGTCAAATGATTCCTATTGCTTTACACAATAGACAGTTTGATACCATACCCCAATAATTCGAAACCACTACTGTTTTAAAAAGATCCTTCATTCTGGTCTTAAAAAATTAATTAATTTTAAATTATCTGTAAATTACGAATTTTTTTCGCATTGTAATTGAAAAGTAGTACAATTGAGTTGACAAAATAGTAACGTCACTTGCTTGTAGTGCCATACAAAATCTATGGGAGAGTTTCGTTTTGACAGTTTTAAAAAGTACGTCAATTGACTGGTGGTGTCAACATGTCTATTCTACATGACCTCTCTATCTACGTGGACCTATAATTGGCTCTTTAGTGTTTTTGGTTCGGAAAGCATTGCCCAAGATATGAGGTCAGGACGGAAAGTAACCTAGTGAGTGTAGGTAGAGTCCTTATCCCTAGCCCTAGCCAGTCCAGGTAGCTCAGGGCATAGAACAGCAGGCAAGCCCCACTACCAGCATTTATATTGAAATGGATGTCAGACTCACCACTCTTGTATCAACTCTGAGGGGCTGATGGACCGGCAGCGGCGTGGGTGGTGGCCTCTCGACGCCGAACCGTATCTTCTTGAAGGGGGGCGGGTCCGCCGGTGGCGGATGGTGCGGCTGCGGCGCCGGCGCCGGCAAGTACCCACTGCCGAGCATGGACATGCGGGTGCCACCGCGGTACTCGCCCACCGCACCGCCTCCTCGCACGTAACTGCCATCCCTGGAAAGGAGAGAAGGAGCATTTAGTCTATGGTCTATTTGCATGCTTCTTGACGACAAGATGTGCAATTAAGCTAGCTTGTGTTTATTTATTTATTTATTAGGTACACCAACAAAGTCACATACATAATACAGTTCATACATTTTAACATGGTTTAACACATGATGCGTATATGACCTCAATTACAGGTATACACAGCATTTCTTTTTGCAATGTTAGGGAACTTGTAAACCATGTTTTATGCAAATAAACGCTTATGTTCCATTATCATCAGGTCATTTAGTTTCTACTGCAGCAGAACGATTCTAATTCACCTGAGGTAAATAGACGATTTTGCCTATACCTGTCCAGATGGGTTGGGGAGATTTGATGATCGCATATTTCTCCTATGGTCGCCTCTTACGGCATCCAGGGGAAGAGAGGTTCAGGGTTGTATTCTACTTTCTCGGGAACAAACGACAGAACCGAGAACCAGGCAATAGTAGCACGTAATGTAAAGTATTATCAACATAGACAGACATATCCTACGAGATCTATCTTTGATTTTTCAACTACTTAGTTGAGTACTACGTTAATTTAGCAATTTCGAAGCAACGTCGATCAAAGGAACAAAAATAAATAAACACATTCGAGGGTTTCCATAAAACTCGATAAGTGTACGTCGAAAATGCTGCCTTTATTCATTCGGCAAATAATAAATGTAACAAAATACCCAATAAAACCTTTTTAGGGTAAGCCTCTCAGGTGATCCGAAGCCAAAGCGCTAAAAGGTTAGGGCCATTGAACTTCTGAGCTCGTAGTTTCATAATCCCTTATTTGCGGGGAAACAGTATTGTTGGGAACCGATTGGTGGACCAACCTCTTTTTTATATTGTCTATGTTTTTTATACTTTTTTTATTACCTTTTGATACCTTTTGTTTAGTTTGAAGTTAGTGTTTTTTGATAGCCGTTGTGGGCATATTTTTGCAGAAATACATCTTCATTTTAATCCGAAGGTTTTTCTTATTTCCGCACGCCCGAGCGGCTGTCCGCAACAAGTATGAAGTTTATAATTGGAGGGCTTACTATTTATATCAACTATCGATAAAAGTAAAACTAAAAATATCGCGATTCTAGTTTTGTCCAATCTAATAATATCTAATGCACGCCACTAGATGATTATGAATGGAGTGAGATGCAATGCCCAAATAATTGAAAAACTTTTTACACGTAGTTATTTTCTATATTTCAAGTATAAAGTCCATTGTAAATTTCCGATACTTTCGACAACATTAATGGATTCGGGTTTCGGGAGATAAACCCCAAAATAGAGATATTGATTCAACAAACCACATTCATACTCGTTTGATTGATTGATCTGGAGTAGCGCTGGAAATTTCCAATATGTTTTAATATGATCTGAGGTTTTAAGTAAATATCGGTAAGTTAAAATGAATGGATGGAGGTCGAAAACATTATCGGATTCTAGGTACAGCATCGACCATTGACCTTTGGGTTGTGTCCATTCAACTGTAAATTAACTTGACATTTCGTTATTTCTGAAGGGAGACTCTCTCTACTTTCTGAAACCTAAATATTGGAAAATAACGCTTGTAATAAATTAGATTACTACACATTAACTTAATTATTACCTAGAGAGCTGTGATTAATACTATTATTTTTCGAAATAACGTAACGTAACGTAAGCCTATTCTGGTAATCCGAAAAGTCGGATAAAGATGCGAAAGAAACGTCTTACGCTTTATGTTTTGCGTAATTTAAGCAATAAAGCTATCAGTTATCCATAAAACTATGATATTATTAGTGGACATTATCAGGAACACATCAATGAGGATAATGGCCCCTGATCATTAGTTTACAAACGCCCTTTAAACCAGCCGGAATGGACGATAAAATACATGGCATGTTGTGAAATATTTAGTAAACACGCATGCAAACGATAGAATGCACCGCGCCTGCGATCTTGCAATAATGAGTCATGTGGAATAGCGAATTAAAGCCCCAGTCGTACTACGCTTTCGAAATAATTGTATGTAATTAATAGATATCGTACTTGTTTATCACATGCATGTAGCAATTTTCAGATAGATTCTACTTTCTAAAAACATTTTTTTTAATGTTACTTTTTAATAAAAAGTCGACAAACGGCAAGATAGGTACAACTTGGCGAAAGAACTCTACCGTGCCCCACGCATCTGTTCATTTATTTGACAACAGATGTCGCTAGCGCCACCACGTTAATAAATTATTGTGACCCAATTTTAATTATTTGTCAATAAATACTGTTTACGAGGTTCTTGCAAATACTACTAGTATTGTAATGACCATAACAATCATTAGTATAAATGACTACACATTAAATACATAAATTAACTATGAAATAGGAGTCAAAGCACAACTGTCAGTGTCTTCCACAAACCAAAACAAACAAACAAAAACACAACATCGCATTTGCAAGATGAAATAACGAACAAAATTACTATACCAATACACTGTCCCGGTCGGAATGCAATTATTGTGCATGTCCTCTGTACATCACCCTCTTTATCACACTACACACTTTTTACTTTTTTAGTAAACACGGCTTTGTTAACATTTGCGTTGCGACGCGTCAATCGAATTTGACAGATAAGGCCATTGACTACAGCAACCACGATTTGATGGCCAGCGGTACAGATTTCCGGGGAAGAATCAAATGACCAATCAAAACCGCGAAAATTTACTTTTGGCGAATTCTATTGGCCATTCACCGTGCCTGTAGAGTAGACGTTGGCAGGGAAAGAAGAAAGGCTAAGGTTGCGGGGGGAGGGGGCTAACTGTTCTGCCCGCGTGCGTTCACAACAAAGTCATTTTTTTATTATTATTCTGTCGCCGACGAGACCCAACTCCGAAGCACGTGTTTCACAACTTTGAAGACGGTGCGTGGGCACTTAGATAGATAATGATAAAATTATTGGAAAGTGTAACAACATTTCAAGGTTTCTCTTAAAAAAATCTTAATAATGCAGTTAATTTTCAACTAAAACTTTAATTTAACAAAATCTAACATCATTGTTCTTGGATATTTTTAGTTGGCGCGCTTTTTTATTCAAGTCCAGTCCACACCGGCCAAGTCCTATTTGAATTTATATAGAAAAGAGAAACTTTTATTGCTAAGAAAAACTGAAGACTTGAATAAATGGCTCAAAGATTTGCTCTATTTCAAGTGAAAACAAAAAAAAACAGTTAATTGCGCAGTCGTATAAACACGACACGATACATACGACACGTGTTACATCGTAAGCGAAACGTGGCGAGATATCGCGTGACCTTTGCACGTAACGTAACACTGTACCGGCTTTTCGAAATGGACGGGGAAAATACAGGGAGGAATTTTGTAATGCCACCTGGGGGGAAAGTACTCTTAATACTGTAGATAGAAAATTTTACTCAAAGAAAACATCCCTTTATTTAAAAAAAGAAAATAGAACTGCATTTAAAGACTTCCAACTCGCTCCCGGGAATCGAACCAACTAACATCTGTGAAAAATTACAACCTATATTTTTTTAAGGTGGTAGGTATGGTGTTGAATTATCGAAAAAATACATCTTTGGATGCACTTTTCTTTCTTTTAAATAATAAAGGAATGTTTTCTTTTAGTAAAATTTTCTATCTACATTATTAAGAGTACTTTTCCTCCAGGTGGCATTACAAAATTCCATACTGTATAGGTAACAGTTTCCTCTTGGATCTTTTATCAAAAACCACGTCCGATTCGCGAGCGTAACGTTTTATCGTCACGCTAGAACACACACGAATAAAATCGTTAATCAATGACGTAATTGCAGATGGAGTTGTTTTTATCTTATCAATAATATTTCACACTACTTTGCAGAGAATAAATAAATGTTAAACAACACATTTTTATGTAGGTATTTCTATTATTGCTAAATCTATTTTTACACGTTGACATACTATTGATCTTATTCAAGGTAACGTATTTCTAGAATACATTAAATGGAGATTTTATCAAATGGTGCAATTACATTGTGTATTGTGTAATATTTGTATCTAAATAAAGACACGTCCTAACGCAAGATCCTGGTAATATAAAGGTATATTCATATTTATACAGTGGGGCGTAGCGCGTAGGCCATGAGACCGGGCCATAGAAAACATAGCGCAATGCGGGGCATTACCGGATCTGTACTAGATACGACTGGGTGTTGTTGATCACGAGACGTGCAATAAACTTTCCTTTATCATCGTCATTATCATTAAGTCATTAGTCTCTACTCTACTACATGAGCACGATCTCTAATTAATTTACCGCAGGCAACTTGTCTTAGATGACTTTACGGTACTTAAGACGTAGCGTGGGCAGGCCTCCTACTAGGTGGACCGACGATCTGGTGAAGGTCGCGGAAGAGCCTGGATGCGGACAGCGCAGGACCGGTCGTTATGAAAATTCTTGGGGGAGACCTTTGTCCAACAGTGGACGTCATTTGGCTGAAACGAACTTGTTTTGTCTACCCATGCTGGCTAGAAGGGTTGGGGAGTATTTGTAGCTTTTTACGACATCCACGGATAGAGTGGGGCGTTTCTATTTAATTTTTCTGGTGGAATCACTCGGTGACTGAAACTTTGTAAAACGAAAGTGAAACTCTTGACAGACCGAAATCACTCGGTGTGGGCAGGAGCTATTGGTTTTATTGCAATCTTGTTGAAGTGACCTTCAGCGCTACGCATAGTTCTCATTCCAGCTATAACAGTTTGGATCCAATCCAAGGGTTCAGGCTGACAGTTGGCAGTTCTTGTGTGGACTCATCCGTTTGGCACGGACGCCAATCGGAAACGATTTCACTTGGATGCACCAGAAATTCCTGAAGCATTAGACGAAACTAAAGCATTTTCGCTGTGTTACATTGTAACAAAACCTTCAAAGTTACAGTACGAAATACAATCTTACAGATGAACATTATTTGTGTAATACTTTCAATAAAACTTTCATATAGGTAGGTCAATCAAAATCAAAACTATTTTATTCAGTTTTAACCAATATTTTGGCAATGAATGTTGACTGCGATTCAATAAAAAATTATTTCATAATCTTAGAGTAGGTTACCTTACTTATTTCTGGTGAATTTGCGAGATAGAAATATGTACCGTGAAATAATCCAAATGAGATTTTCAAAAGACAAAAATATATTTGCATCATCCCAACTAATATTATAAATGCGAAAGTAACTTTGTCTGTCTGTCTGTCTGTCTGTCTGTTACGCTTTCCCGCTTAAACCTCGCAACCGATTTTGATGAAATTTGGCATAGAGATAGTTTGAGTCCCGGGAAAGAACATAGGATAGTTTTTATCCCGGTTTTTGAAACAGGGACGGGCGCGATAAAGTTTTTCTGTGACAGACAAAATTCCACGCGGGCGAAGCCGCGGGCGGAAAGCTAGTAATTAAATAAATCTAGCAGGTAGAAGTAAAATAGACATAAAAATTTTAAGTTCCCAAGCTTACTGGAACGCTTGTAAAATGTAAAGAAAAACGCAAATTTTATACCAACAAGTTAAAGTGAGCGGTATGAACAAATTAGCAATTAAGTTTTACGACTAATTAAATAAAAATAGCAACAAGAACACAGGAAATGACTTCGCTTCGAACTGCTCGGTTTCTCCTTTCACCAATAAAATTGGCATACAGACTATAAATAGCAAAGATAATCTAAACAACCATAATTCTGAACAAACGAGTGATCTTTCCGAACTTTGTTTATGGTTCATAATTAATTAGGACATTAATTAGTCCCTACATTTTATGTGCTCTTGCGAATATTTCGGGGCTTGACATTTAAGCATGCCGCTTTTAATTGCTATTTTATTGATGTATAAACCTTCATCCTATCTAAATAATAAATTATTTTTATCTCAACATCTTTTAGCCAATGTATTTTTTTATTTAAGTAGGTCTCAGTGATAATAAATTTTTGGGAGGGCGTGGAGACGCCCACGTGCGAATTTCTTCCAAGCTTGGATTAACTTAAATATGCGTCTAATATAAAAAAGAGTTCATTGATACCAACATTTATCACTTAGAATTTCTTAGAAATAATGTATTTATACATATTATTATTTTCATTCATAAAATAGATGATGTTGCAATAAAATGGCGAACTCTACGAAATTCTGATCCCTCATCATTTCACTTCCAGTCCATGGAACCTGTTTCAAAAGATCTTTATTCCGTCGAATCTCTCAGTAGTTACACCTTTGCGGTAATTCTATAGAATCCTCTATAACTGGGTTTGCCAGGTGCCGGCCCATTTCTTACACCTGGAGATAAAAGGTCCATTGTTGTGTTAAAGAATGTACGACAGGGGGCATAGTGAATGCGCGACGGATCGAGTTGTAGTAACAGTCGATCTTGCGCAAAAATATAGCTACAAGACGGTTAAAAATGGGATCAGACAAAAGTTTTTACTCTGCTCTAAAAGCCTGTAAATCGCAATTTTGGTAACTACTAAGTATTCTTTGGTTCGTTTCAGCCAAATGACGTCCACACTAGACAAAGGTCTTCTCACATAGGGCGGGGCACTTAGGACATAGCTCGTAGAGCTGATGGCCGCTGGGCTAGAAAACTTCTCAAATAGCGATCACGAGTCGGAAGACGACAATGTGGTGAATATTTTTTACTCCATCAAAAGTATTTTTCAAATACCCACCAACTCACGACATTCACGACTCGACAACACCAACAAACCATGTCCGAGCTGTTATGTATCGTCCTTCGCGCATTTGCCTTAGTCCTAAACAATCGAAGTATGTGCTGAAGTAAATAAAAAACGTCCATACAACATACATAGTATGACCACTAAATAACCTACAGTCAAGGACAACCCCGGAGAATAAAATGGACTTAAGGTATATTAACTTGCCTAAAGTGTGGGGCATAAGGCATACGCGGGGCGTACGTGGGTTTTTCAATAAATTACCTTAAGTACAGCTGAATTGATATTAAAATAATGTTAGTATCCCATTCCATGAAAAAAAAAAAAGAATATTATGACTGACTTTCAAGATACATACAAGACAATTCATGAAAAATGACGGCAGTCAGTAACAATTCAGCAATTGGAACTTTGCCACTACAACTTGGATGACCCATGTAATAAAAACATGTCAGCGCCATGTTTCATGTTTTTTCATGTTTATTTTTATGAAAACTATACTGTCTCGTTCATTTCGTAACCAAAAATACTGATGACACTATTATGATTCTAAATACAGACAACAATCATGAAGGTGTATGTTTGTTAATGTTAAAATGAAAAGATTTGTCTGTCTACCGCGACGGTGACTTCGCACGGTCTGCAATGCTTGAAATCCACGTTATTGAACAAAAACTGATTCCCATGCGTATTGTTATTGTCAGTACAACAGGGATGTCACAAATCATTTCAAGGATCCCCGTATAATTTTTGACAAAAATTATACGAAACCCACACTAGATCATTATGTAGATTCTTCTATTAAAGGATTTTATTCTCAAAAATCGCTTTTTACTAATGAAATGATAAATTTATTATAATCCCAACTTAATATTATAAATGCGAAAGTAACTCTGTCTGTCTGTCTGTCTGTCTGTCTGTCTGTTACGCTTTCCCGCTTAAACCTCGCAACCGATTTTGATGAAATTTGGCATAGAGATAGTTTGAGTCCCGGGAAAGAACATAGGATAGTTTTTATCCCGGTTTTTGAAACAGGGACGCGCGAGATAAAGTTTTTCTGTGACAGACGAAATTCCACGCGGGCGAAGCCGCGGGCGGAAAGCTAGTTTATTATAATTCAAGATTTTTATGCAAAATCAACATCATAAAATGAAATCATCACTAAATAAGTAATAAATCTGTCTGCAAACACTCTTCAAGAGATAGGTTTTAGTAGAAAGACCGCTAATACCGCTATAGGATTTAGTGCTTATAGCATAGGTTTTACTGCTCAGTTTTGAAACCTAATAACAATTTAATATGAAACAAACGGCATTTAATTAAAACTATGAGTTAAATATGTTTTAGCATATGTTATAAATAGTCTCTATTAAAGCATGATGTAAATATTAATGATACAAATTAAATGCACCGGTTAATTCAGTTATTATTTATTAGATTTGAGATATAAAATACTAATATCTGACCATAATAATTTTACGGTATATTTTTGATATTTATGTATTGACGCTCTACCAGTTTTCGTTCTCTTCTTTTAATGTTTTTTTGCATAGAGTTGTATACAAACTGTTTTTTAGTATAAAGAAATATACTTTCACGCTTTGAGTGATTTTAAGAACCTAAAGTATCGTATTTTAATTAACCTGTCTAAGACTAAGATAAATAACGACAAAACGGTTTAATAATAGTGGGGTGGTTATTTTGTCACGTATTTTATTTAACAAGGTTAGACATTCATCATAATACATAGTTATTACTATTGGTACTACAGTTAGGCAATTTGAAATATCAGTTCTATTGTTTAAAATTGTTGAACGTGTAGTTATTCTTGACATTACCATAAAATATTTATTTGTGTCTCAATGAGAGGTGAATAACCTCGTTCGTAAGGTTTGCCAGCAGTAAATAATTTGCAGATCTTGTAAACGAAAAATGTATAGAATGATTTATCTGGCATAATCTGAGATATCTTAGATCTGAGAAGTTACTGACTGACTGAATTGCCTTGATTATACTAATGCTCTTAATTTCTAATTAATCACCAGAATCTATGGAACTACACTTTAGAACAGATTCAAGACTGGTTGATCTGTTTTAAAAAAAATTGAAATCATCAAGGGACTTCTTGGATTCCATGCTCGAGCTCCGTTTAGAATGCGAGCCTTTAACATCACACATTAACATAATTTGTCTTTAAAATTATTCTCACAAGTCTCCGAATCGAAAACAATCTTATAAATATTCACCATCTGGTGATTACGCAAATTGTATCAACCCTGCCCTGAATACAAACAATGGCTTCCCTTATCTCGACGCAGCGGTTCCGTAGCATTGTGCCACTGTAATTTGGCCGTTCTTCTGCAACCCTAATAACGTTTCCATTGAGATAAACGAAGAAGATTCATTATGTACAACGGTTAAAGTTACGGCTGTAAATGATATGTAAGATTAGCGTTCTCGGTTGGTAATTACATTTACGTAAAAGTACGAATGGAGCCATCAATCACGGGTATCTTGGAAGTTATCAGAGACATGTAAAAGCAAGTGCAGTTGAGTACGACGACGTGCTGATGGAATTTGAAAACTATTGACGAAGTTATTATGGTGATTTGGAAGTTTATCTAGAATTTTGAGGATGCCTTTTTTAAGTACATTGACTGGAAGAGTGCCTTGAACCATCCTGGTTTACCACCATAAACAAGCCGTCTTTAACTTACTATCCTGGATACTCTTCTATTAAAAAAAGGTCATTGCATTTTAGAACTCTTCAGAGAGCAGGAGCGGCCCTGGGCCCCGATTACGCTAATTTTTAACGTCTCCAATACAGACGCGCTTCTTCGATCTGCGTTAAACAAACATAACAGCTGACGTCAGCTGTTTCGACCAATCCGTATCGCAGAATCGAAGAAATCGAAGAAGCGCGTCTGTATTGGAGACGTTAAAAATTAGCGTAATCGGGGCCCAGGGCACGTGAACGTGACCCAGGATCTCTGACCAGAGTAAAGAGGGGCCTAACCTGAGACAATTTTCGTGAGAATGTAGAATTAAACGTCAGCTTCACAGTCTATGGCTGGTTTTAGTGTCACGCGGACTGTCAGTGCCAGACCGTCCGGTGCAGACCCGCTCCGCACGGCCAATCTGTATGAACTTCTAGGGAGCGTTTTAGAGTAATGCGGTCCGGAGGAACCGCTCCGCTCCCCTAGCAGTTCATCGTTCGGTTCGGACGGACGGTCCGCGTGACACTAAAACCAGCCGTTACGTAGGATCAGGATTCAGGCAAGATCTTAACGGAAAGAATTGTTTGTTGTACACACCTGAAAGTGAGGGCAGCCGAGCCATACCCGGGCTGATGCAGCCGGAGCGCAGGCGAGTAGGGCTGCGCGTAGGGCGCGGCGGGCGGCGCGCGCGGCTGCGGAGGCGCCACCACCGCGCCCGCCGCCGGCTTGCCGCCGTAAGCCAGGGCGCCGCCGCCGCCGTGCCCGTGATCCGTCTGCCCGGGCCTGGAAATAACGAGAAGAGTGGGTTAGGAAATAGAAACATGGAACACGAACACTTAAATAAAGAGAAGGGGAGTAACCTCCGCACGGAAAAACAAACTTTAAATAATGGATTCCTTCTTGGGGACTGGTCATGCACAAATTATACTGAAATGTGAACTTGAACTATCTACGATTGATGAGACTTAAAACGTTGATGTGCACAATTACAGAAAAGAAGAATAATACTCTAAAGATATTTTACATTTGCCACGTTAAAATGTACGTGTATCCTCGAACGAGAGGAGGAAATAAAATTGCTTCAACTCAAATGTCGAGAACATTATGAAATCTCCATGTAATCGCTAACGTATGGCGTGTGCCATCGAAAAGTCTTATGACTTAAAAAACGTGTACAATATGTAAAATCAATGCATGTTTGTCACTAGCTATCTTAACATTTGTGTGCACGTTTTGTAAGGATAGTTAACTCGGAAAAAACAATGTCAAAATCGTGTTAGTAAGTCAGAAGTCATTCGGATGTATCAATGAATTCCTTTCTTCGAAGTAATAAAACAACTAAATAATAAACAAACAACAGCCTACTCATTTGAGTCATAACACGATGACTGAGTCAACATCTGTTTTTGCACCTTAAATAAAGTTATGACTGAATACCTACTCATTTGAAAGGTTTGGCAAGCATTAATTATAATTTTGTAACACAGTAACACTACATTAGTCACTCACTCACGCACTGTATCCGGGAGGTTGTACCTCAAAGTAACATTTGAAAAATAATTTCGATGATTTATACTAGGACTGTCATCTTATTATTTCAGAAAGACATCTTACTATTATGGTTATTCTATAAAAATAATAAGAAAAAGAAACGTATAGAAGATAGTATAAAATTCTCATTCTCCTTCTTTAATGATTGCCTACCTAACGATTGCCTTAGACTAGTCAATACGAATACGTTGTAGTTAAAATGTAACGGTAAGTTCAGTGCTAAAAATAAACGTGCAAAATATTATTAGCAAACTGTCATGTTGTTGTAAAACAGGCAATTTCCCATTTATTGTAATTAGATTCGTTAGATATGACATGCTAATGAGCAAAACGGCGACGGCATGTGTAACTGTGAGCCGGGTTAAAGTTTCCAGGGGTGGCACATTGTAAAAAGTATCTATTTTACTTTTTCCTATTCCACTTCTCGTTTCTATCATATCAACTCCAGTCAAGCCAGGATAACCTGCTTGATCGCCAATTGCAAATTTCAACTGACATAAAACACGCAGCTAAAAATAATGAAAAGTAATAAAAATTATACCCTTTATTCTTCTTATTATTTTTTACATAATCATCAAGTATTGATTAATAGTATTTTTATACTCAAGATTTGTGGTTTCTTTTTCGTTTTGTAAGTAACCACATGAAAAATCTTTAATTCAATTTATACCAAGCTTTGGAATTTACAAAATACATTTTTTAAGAAATTATTTGTTTATTTATTAGCTATGTGAGCATAATCAAATATTAATTTATAGCGTTACAACCCTGAATAACAGTTTTCAGTGAGTCAGTTGAATTTAAAAGGCTGTGCTGTCACACACATACAATTTTTAAGTGGAACTGCATGTACGTACTTGCACATGCAAATGCAACTTTCCACGAGTTTCACCAATACATACTGATAGATAGTTATTTAGAAACCGTTATTTTTGGTATTTAGAGGTTAATGTTCAAGTAAACATGTAAAATTGTCAATGTAAGGTATGTAAGTACGTGACACGTGTAACGAATAAATAATTGTGTACAAAAAAGTGTCTTTATATCCTGTTATTTATTAATTTTTAGTTCCATACCAGGGACTCTTTATGTAAGCGATTTTTACAAAAACAGATTTCAGGTAGGTTTTTTCGCAAAATCAATGAATGCGAAATAAATAAGATAGATTAAGGCACGCAGTGCATGCAAGTCTTTCGAGTACGCTCAACGATCTCTCTATAAAATTCATTACACACACGTCCGGACGCCCCGCATACGCCCCGTGGCAGTGTGAACGTACCTTTATATCTCTCGAGACAAACTCGCAGGGTGATTCAAAAATCATCGAATTCTCTTCGCAGAATAAGACACTTTAGTAGTATTAAAAGCCGACTGGGTTTTTATAAAACCAGTTGAATCAGACCATCGCATAAGGCCCAACGTGGTCATTGGCCATTTAACTGTACTAAAGCGGGCGTTATGCTAAATTAAAAGGAAATGATAACAAATTCCGAGCAATTTCAATGTATAAGGAAACTCAGCGCTTTTATGTATATCACACGCTGTAAGTAGAGTATTAAATGAATTGTTCATAAAATTTGCAATTTAAAATCTAATTAAGTTTAACGATTGTTACTCCAATCGGCATCTTTCAAGAGTAACCGTTTAAAAACGGTAGTATATTTTAAAATTCTATTTTTTTGTAGAAAAGTAACACTTATTTCAACTTCATGAAATGCTTGTTTACTTGAAGTCGTCGGTGCATCAATAAATATTTCGATATGACACACATTACGTTACGAAGCAGCAGAAGTAAAAGGTAAAGTAGGTAATATTTTGAAAGTATTTAACAGCCCGAAGAGTTAAAGACGTGGTCATTAATAACAAATAAAAACATCCTGGTTTCTAGATTATGACTACGACTACTTAAATTCAAATTAAATCAAAATAAGCCCTTTCTAGAGACGTCATCATCATCATCATCCCTTTACAGTCCACTGCTGGTCTTCATATTCCAGCAGTGGACTTTTCAGCAGGCTCATGCCTTCTCCACTATAGTGGAGGGTTTTGCCAGAGACGTGTACGTCCCAAATAGCTTGCTAGCTACCACCAGTTCGAGACAACATAATATGGGCTGGTCCTGAGAAGAAGTGGCGAAAGAAACAGACACCTTTGTCATAATTAAAATTTGGAATCTTTAACAAAAGTACTTAATTTTACGACCTAAGCACACTTGAGTTTTCCCTCCGAAAGACCTTAAATGCGTAATTTCTCTAAATGTTCCCTTTCTACATCAAAATTAGCGGTAATTGTAATAAACTTTCAGCTGTTAAAATCACGCCTCAAACGGCACCGTAGAAAATTGCCAGACGGCTGGTAATTTAGCAAAAAACTCGGTTCATTAAACGTGCCTTTTTATTATTTATTGGACTTGACAATTTCCATAAAATTACCATTTATTTGTCGTATAATCAGGTCTAGCAAGCTAGACTTAGCCCGGAGGTAGCTTTTTCTATGTTAATGTTACGTTGTATGGATTACATCAAATTACATAGTTATTTATTGCTAAAATTGTGGTTGCTTGCACATAACTAATCCAACAAGCTAAGTCAAAAAATAATTAAGTGCAAAAAAAAAACAACTCCAGCGAACTTTAAGAACTTTAGAGAGTCTAGAAGTACCTAACTACCTACCTACCACTTTATTAATCTAAGTACCTACCTAATCTATTTTTGGGAGACAATAAAAAAAACTCATTAAACTGAATTTATTTATGCAAGTAGGCTTTAAAAAGCACTGTTACACGTCCCAGTATTAACCCTACCACTGCTTCGGGACAATAAATGGACCAGTGCTGAGAAGAAGCAGCGCAAGAAACTCAGTCACTATTAACGTCCACTTTATATCCTTCTTAATGAATCTCTAATCTGTGCGTTACTATTATGTAGGTATGAAAAGCTGGTTAATTTTTCATTTATTTCTGTTTGCTTTGAAATCATTAATCAATTTGTCAGCTGACTTTGAAAAGAAGTACCAGTATGACGTCAACTCGAGTATATCTATACAAACACTAACATACGGACAGCAAATAATTACATACCTCAATGGAAATCGTTTATGACAG
Organism: Ostrinia furnacalis; assembly: GCF_004193835.3. NCBI lineage: Eukaryota > Metazoa > Arthropoda > Insecta > Lepidoptera > Crambidae > Ostrinia > Ostrinia furnacalis. The sequence goes on from NW_021134898.1 coordinate 170,782, forward strand.
ATTTGTTTCACAGTGGCGCCCTCCATACGTCAAATTATTTCATGTTCTATTATTCAAACATTCCTTTATAATCTGTGTAATAACCGCCTCCTTTGACCTATTGACTACAATAACACGGCGTGAGTCATCAAGTCCGCACTATTGTTGACGCGGTGACTAACCTGCCAGGTTAAATTGACTCACCTTGTTTTTACAACTGAGGATTCACTTATTTTAATGAGTTTAGCAAAGACACTCGACGCAAATTGGACATCCTTTTTCGTTAGATTTATTTGTAAATCAATATTGACAAGTGCTTATGAAGGGCATTTTAACATGCGAAAACAAAATCAATTTCATCGACTCGGTCATTTTTCTAGGTCAACCAAACGCAGTCATATTCGGAACCTGCGTTCGGAACGATTCGGCAGCTGAAGGTTAAAGAATGCGTCACTAGCGCCGCTCTGGTGACAACACACGGCAGTATACCTTCAAAACAAAACAGTGCCCTTGTACTACGCTTCTATAACTACGATATACATATCGTCGCGAAAGTAAAAGTATGCCCGCATCGCAGACAGGATGGTGGGGGGAGGGGGGAGCGTTCGCGGAACTGGCTAATGGTACACAATTTCCGATACGCACGCAATGCTAGGTGGCGCTAGTAAACATAAAACTATGGACGCTGCGAAAATAACGCGCAAGGGATATACAGGACTGGTATGTTATAGCGTCATTAAACAGATAAAAGCTGGTTTTAAGGGGCAATATAACGATACATAAAGTAGTTACTAAGAATATTAATTCTAAAATGGCATAGGTTGGTATTTGTGGCCTAAAATAACTCCTATGCTAGTTATCTATCCCACTTCAGAAACTAGAGAAGATAAATGCGTTCGTTATAAAGGCTAATATGGTTTTTATTCAAATTCAAGTTTCGGTCAATAAATCTAGAGATCTAGGAAAGTGATTATATTTTTATAAGCACAATATTACCTACCTACTATGACATTAAACAATCAATTTCAATTTTCAACCAAGATCTTAAAGTAGTAATTAAGTTACAGACCTAGCTTTCATACGACTTGAAGAAGAGAAAACCTCCCAAACACATAGAGAAGCAAAAACGACGTTCCGTTCGACGCAAGTTGGACTAGCTCTCGTTAAATTCCTTTGATCTAAGTTTAAATGCCGCACCGAAAGCCTGAAACTTGCGCAGGGGGTGTTGGGGCAGAAAATAAATACGAACTACTAGAATAGACAACAGTAGACCCTCATCAAATAATAGAAATGTAAGAGAAAAATAGTAGAAAACCAACCAAAAGAAAAGAACAACTACTCTTTGATCTCAAGGGTATATCAAGGGCCCAGCCCCCCCTAAAAAAGAACTCTAGATATGCCAATGATCTTAGCCAAAAGGCCGAGAAGCGATAGTAGGTAGAAATCATCAAAATTAAATAATACATAATGGGATGGGTAATTTACAAACTTAAAAACTATACTATATACAAAAAAAAAAAATACAAAATTTACAAAAAAGGAAAATAAAAGTTAAATTAAAAATGTAGGGATGGGTCTAATCAAATTTCAAATTCAAATTGTTTATTACATGAAACACGGTACATAGGATGGAACACAAAATTGATGATACAGTTCAACATGTCTCGCCAAATTATGGCGTGTAATACTTAATCCAGTCATAATAATATAATGCCCGTTTTCACCATCAATCCCTAACTTTTAAGTGACCCCTATGGTAACATTATAACAGGAATTTTGTTACCAAAGGGTCACTTAAAAATTAGGGATTGATGGTGAAAACGGGCATAAGTCACACATAATAATAAAGTAGGCAAACAAAGTAGGTAATATTACAGTCCAATATATGTAGGTAATTTAAACATTTATTTTTACACAATTAATTCTTTAATTATCTTAAAAAAATAGTTTTCTAAGCTGTCCGTGATGATCAGAGAATGGCAATTGATTCTTCTTCTTCTGCCTCGCCTCCCGTTATGCGGGACATTAATGCCCTATAGAAATTGAGGAAATACTGACAGCTTCATATTTCATAAATGCTCCATTTATAAAAGTAAATCTAGTGAAAAGAAACAATTAATTTGCCTGGCTGAAGCCGCTGAAGGCTTTGTTTTGTTTATTAAAAGGGAATCTCAGAATCATCATTTATTACTGTAGGTACCTATTGTGTCAACTATTTTGTACGCGAGGTTACTACATCAACTTCTACTGTTACAAAAACTGAACTGTGCGGGAGGTCTCCTTGAACCCAGACGAGGTGTGTACTCTGTACGAAGACAGCTGACATTTATAAGTAGCTCTCAATTACGGCACATAGAAACAATTCTGAGAAGGGACTTATTTAGAAACTTCTGATCAGATATTGCAGCTTTTAAGACTTAACGGGGTTATTACACTCTCGTTCACACTATTAATGCCCGTTTTCACCATCAATCCCTAATTTTTAAGTGACCCCTATGGTAACACATAACAGGAATTTTGATTTCATAGGGGTCACTTAAAAATTGGGGATTAATTGTGAAAACGGGCATAAAACTCCTATAATAGGACTCCTAACAGCGAGTCTCAGTGCTGTTCACCCGTGCGTATGCATTTACACACTAAAACTGCTGTAGATGTAGTCATTATTATTATTAGACCAACTTAGTTCGTATCATACTGTTGTTTTGCAAACGGACGACTAACGTCCGGCAAAACATCTAGTAATTTGAAAGAGTCCTAAGTCATAAAAAAATCCAATAACAAAATCCCATGCCTTCCATCAACAACAAGCGGTTTCCTGGACCAAACAAAACAAGGCCAATCTGCGGGAACGATCAAATAACTGTTCCGAGCAAAATTGTTCCGAAGACGCCAACCGCAAAACAGAAAATAAAAGAAACTCGCTTGTTGCAAAAAGCGTGGAATCTTCCACTAGTGTTGTGTTCTGATGGTAATTACGGTATATCAGAGGTCGAGAGCTTCTAAGTTCGTGATGTAATTTAAAGGACGAATGCGAATAACTTAAATAAACATTCAATAAGTAGTGAGCATAAAAACATTTAGATTCTTACATTATTAATTAGAGAACCGAACTATAAAGAATATTAGCCGTAGTAAATTGTTAAGTTTTTAATGCAGATTTTCTGTTTCTCTATTCCACAAAGTTGTAGATTTGGAGATAATTTGATAATTCTCAGGCAATTCATTGATACATTTGGAGACATTTTTTAATCTGTAAAAACACGAAAAACAGTTCAAAGAACACCATGTTCGGAAGCCACGATTCCATTTTCAAAAAAGCGAACGTTATTCGCATGCATTTACGGTACCGTTACCGCCCAAAACGGAGCAAAAACGCCCGATTGAATTTCAAATTCTCGCTTCCTGTTTTTAGGAAATTAATACATTTAACGCTCCGTTAGCTTATCTGTGTCGAATTGGGGCCGGAGTTTAAGACTGTCTGCCGATTGTGGCGGAAACTTTAGCTAAATGGGTAGTTTCCAATCTAGGCAAGTTTGGATTAGAGGGTTCGATTACACGAGAAAGGAATAAGTTTTGATAGCTGCTACATAGACTAACTTTTCAAATTACCATTTTGGAACTAAGATTCTTCTAGGTTCTCAACGGATGACCAATTTCTGATCCTCAGGAGATATTGCGACACTAGATTTAGAAGTGCACAACGTTACACCGACATCACTGAGAAATGGTCAGTAAAATGAACAACTTCCTTTGACGTACCTTCGAATCAACTTGGATCAGACAGAAGGGGAACACCAAAGGAAGACATAATACAGGATACAAAAGCCAAATCGCGTCAAAGACTCCCCAAACCTACCAGCAATTAAATTAAAGCAGTATCATTTTAACTTTGTTTTGATTATCCGTACCAAGTTCAACGTGAAAGCAATTTGCTAATGCTCAAGGTACGAGGGCACGATTATCGCCCGAATGCCGCGTATTGCGCGCCTAAAATTCTAAAAATAATCAACGCAGTTGCATTTCGCGACCGTCCGCTGTGCAGTCTGTTTCTGAATCGCTTTTCCGAACGCGCAGTGCGGTTGTCCGAGTGAGTACAAAAATAAATAGAATGAACACTTTCTCGTGGGCAACGCGCGCGAAAACATCATAACCTGCCTAAACAATCGTTGGATTCTAAGCTCTGTTGCTGGCGAGTAGAGTTGGAAATAAAAATTTTATTTTGATCGTAGTGGCTGCGCCGATGCGTCACGGAATGGCAGGCGGGGGGGCCGGGCGCGGGGGAAGGGACGGGTCATCGTGCTAAGCGCTATACACATCTACAATCTACATCTACAGACGTGTTGTTCAATCTGTAGGTACATAGTACATGTAGATCGTACGCTGTTGCCAGCCGGCGCTCGCCGCCCGAAGGTCACAGCGATGGATGTCTGTTGAAAGTTACGTGTTGAATCGACGCGCGTTTAGTTACGGCGAATATGAAAATTGGCCATTTCTCTTCGAGATGAGCAAGAATGTTGCCTTGGAGCGTACGCTACTTTGTTGTCGGCGTGTTATTAAAAGCCATCCTCTTTATTAAGGGCAATGGATTACAATGTAGAAAACCGGTCGCAGACACTTTACGACGAAAGCATGATTACGAATGTTCTAGAATTCTAGATGTTTCTTTGTCTTATCGATTCACAATGAGTTAATTTGAACGATAGTTACGCGTGAATTGCGTTCTAAAATAGTAAATAACTATATTTATGTTGAATGACTCTGTTTGTTTTTTAAACATACAACAAAGTAAAATGATAATTATTCTGTTTAGCAAATACATTTTGCGTGGGACATTACTCATTCTGTAGATAATCTTCACAAAAATAGAGTTTTAGGCGGAGATTCCAGGAGTTTTCATACAACGAAACACATCAACTATTAGTTGTCGATACTGTACCGTTCATGGTCATGGATATTTTTTAACAGTTCTGTCCATTGCATCATTTTCCTTGGTAGGTACTGTGGGTAGATTATGAACATGATTTATCAACATGACTGACCTCGGTCGGTAGTAAAGATCAACAGAAACCTATAGATTGTCTTAGATCGAAAATATGGACAAATTTTGATTGGTTACCTTGAAGACCTTTTTGACTAACGCAGTTTTTTCGAACTCCTCCTATGTTCTTCTGATTAATTTCGTTGCAGGTCCAATGACAGTTTAACTTTCCCCCGGGACAAACTTGACCTTCACTGGATGGGTTTTTATGGCGGTCAAGCTGTAGATCCTGGCTACACAGGAGTTGCAGTGGTGGGAATGAGAGGTGGGAATAGTCCCGTTTTTTGACGCAGTTTCCCATAGCGTTTGTAGTTTGCACACAACAACTATGGAAAACTGCGTCAACTATGCAAGCGAAGCTAAACTAACTTAGCTTATTTCTTTGTCTGCAACTGGCATAATTTGGTCCCAAAACTCTCTAGCGCCTAAAGATCGCGGTCATTCCGCAACAGTCGGTCAATTAGTGACTGCAGGACAACAGTTATGTCGCGTCGTGTTCTTAATTGCATCGGTCGACGTACTACTGATATGATAAGAGTGAGTCAACAGCTATTTGTGTCTCTCAGTGGGGTAAACAACATCTGCCGTTTCCTTGTGATCGACAAATATTATATTAATTACTTGTTAAGTAACCATCTTCAATGAGAATAACCTGATTTTACCATGTTCATACAGTTATAGTCAATTTATTATTCAGCTCTGAACTCCTATTTTCTTCTAATTAATTTCGTTATGTGTACAAAAACAATTTAACTTTCCCTCGGGACTCACACTTCCTTGGTAGGGATTTATTGGTTTAGGCGAAGTTTGTGTTCCTAAAAGATTTAGCACCTACCTATACAATATTCTTATCAGCGCAATTAGATTTACTGGCTCCAACAGAAGATTATCTATGGCCAATTAATCTATGGTATCTATGGTCAAAAGAAAACATATTTACATAATTAATAAAACATACACAACAATAATCGTATACAGTAGTAGCTTCTACCTAAACGACCGGTAAAAAATATTCCGAATGAGGAAAACAGCCTTGATATTGACGCAATGGTCGACTGGAAACGATTACCCGGTAGCAAACGACCTCCTAACCTAACGGTCACTTAATAGGAATTCCTAATAAGCAGGTCCACGTTTAGTCAGACCAAAGCCGAAGGAATAAAGCCACATCATTTCTCTAAATGATGACGCAATTTTTACTGGCAAATATTGGGGTTGCTTTGCAGTATTTTTCAGTCTACAAAATACACCTTTTTAGCTAGATGCTGACGTAAATGAAAACACTGTGAAAAGAGATCCGAAATTACGGAAGTGCAAGACTAATGAAAAGCTTTACAGCTAAAGTAGTGTGATGCTGGCATGTAAAAACGAAACGGCTAGGGAATAAACAGACTGCCTGATGTAACCTACTAGAAATGAGTGGGAATTTGAAAAAAGTCTAGCCACTACACCAATGACTTTAAGGTATTAGTTCTTAAAACCTTGATAACATCATAGGGCACGCCTTCCAGATGGTACATCGATAACGATCACAAACAAGCTCGTGAATATTGAAGAATCCTTCAAGAACTTGCTGCTATCTTTTGCATGCGAACCCAGCCGAGCATGCCAACTGGGCAATGGCTGGCAATATTTATTAGGGTCCAGCCCCGGCTCGAGTTTATCCACGATTAGCCATCGGAACGACGTCGGATGCCAATCGATACACGATAACAGTTCCATTCGGGTCCGCATTTAAATCGGACGCTATCAAAGTTGATTCGAATCGAAACTGTGGACTGCAGAATTTCAAACAAGAATCTACATCGACGAATCTAAACTAAAACGCTTTCAAGTGACAAAACTTCGTAGATACTTACAGGTTTTACAAAGTTTTGTAAGATACTCGATATGTAAAAGAAGACGTTAAGCTTATAAGTACGCTTAAAGGTAGTATTGGAGAGAATTATCTACATAATTTAAGGAGCATCACATTGAAAAGTAGACGAAAGACTTCAAAACGATGAGCACGAAACTGACAAGAATTCCAATAATCGGATCGAAATGTTCTACGCACGTCTTCACGAAAAATTGTAGGCACATTAGTAGCACGTTTCGAATTTACTAAAAACAAACGAGAGAAAGAAACGAAAGGTTGAAAAAATAACCTCGACAAGGTCGAACTCGTCTGCGGGTCACGTCTCACGTCATGGAACAATAGAAAAGGCAGTTGTTTCTGAACCTTGTGGCAGACGATCTGTATGTAAACAAGGCAGAGAATTACCTAACCGAACATAAATGATAAAGTCAAATAACAAGCAAAAAACCCGCATGTTCCCGATAAGGGTTTCCTAGAAGATCTAACTAAACTTTAGTAAAATATTAAGTAAAAAACTTCTTAATAGGTACGGCATCATTGAAAGATGCTAAGAAAAATATTCCGAAGAAACACGGACAATATCACAGAAAATACCCTAAAGAATCCTGAGCGTCGTTGAAAACATTCTCAGAAAAATGTTCAGCGAATTCGAGATCGAGACAACTCAACTTTGACCTTAAGAGCCGGCAAACCAACATTTGCGGATATCCCAAAAGGAATTGTTACGGTTTGGACGAAGTTTCTAATTCGTATTTAACTAGATGTAAATACGAACATCCGGAAAATCCTTCAAATAACCCCCAAGTTGAAATTGTTTGCGAACTGAAAGAAAAGGTATTGTTGAACATTGTTAGCGGTATTTACACAGCTGGGAGGGCAGAAATTAATTATATTTCTTAAAGGCTCTCTTTTGCATGGTTAGGAAAAACAACTGCCCACGAAGTGTTCGATTCTGAAACACTCGACGCGTAATTCTGTAAACACGCCCGACGCCCGTCCATCTTACAAACACTCAAATGGTACACTTTTATAAATACCCCCGCATACCTAAAGAAAAAAAGAATATCGCGTGAGAGTTGACGCGTAAAAATAAATAAGAACAGTTTTCCTCAAGAACAAGCGCTCTTATACCGATGGAATAAGACTCGGAAAGAATCCTGCTTCGGTCTGCGCCGGAGTGGAGTCAAGGGCAAAGCGTGTGGGCGCGCTGTTTATCTTCCCACCACGTGTAGTCTCTACCTGATTTGGTTGATTAGATGAATTCACGAATCGTACTTTTTTATTACATTTTAACAATAGCAAAGTAAACAGGATGCCAGACGTACTTAGAGTGGGTACCGACAAATGGATTCAAAGCGATTCAAATTAAGTTTCCTAGATGACAAAAACAATGAATAATACAACGATGGACCATGAAAACAATAAATAAAAGATTACAAGAAGAACAAAACTAGTACTTATCGAGGAATACAAACAAAATATGTGCGTGCATTAGTGATAGCTTCAAAGAGTGGAACATAAACTGATAGGCTTTTAACTTCCACAAACAATGAGTTTGCTAACTGAGGACAAAGAGAACTCAAACGCTTTAAGGCGGATTCGTTTATTTTGTTCGAGATCGATGCATCGCGAAGGTCGAAGTGTCGTTCTCGAATAACAATGGTCTTGACGGCTTCTAATGACTCAAAATGAATGATGGAGTGTAAACGAAGCTCTTGACAGATCCATCAATTCGTGTTTAACGCGACCAGCGTTGCGGAGCGATCGTGTGCAGCGTATTTGTATATACAATTTTATATAAACCAACATCTTTATGTGCAGGTTTTTGTAGGATGCGCAAAAGTAGGTAGATTTTAGTATTCGTTGTCTGATTCGACGAATATTAAGCTTTGTTTAGTTTTAGGAGCACTGTTTAAAAGGTCTAATTGATTTTTAGGATGTAGGTACAGAACTGTAGTATCTTGTAACAGGGGGCGATTTTGCAACAAAAAATTATAGTCTGACGAGTCGACTATACCTATCCAATTTGACTAGCAGGTATGAAAATGCATTGAACATAACAAAAAGAGCATGCAGAGCTTCAAGTGAAGATGACGCACGTAATTGAAATCGTGACTTAAAGTGTTACGGGAAAGGATCAAAACAATGATAACCGAAAGATAATAGAAGCAAAACACTTGTAAAGAAAATTAGACGTAATAGTCTAAAGAACATAGTCTTAAGACACCTACTATTCAAATGACGTATCGTCAGACACCGGGTTTTACCCCTGCTTCTAAAAACAATCAAGTTGTACTACAAAGGTAGGTACATTCACAATGGTACGTGCCTTGCGTGGGATGAGCGAAATTTTTAAGAGACGGGCCGATTTTGTTCACAAAATCTTCATTTCAGGTTTGATTTGGTTGAGAGTAGACCACGTGAGATTTTTTAAGGCTGCTTCTGATTTTGAGTTCACACGTAGCCCTGTCTCCTTTATTTAAGGCTAGTGTTCAACTTCTACCAAAATGTCTTCATATGGACCATGTATTTAATGTAACTGTATTAGTATGTATGTACATAATATTCACTCTAGCTAAAACATTTTGCCCGTCCACATCCCCGCATTAATAAGAACAACGAAAGCATACTACTCGATGTCGATATCTTTGCGAACACTAAGCGCAAGTTTAAAAGAGATGTAGGTGCGTTGTTGAATTCAGGTGCAGGGGCTTGTGGCTGAGTGTGGAATCATGGAACTATTATTTACCTACGGCTTCGCCCGCGTGTGGTTTAGCCTGTTACGGATCCTTCTGGATCGTAGATTATAAGTAATGATGCTTTAAGTTTCGCTAAAATCCGTTCAGTGGTTTTTGCATGAATGAATATGTACTCAAATAGATGTTTGTGTAAACATAATAAACTTTCGTATTTATAATAATAGTAGGATGTAAACTACATAATATCTTTTCTGTATCTCAACAGACATTAGGTTGGCTATCGGGATGATCTTTGTTTTGTAGTGTATTGTTTAGGTAGTGTTGTGTGAACTTGTGTGGATAGGTATTGGTAGCATTCCAACCTTTACTAGTACTATTGGTAATAATTTAAGGGAAACCTGTTATTGGCCATATTGTATGTTAAATTTATGTATGGTAAAATTGTATAAATACGCTGTTGGTTTTCTCAATAAAATAAAATAAAATAAAAATACAAAACTGGGACAAAACTCGCAAAGTTCATAAAGCATAAGTGCATAAGTATATTATCTCAAGAGTTCTGAGTTGTTTCCAGCAATCGCTAATTATGAAACTTCAGCCCCGAGGTTTATGCTAACTAGTACTAGCACGACACTAATGACATACCTGCTAGGAGGCTAGGAAAGTGTAACTTCCACTCTTCAGACGTGCCTTGGCTTTGCGGTTAAGTATAACTACAAGTTGGTTTTGCTACGTGTCTATTTTGTAATCAGCATCATTTGGTTCCTCTTTTGTTTCTTCAGCTTAATTAATATCAATACTAACCGAATGGTTATCTCCACTGCCCCCTTAGACAAGTTGCACTTTTTGATGGAATCGAAAATCGAATCCGTCAAAACTCCATACAAAAAAAAGGCCTTTCGACCACTTTTCGACTGGTTTGCGATTATAATGTGCACTTTGTCTAGCTAGACCCACTGATTAGTTTATTTAGCACTTAGCTTGATTCGTCATTATCACTTTTAAACGTTGATAAGAACTGCTTTTGTTCCTCCTTTTTTTAGTTTCATTTATTCTAATATCGCTAGTAACAGAATGGTTCATATCTGCACTTATTACTTTGTTTAGCACTAAGCTTGACTTGAATCGTCATTATCACTTTTAAACGTTGATAAAGACTGTTGCTCAATTTTGACCGAAATATCGCGGGCAAACTTACTCCTATCTTATCGTAAAGTGAATCGTAGTGATCTGGATATTAAAGAATGTTATCAACTCTTTTGTTTGCGAAGATAACAGAACAATACAAATATTTGAATGCAAGGATGGTAACAATTGTATACGCGTAGCTCGATGTTTGCTTGCGAAGCGTCACAATGCAAAGTCATACAAAGCTTAGAATTTCTACAGGTGCCAGGTTTCTCAGTTGTATGACCTACCTTTTATTCTTTAACAGTCACGATATTAAACCTATATTTATATCGTTGAATGCTGAAGGAAAGAAGACTTTATCTTTCCACACTGTATCCGATTTCTGCAGCAAAAAAGAGGCAATAACTGTTCATAAGTATACGAAGAGTGGAATTACTCAACTTCCAATAATACTCATTACTCGTTGAAACGTTGAAAGTGCCCGTTATAAAACATAGGTACCCGTCAACAATCAAGAAACCCCTGATACGGTATCCTTTCCCTTCTAGATACGAGATATGAATTACGAAGAATCCGAGTGTACCAACTACAGACAGACAACTTTCGTGAAGTCTTTATTGAATTCCACATAAGGCTTAATAACAATCTTTTTCTGTAGCAAAACTAGAAATAAATTGGCATAATGGTCGCAATTTCCATTAAGCCTCTTGTAGGATGACGAAAGATATTTTAATGAAGTACCTACACAATTAACTTTCACATTCCGCTGTAACAGCTTCAGAATGTACTATCAAAATGTTTTAAAAAAAATTCAAGAGTAATATAAAGTTACTGGAAAAATAAAGGCATCACCTAGCAGACAGAGCGAACTAAAGTCCCATCAATCAACGCCATAAAAAACTTTACTCAACGACGTACTTTCAACAGCAATATCAGTAACCCAAAGTCAGGGCATTATTAAAAGTGCCCATCAACGGAGAAGTGCCTAGTTACTGGACATCGTGGGAGTTATTCGAACATACATCGCCCCGAAAAAACATCAAGCGAAAGAAACCCGGGGGGAGAAGAATTATAACTTTGTTTTTCTTTGGAAGAACCAGTAGTTCAATCTTCATGATTAGGGATTCTTAGACGTAAACGCTCGTCAGGGAAACTGGTAATTTATGTAGATGAAATTTCTAAGTAAGAGACGAGAGTGCAGCCTCATTTATTCACGTTTCCATGAAATAATTATCATAATTAAAAATGTAAACAGTTAAAATTATAAAATGGTAATGAAATGACTTATATTAAAAGAGGCAATTACAAAATTGGCTTTGTTTATGAAAGCTTTTAAATTGACGGATGTTAAAAAGGAATTTCATTTATATTAATTGTTGGATTAACTGCAGCTGGAGGATTTTGTATTAACATACTTTGAGGTCGAATGGAGACAGGGTTTAAGTGAAGTCCATCATAAGTAGATTCTTTATCTACGTTTTAATCGCCATGAACTCAGATCATAGAAGGGAATAGATGTGAAACGGGGGCGTGGCGCGTGTCTCCGCGATATGCCCAGAAACGAACATCGGCCGCGTAGCTAGGTTAGTCGCGATTCAGTCGTACTAAGGAAATGTTCTCCGATATTTTGGATAATCCGTCGTTACGTGCAATAAACCAAGTGAAACGAAGAACTACAGGAACAATGGAGTCATTTACTACATGTAAGTATTGCAAATCCATTGGTATTTTGCTTATAAATAAAAAAAACTAAACATTTTTACGAACGAATTCAGTGCCGTAACAGTTACTGCGATATCGAAATCAGTGGTGATAAAAATTCTAACACGCTTGTACATTGACGATTTAGTTAGCAACCACTTTATGTCATGCTCAACTACTGCGCAATGTATTTAAATTCTTCCGATATCCACTGTCGTGTGAAAATACACAGTACGGCCGCATGTGCCGGTCGTAACATAGTGCAGGGCTCGTGTTCTAATGCGGTTTCCTATTATCGATAAATAGAAGTAAATTATAATTTTCTATTTTGTAATTTTAAATAAAAAATGATGTGTTACTTGCGATATTAAGATTTTACAAAAAAACAATAACAGTAGAAGTAATTAGTAACTGTCAACTATGTAATTACTATAAGAGCTAGTTGAAAGCCTAATATAGGCATTATTTTTGATAAACATATGCGGTACGCAGATCGCCATAATTAAAAATAAATGCGTGATAGTAGTTAATAATAACGTATAATAATAAAAAGGTTTTCATACATAAGCATTTTGTGAAACCAGTTTCGAGCCTTGCCCCTAGCGATTTAAAGTATCGATATCTTGTCGACTCCATTTTATCTTTGTTCTCTCACTAGCGTTTTCTATGTGTGCGTCACGTCACGCGGCCATTGATTGGCCATAAGGCACGCCTTCTGGCCAATCACAGCACTTTTAAGCCGGTTGCACATGTTGTCGTAGACTCTCAGTCGCTTTGTTTTTACACAGTTGAATGTGTGTGTGGGAGCTGTGGTGGGGGAAATGTGGGGACACTGGTTCTCGTTGTAGTTACGCGCGACTTCATATCTATTCTCTTTCTATGATCTGAGGCCATGAATGACCTGAAACATTCGATATCTGATAATAATACATCGTGTATGTCAAAGGATGGCGGAAGTAGTAAAGTTACCAATCTTTATAGTTTGTTGTGACATGAATTGGGACATGTAAGTAGGTTTATGGTTTATACGTCCATATAGTGTCTGAAATTATTCATGGAAAATAAAACGTAATGGTCGTTCGCTTCCTCATTTTGAATTGTTCGTCTGATAGAACTTTAACATGCCAAAAGTTTTGTTGGCAGAATGCAAATTGTTGTTTTTCTTCCATTTACTAAAACAAATAGCTGTTTGAGTTATTTTTCTTTCGCGTGTTTCTTTCTTCGAACATCAAACTTATACTGCCTAACTCGTGCCTAAAGTTTGTTCGTTTAATTACACAAAGAAAAGTTTTCTTTAACGACTCGATTTTTTGTCCTTTATCAAAATGTTACGTAGTAAGTCATTTGTGTTAAACGTTTTGAATTCAATGCAAAATATCGAAATGAATGAACGTGTGATGGCGAAATTCGGAGTCAGTTTCCGGAATTTTGTTAGCCATTTCAATGAATAAAATCGATGGGCCATTTTCGCCGGAGGTACGTATTCCGTGTCCAATTTTACACTACAAAGACGCTTTTGTTGGAGTCACCGGGCGAGACTGCAGCGGCAAAAGTGTGCGAAAAGAGAAATCGGGTCAGTACTGTTGTGCCATTTTCGAGCGCGGGATTTACTAGCGCTTACAGAATAGATGCAGCTTTATTTGGGTTAGTTGATGTAACTTGGTAACTTGGTCATTACGGTTTTGGCGGAATTCGGAATTGCAAGATTATCAAAAGGATTTCAATTTCATGACATTTGCCCGGATATGATTGCAATGACGAATTCACGTGGATTTTATGACTAAAAATCCACCGTTTTTTAGAAATGGAGCATTTTTTACGCTCATATTTCAATGAGGAATTGCAGACCAAGATGAGATGGAGAGTGTTGCACATTGCAAGATTATCAAAAGGATGTCAAGACACTTGCCAGGATATGATTGACTGATATACCTATGAGTTTACAATGACGAGTTCATGTGGAATTTATTTCTTACACCGTGTGACCGTATCCAACTAAAAGATCCACCATTTTTTTTAGAAATGGAGCATTTCACGCTCATATTTCATCTAAGCACAATGTTCCAACCTTCCAACCTTCTCTCTTATAAATTGCTTAACGTTGTCTCTAACCCTAAATCCCAGTCCAATCCCAGTGAGGTTCATTAACCCATCTCCCCGATTGCCCCTGATTACCGCTGGATGAACTGAGTCTAATAATGCGATTGTTCACGTCTCCCACCGGCCTCATTTCATTATCACAAAATGGATGTCACGCTCAATCACACAATATTAAATTGTGATTGGAATATGCTAGCTATTTTATTGCAACAAATACTCTTGAATTTTTTTTTGTGTTTTTCTGAAGTGAAGACCTCATCATCATCATCATCATCATTTCAGACATAGGACGTGCACTGCTGAACATAGGCCTCCCCCAATGCTTTCCACGTTGATCTATTGGTACCAGCGCTTCCCTGCTACCTTTATGATGTAGTCGGTCCACCTTGTGGACGTCCCACGTTGCATTTTCCGGTACGCGGCCTCCATTCCAGAACTTTGCTGCCCCATCGGCCGTCAGTTCTGCGTACCTACTATGTGCCCTGCCCATTGCCACTTCAACTTGCTAATCCGTCGGGCTGTCAGCGACTTTAGTTAGAAGTAAGACCTACTTTTTTAATATGTGTTAAGTTAAAAAGCAGTCTGTTTTTCTGTTGACCGTTATTTGATATGAGAAATTCTCCTGTTCGAACAAAATGGCGGCGCAGCCGCTAGCCGGTTCATTCCGAAACAATTTCACACGCGTATCGTTTAACAGTTCGCACTGCGCAATATCTTTGTACCGATAACTCCGTCCGGCTGCGGAATAAATTCTAGTATTCCTACATGTATATGTAAATGTCCGCAATGTACCTATAGCTCAGCTGACTTTGCGACGGTCAAGGTCACCATAATCGCGGATTTTATTTATCGTTAATCTGTGCGGACGTATTGACCTTCAGCGGGGCATAACGTGTGGGCCACGCTGGAATTAACCGAACATCCTTGTCCAAAGTGTAATACTTAAAAAATTGTTGCTAGCATCCGGATGGAGCTGGAAATTGGCGGTGAATGTAATTTTCAACTATCGGCTGCGGCTGGTTTGAACTGTTCTCCGTCCATGCCGGCATGGACACACCTAGCCTTTGTAACAGGATGTCCGCACCTGCTCAGAGAATATGGCGTCCGATAATAAATCGCTAGAAGATCGTATCTTACGCAAATCCCTTTTATGTAGAAAATGTATGCAATTTGGAAAGTATCCAGTCTTCCGACCCTTCTTAATACTTTATCATAGTGACGTTTTTATGGATCGGCCTTAATCCTTGCTATTCAGGGCAAGCCTGATAGATTTCTCCGATTAAGTTCCTGGGCGTAGGAGTCTTGGAGCCGTCAGGCATTTTAAACGGTAACACAAAGCAGACTAAGACACGTCTGTCATGTCATGGACAGGAAAAACACTTTAAATAACGATAATGGTTCCCAGAACATTCCGGACTGATATTCATGTAAGATTTAATTCGAGCCCAGGGTATCAATACACGTAGTAAAAATATATTCAACAATCAACCTCAACTACCTACTTACTAACTAATAATACAACTAAACACTATTCGAACACCTACAAACGATATCTAATTGAAGTAGGGTCATTTCGCCTGTTCGCGTCCATCGCCCAATTCGCGTCCATTTTGCCGATCTCCTTTTAAAAATCCTCGAAAACAAGTCAACTAACACACCAATCAAACGAAAAGTCATTACCGCTAATACGTCAATGTATAAGAGGCACGCACACATAGACAAAAGTCCTGTGCGTCCAGCCATTCCTGTTTAGAAAAATAGNCGATGTTACTCATATAGAATTAGAGCACAATTTGGATTGCGATTGGGATAACTGGGTTAAGAGCTACATCGAAATTAATAATTATATTGAGATTGTAACGAAATTTAACTACAATAACAATTACGAGAATCTAATTTCAATTCATAATTTAATTTTTATACAGCTTGGAAATGGTCCAATTCGAACAGTATCAAGGAAGGTACATTTTCAAATATAAAACATGCAATTCACTTGATAATCCAAGAATTCATAACAGTAAAATTTTCTGCAATAAATAAATCAAAATTATGCGTTTCAACGATAAAAGTACGAGGCGTAGAGAAACAAGATGGCAGCAAGAGCAACCAAGATAAATGGTCCGCTTAGTAACGTTGTTTATCTGACAACCGAAGGGATTTCGAAGGTTCCAAGGATAAGACCTTCCCACAGGATCTGGGTCTACAAGGAGATTGTTACCTTTGAAGCATTCTCTTGCTTAGGAATTTCGAGATTACGACACTAATGTGTTTTGGAAGTATTCCAAAAATTCGACGCAACCAATAAAAGATTTTCTTTGTCTTGATTTTTTCGTGCGATGAATTGAGAAAGATCGTGGATTATAAAAATACTGGCGTTTGCTCGCGGCTTCACCGGCGTGGAATTCAGTTTGTCAAATTGATAGGATAGTACTGACGACTAGCCATCCTGGAACATTCTTCCTAAAGAAATTCCACGGAATGTCGTACGTTATAACGTTTCCGCCGATTGTTCGAGTAGAAAGTAGGTACCTAACACAACTTCTGGGATTCGGTCACAAAGTACACGCAACCACCGAGTCAGTTATGATTACGAATGCAAGATAAAGCTGACAGTCTGAAGACTGGCCTAGATTAGAAAGTAGGAAATTTTCCACTGTGGCTTTCTATTGTGAAATATTTTTACTGAAGGGGCTATAAGTATTACTAAGATAAATCTCAAGATAGCTAAGTAACCATTAAGGGTTCCCATCTTTAAGTAAAATTTTAAATTTAAATAGAAAGGACGTTTTGTTTTGAGCAAGTAGGTAGGTATCTTGCGCCAGATAATGTGAACTACCTTGAACTGGATCATTGTTATCTAATGTGTGACGTGATAAGCTTAATGGTGTCACATGCAGGTGCCTTTGTTTGCAGAAGAAAGTATGTGGGCTCAATCAGGATTTGATTTAATTCCCGTTCTTTCTATCAATGTCCCTTTAGGGATTCTCGAAGCCTATTGAGAATTGATTGATTGGTCATTCAAAATAAGTGACTAAACACTATAGTGGAGGAGGCTCATAGTCCAGCAGTGGACTGTAAAGGGCTGATGATGATGATGAAACTTTATTAAACAAGTAATCTCAAATACAGGAATATCAGGAAAGAGTTTAGACTTTAAACCCACGCCTACATCGTTTCATATAAAGGCATCGTGTTGTTCCGACTGTTCCGAGCCATGGACATGAAATGTTAATGTGGAGAGTTATTTCCGTCAGTCTCATAAGGGTAGCACAATTCTAAGAACTGAATAGAGGCTTCTGTGCACTTTGGAGTATACTACTGTATTCTGTAGGTAAGGTAACACACCACTTCCTGTATCATGTCATACTACAAGGCGACTGTTCAATGGCACACGCCGATAAGGAGCCAGCACTCATTGATCCCAGAGGTAAATAGACAAAACACCTACCTCTATTACCGATTTAACAAGATATCGAGTGTCGTAACTGGCTGGTGATAACAGACACGTCATCTCCAGTCCACGAGGCGGCAGCCACGCTGTCACATGACTCAACCGCGGTTTAGGCAACGAGAACCAATGGGTACCTTGTGACGACGTCAATGAGCACCTCTCCCGATGGCGTAGACCACACCATAATACACTAAAACACTACAACACTAGTCCACCTGCGAACAGAGCGCACCATCTCACGTACGGATAAGGACCTCAATACACGTTCCCGAATGATAACGCGGCCAAACAAAAAAAAACCGGGGGTCCTAAGAAGGTCGAATCTGGTATTTTTTTCTGAAAAGCTGGCAACGTCGCGTCGGTCGCCGGACGGACCGCGCGTTCGGCTCGCGCACTGCTCATTGGCCGAATGCGTCGGCGGCCATCATTGCGCTGCGGCCGTTCGCCCAATGACGTCGCGTCCCGCACGCCCCGCCCACATCCTCTCGGCTTGTTGAATGAATTTCGCGGCAGTCTTGCCGGAGACGTCTAGCGGGGAACACGTGCACAAGCTTCGAGAAACGTAGAATGTTTGGCTGACGAAGATGTGATCGAAGCAGATAGTGACTTCCTGATAGTTAATGCGAACGCGATGAAATGACAAGTCGCAGTAAATTTAATAACTAGGCAAAAGTTAAGATAAGTGCTAAACGTACCATCGATGTAAAATCATATTGTAAAACTTCAAAAATGTTGGAAAGCAAAGAAAGAGATAATAAAAATAATACATAAAATAATGTAGATCAATACGAAATTATCACGTAAAACGATAGCACAAACAAAAATACTGGTTGTGAAAGTTTTTGAAGATGTGATATTTGTGGTGTTTCGGCGAAAATTTTACAAGTCCATAAAAATAATTTTTTTTTAAAATTGATTAATTTTACTTTAAAATAAACTTGGCAGAACTTGCTTATTCTATTCGTGACAGCAATTACCTGAAACAAAAAAAAAATAGAAAATTTTAGACATGCAATCACGAGTGAAGTGTTTTTTCGTCTATTTCAAAATTGTCACAAAATAATGACGAATTCTAATTATTCGATCAAAATTTCAATCGTGAGCGTCGTGAACTATAAATGAATGTGGAATAATTATATTTGAGGGAAAAAAAACTTTATTTGGGACTTAGTAAAATTGCACGTCGAAATCGAAGTCAATGAAAAAATTTCTTTACTTTCCAACACGTTTGAGTTCAACAAAATCTTCATCAGGAGGAAAATCCTGCTAATTGATTAATTCGTGATTAATTTATTTTAAATTTCGAGATTTTTCGTCCTTGACGCTCAACATGATCTTAGTGGTCTTAGTGCTTAGATGCCTCGTGGATTTCATTGGCTTTTAAAATTATTTAGTTATTAAGGTGAAATAAAATACGATTATAGGTATTTTTGAGGTGATAACAGAATTTAACGTTAAAGATACTGCGAGGGTTTCGAATTTAGCACTTCGTCATTTTCAAAGTCCAAACATAGATTTTCACGTACAAGAAAAAATTTCGAAAAAGTTTTTTTGGAGAAGAGCATGGTGATGCTGATGGTATATGATCATCAATCGTAGGTACCAAAACTACCAAATTATGAATGACAAACACTTTAAAAAAATATCAATTTCGATCTCAATTTTAGATAAGATGAAGATAATACAAGTGATAATCACGCTATACTGTGATCTAAATTAAGATTTTAGTTAATAAAATGATACAACGAGTATGATTCAAGCAGTTACGGAGATGAGGACACTAAAACACGACGCCATTTTGGCGTGCGTGACGCTGCAATGGATTTGTATGAATGTGAAGCACGGAACATAAATGAATAATTTTAAAAAGGCTAACATTACTAAGATATTTTATGTTATTCTGTATTTTCTAAAGAATTAGAAACCAACAAAATGGATGATTTTTTTTTTAGATATAGGCAGGACTGAATGACCACTCGTAAGCGTAAGTATACGTACCTACACTACAAGGTAAAAAAGTAAATGCTAGTTTTCACAATACTATTTCCATTCCTGACAGCAAGAAACCGAACGTTAAAAAACTAAATTATAGTGAAGATTTCTCTGCGGTAGACAGTTATATAACCGCACCCAGATTCCTTGCCCACAGAAACGGACTTTACAACCCATTGTCTAGATTTCTACATTATTCTCCGAGGAACCGCTAGCATTGTGACTGCTAGGGAATTTAAATCTACCTGCTATGTAACAAAGGTTCTGACCTGGCATTTGACTGTTGCATTCTGATAGATTTATTGGCAAATCCCATGTTTGAACAAATTGCGACATCTTCAGAGAACAGCTCATTGATAGAACGTAGAAACAAATGTACCTATTTGAATAAATTACATTTAGTAGAGACTAGAGACCTCTAGTAGAGACAAATAATTAAAAGGACAGTACCATCGAGAAGATGATTGAAATGTAAAGAACTTTTGTATACTAACATGAAGCAACATTGGAAACAAGTTTCATATACCTTACTTACTCATGGTGAAAGAATTTCAATCCTCGGACAATATCTTGAAACGAACAGAATCCGTATCGCCCTAGATACTTGATTGAGACAAACCAAATTCATCGGAACCTATTTGTCCTCGTTTGGCGCGATTGTGTGGGCTTGTATTACAAATACAATGTCCGATGTGGGTGTGCGGGCGGTATGTAGAGATGGGTAGTGGGTTAAAACCCATTTCACCCGATTGGGTTAAAACTGGGTGATTTGGGTAAAAACCCGGTTTTTACCCATTATCACCCATTCTGGTGGGTGAAAACAAAAATAACGTTTTTTTAAAGTGAGATGTGGTATTTCGTCGGCTGATTNCGAGATAATGTCGCGCCGTCTGAGTCGTTGAGTGCGCGGGCGCAGCTCACGCACACAGCGACGCAATTAGACATGCTCTTTGAATGTTGACGATTTGTAACTTAAAATAGGAGTATTGAGCGGATTTCAGGACTGCTGGGAAGGTCCTAGGACAGTTAAGAAGGTCCTAGGTCTGTTGAGAAGGTCCTAGGACTGTTGAGAAGGTCCTAGGACTGTTGAGAAGGGTCCTAAGACTATTGAGAAAGTCCTAACAAGTTATCAAATAGAGGATCCGCGCACACATCACACCCTTTTTAACTTTTTCGTTAGACCTTTCCATATCCAAAAAGGATGGGTAAACCAAAATCGAAAATGATTTTCCGATTAAACTTCAGAGCATGACATCCGTCTGTATAAAGTCTCTAAGATAACAAATATGTATTCACAAGCATCTACATTCCTATTTAGAATAGAAAATGGCGACAAATCACTCATAGAAAGACAAAACCGGTCACTCTCAGCCTGAAGTTAGAATAAATAAAGATACCGGTTATTTCAGACGATGTGACGCACATACATAAAGCGACATTATTATTACCGACACAGTGATTACTCATGCATGATCACCTGTCGATGCATGTTGCCTGCGCCAGTGTTGATGTATTTCGAAATAACATTCAGTATGTTGTACATTGTACGAGTTATGCTAACAATTTACATAATGATTGGAGACACGATAGCTCGTGATTCTAGATTCTTATTTGCAAGACGAGTATAATAAAAGACCAGCCCACAGCCGACACGTTTAACTAAATTATTATCTTTAAACATAGATTTGAAGTTTTACTTCGAAGTTTTGAGGAACCACAAAATCGTTCGTATTTGAGCTGTGGTAGAATAATCCCAAGTTTCGACTTTCATAACTGCAGAAGAGAGGAAAGGAATTCTTCTCCGCACTCTGATGATGGATGGAAAAAACAAGTGCTTTAGTCCTTGTCTTTGAAACCCAGTGCAGGTTCCCAATTAATTAAAAGATTTTAAAATAGGTTTATGGTTAGCAACACGCTGAGACGCGATGGTAATGATGATGAGAAGTAATTAAAAATAAGCATATAAGACAATGGAGCACGTTCCGGAGCTTGGGGCTTGAGATCCGATCTAACACGAGATTCATTAAAGTTTTATTGCGACATGCTTATACGCTGATGTACTTGAAACAGTTAAATGGATAATAAAAAGATAAATTCAGAACACGAAGAAAATATTTGTGAAGAAACTGAATATCAATGTAAAAGTAATGTGAGTAGATAATAAAAGAAGGAAACCCATTGCTTCGCGTTGAAAGAACATCTACACAAGGTAAAAATGAAAAACAAGTAACAGAAGGCAATAAAAGGAAAATCATAAAAAATAATTTAGATCAATAATGTTGCGCAGTTATATTGCTACGCACCACAACGACGAAATGAGCACACGACACGACACAAATATTAATATTAGGTTAACTACTAAACAAAGATTAACCTATTTCGGAGAATGCTTAGCAAAATGAAATCTGGGCGAAATAAATCTACGTGCAAATAATTATATCAAGCTAATAAGAAAGAATGAAACAACGTATAAAGAAATAGCTATAATACGTCCAGAAATGAAATTATTCGGGCGGGGAAGGTCACCCGCTCGTAGGGTTGCCAAGTGTCCGGCTTTAGCCGGACGTGTTTTGCTTTTTATGGACCTGTCCGGCTAAATGTTCTCTCGAAAGTCGAGCCACAGAATAAATCGAACACACATGGGCATGGGATCTTGGGCTACCAATACGAAGTGATAGTTGATAGTCGAAGTACGAAGATGATACCGGCTTTTAGGGTTAAATGTGCCCTCCGCCAGCCAACCGCCTCTGTGGTCTAGTGTTAATACCACCTACTTCAGACGCAGAGGTCCCGGGTTTGATTTCCAGTGGGTGCAGATTTTTCTGTTCGGTTTGGTTGGTGGTAGGGCTTGTTCTAAGTCCGCCTGGCTAGCTACCACCATCTTACCTAAGTCTGTCGCCATAACAACAATGTTAACAGCATTGTTGTGTTCCGGCAGTTAAGAGGTAAGATAGCCAGTTCCTCCGTGGTTTAGGATTTCGGGTGAAGCTCGCTTCCACCTTCGGCCTGATCGTTACTTACCATCAGGTGAGATACAACAGGCCAAGAGCTGCCTCGTTGTGGATAAAAAAAATATCCGACCAAATGAAGCACCGAGTCCGGCTTTTGTGTTTTTACTTTTTGGACCTGGCAACCCTATCCGCTCGTATTTCCTGGAAGGCCTGTAATTAATAGGAGCCCCAGCCCAGGTCCGTTGCCTAGCAACCGGAGTGCCGGCACTCGAGATGAATACTCATATTAATTAATAGGCTCTCCGAAAAATTGGGCCATTGCGTGTTCGAACAGGCCCTCGTGACAATTTGTAGGCACATCAGCTACATCACTTTGTTGTTAAATAGTACCTAAATACTGTCTACTAGTCTGTAGTACTAATTGATATTTTGTATGGTCTCAAATATCGAAGAGCCCAAGAACCCCAAGATAAACTACTACAAGATGTGAGTGAAGATCTTACAAGATCTTTAATGGGAAACTAATTTCATTCCTATTCGTAGGCACAAGATTCATTTAAGACTAAGTCTTAATTAAAGGGACAGGGTGAATAAGAGCCAAAACCTGTGTAGGCCTATTTACTTCTTCAGGCTCTTTTTTTCTTTTACCCTTTTCAATCAATCAATCAAAACTTAAAAGCTAATGCGTTCATCGGAAAGCTTTCAAAATGGTTATTATTATCCTTTAGCAGACTTCTTTTATTGAAGGATCACGCAAGCAACACTTTTTTTATATTTTAGTTACGGTTAGCAACTAGTTACTAGTTTATCATCATTTACAGGAAATATTAACATTTCAGCTTAAATTGAAATATGTATATTTAACAACACTGGTCCAAGTACAGAGCCCTGACGAACACCAGAAAACTTAAAGCAAGTTCAACCTATGGCAATAAAGTTCTTGAAACAGCTGATTCTGTCCCGAGCCCCTTCAAGGTCTCACCCGGGAGGGGGCAGGCGTGAGGGGGAGGGAAGCGCGCAAAAATCCATTTACAGGGGGTAGTGAGGGGCGTGACAGCCGGGGAGTTTCGCTAAAGCCATGTAAGGGAAGCATTTTCCCTGGTAAAATTGATAATTGAAACTTTTGACTCAGGTTAGGGAGTATGCCTATTAGGAACGAACGAAACTATTTGAGAATAACACAATTTATAATGATTACTATTAGTAACACATTAAAAAAATAAGTAAATTCTATCTTGCTTAGAGTAGGTAATTGAAGAAGGTTCAGAGATAAAGTTGCAAAAATAGAAGTGGTATTTTACCTCAAAGCAATTTGGAGATAACAAGATCTCATTTCAAAGTCGGCAACGAATTCTGCTGAATTCTACTGGGTATGTGCCTATTCAAAGTATCCAAGCAACTGGAGGAAAATATTGTTTTAGTCAACATCGAATACATAGCAAGACATACAAAAATACATAGCAAGGAGCCACTCAAGTTCTATCCGCGACGCGACACTGTCGCAGGAAATCAACGCAAGCCAAATCCCGCCTCTATGTTGTTATTTTGCCTCGAAAAATGTTTCTAGACTGTGCCAAAAGCAGTCATATACATTGTATAGCTACGAGATTGTATAAATTGCTCGTACAAAAGAGATGGCCCGAGCGGGACGTACAACAGCGTCTTGATAACAGATAACTAAAATTGTTGCTCTGATAAAAATACGCACGCGGTGACCGCGCGCCGTTGCCGCTCTGCGCCGCGCGTTGCCAGCGCGCCTGCCGCCATTTGCAATTCAGATGAGAGCTAGTCAGTTGTTACGCCACACACTTTCAAAATAAAAACAATGTTTTACTTATAAATTATAGCGCTGCGAATAAGTATTGCTAACATAATCAGTCACGCGTCAATACACTTTGTGGTATTGACTTATTAAGCAGTCAATTTCCAGACGACTTTTGAACATTGTTACCTACTTATTAGCATAACAGTTAAAACAAATTAGCTGATTTTACACGTGTGTTAATTACCTATACTCTTAGATTAATAAAACCTAGATGGATAGTCTTCATACAAACGCTTCGTCAAGAGTGAGGCAAAAATCTTATGTCATTAGTGTCAATTTTGTTGGGGAGTGTAGACAG
Source organism: Ostrinia furnacalis (assembly GCF_004193835.3). Classification (NCBI taxonomy): domain Eukaryota; kingdom Metazoa; phylum Arthropoda; class Insecta; order Lepidoptera; family Crambidae; genus Ostrinia; species Ostrinia furnacalis. The sequence goes on from NW_021134898.1 coordinate 195,808, forward strand.
TGAAGGCGATTTTCCCGAAAGTAGGGAATTTTTTTATACGTTTTTAATTATTTTATAATTAACAAAAACAAAACGCATCATGTACTTATTTATTTATTGAATTCAAAGTACCTACCTAATTACAATAAGATAAATCGACTGAAAAGTCTCGATTTCATAAAAAAGGAAGTGTATTTGTACGGCGAACAATTGGGAAATAAATTTTCTTGTTACTGGNTTTACCAGAACTACAACAGTTTTTTTTTAATCGATCGGAACATAAGTTTTTTACTGTTTCGCGGATTTACCCTCTGATAAAAATACGCACGCGGTGACCGCGCGCCGTTGCCGCTCTGCGCCGCGCGTTGCCAGCGCGCCTGCCGCCATTTGCAATTCAGATGAGAGCTAGTCAGTTGTTACGCCACACACTTTCAAAATAAAAACAATGTTTTACTTATAAATTATAGCGCTGCGAATAAGTATTGCTAATATAATCAGTCACGCGTCAATACACTTTGTGGTATTGACTTATTAAGCAGTCAATTTCCAGACGACTTTTGAACATTGTTACCTACTTATTAGCATAACAGTTAAAACAAATTAGCTGATTTTACACGTGTGGTAATTACCTTTACTATTTAAGATTCAAGTAAGGCAATGGGTATGGCCATGGGCATTCCCATGCAAATCATATAAGAAATTCTGCCAAGAGGAATTCATCGGAAAGTATTTCAAAATTCAAATAAAGATAGAAACTTAAAAGGCAACAATAAATTCTATGACGAATAGTTCTCGAATATCGTCAATAACATCCGTTAGACAGGTTGTCTTTCCATACTCGTCTGGTGTAATTTAAACGCATCACCTCACCTGCCGTCAGATGCCTTTAGCCAGAGAAACGTGGAAAAAAACCACGAGCAAATAATGATAGACGCTAGTGTGTAAGTAGTTTTTTTCCTTTAAGAATGAACTTCGCAATTTCGCCAGCAATAATGATGGCTATAGCAGGAAACAGCCAAGGCCGTGGTTACTGTCCGTCAAGCTTGACCAAGATGGTGGAATTACGGGTAAACAAGATTTTTCCGCTACTTTCTACAACGAGTCATCAAACTAAGGTAATTTCGCTTGGAGTTGAGAAATGTTTTATGTTAATTAAACGAGTCACACAACATCTCTTCATACTTCAACGTGTGATAGTTTCTTCAGAGTTGTTAAAATCAAATGTGTACGTAGGCGCTTGCATGTTCTTAAAAGCGACGAGTCACCTTTTGAGATCTTAACAGAAACCGGTAAGGGTCTGGATACAAAAAGCGGTTGTAGTTGCTATACTCAGTTCGATAACGGGCTCTCCGTCGGATTTCTTTTCAGAAAAGAAGCAACACGGCTGTATAAACATTTTGCACTTGTGAGCATAGTAATTGCAAACTCGATGCCGCAGCGCAGGCGGTCTTGTTTACCAGACGCTGTCATTCTAGTCGCTGGGCAGATCGAGTTTCCCGCGACAGCGGACGTATACACTTTCACGAAGCCTTGCGAATTATAGCTACGCTGAAGTTGTTTGATAAAAAATGCCAGACGTTCATATAGATGGAACGGCACACAGTGGCGTAGCGTGGCTTTTCGCCGCCCGGGGCCGTCCGGAAATCCGCCGCCCTTTATTTTAATTATATACTTAAGAGCAAAAGTATGGAATCACCACCTTGTGTTTTGGTCCGAGCAATATTAAGAACTGAATGACTATGTATGTATCTGTGGTATCAATTTAAAGTTTATAATATTACCTTTAAAATGGTTCCATTTTTATTTGTCTTCTATTAGTCATTTAGCTTTTGTGAGCGCTCGAAATAAATGGGGTGATTCCATATTTTTGCTCGCGAGTGTAGATATTTTAAAGTTAAAATATTATATTGTATGGACTTCAGGTACACTATTCACCTTATTTGTTGAAAGTCAAAATAAACTACCACGCACTGCTTCAGAAGGAAAATACATTAAAGAGAAGCAATTGCTTGAAACCCACAGGAAGTTTGATTTTCTTAAATAGCTTAGCTTTATTATGTAACACTAGGTGTATAACAATAAACAATAATAACAAGTATTAAAGTATTTATCACTTCACGGGATTTATTGCAACAATATCTATTTTAACGGTAAATAATATAATGTAATTTTATAGTAAAAAATGCAACATAATAGTTTAAAATATTAAAGTATTTATTTGTCAATTGAGAGTAAATAATATTATCTTAAATTATATACAGGGTGGAAACGATAAGTGATCTCACGCGATTAATTCTAAACTATACAAGATATCGAAAAACTGATCACTGATCCTAAAAGTGCTTCACGAGCTCTTTCAAACGATATCAGTAATAGGTTACAGAATTAACTGGATCTATCCGAAAATTCAATGTTTTCAGCCTCCATACTAAATGTATGCCACTATGCCAGCCACACAATATTAGAAGTGTATTTTTTTTAATTTTAAATAATAAACACTTAAAATTAACTCGTTAATTGCATTGTAATTTAAAATTATTCATGGAAAACATTGGTTTTAGGCTTTACTTGCTATAATATTATCAAGACATGCGTGCCATGACTGTGGCAGTACTAAATGTATGAAAGCTGGAAACATTGAATTTTCAGATAGATGCACTTTATTTTGTAACCTATTTATTGGTACCGTTGAATAAAGCTCGTGAAGTACTTTTAGGACCAGTAATCAGTTTTTGGATATCTTGTGTAGTTTAGAAATAATCTAGTGAGATCACTTATCGTTTCCACCCTGTATAGTGCTCATTGAACTTAGAAGGAATAACATAATGTGCTTAATATTATTAAGGGTTGTACCCTAGCTAACCAGCGCCACCATATTGTTTCTTGATTACTTTTGTTATAGACCGAAATTAAAAAAGTGGTTTGAAAAATGTATAATATGTATCTAGCTAGAAGCTATTTTTTTAAATAATTAGTTTGAATTTATTAGATATTTGCAGCAAGTTACAGATTTAATTACTGCTAAAAGTAACCATTTTAGCTAATTTTGAATTTTGAATTTCGAACGAGAATACAGTGTGAGTCACGTTAAAGTGTACATATGAAAATAGATGAAACTAGACCTATTTTTATCGACAAAAAAGAGGTAAAAACATTTTTGAGATTTTTTTTTAATTTTTTATAGATTTTTTTTTCTTCCAATTACTTATTGTAAAGAAAACGTAATAACTTTTAAACTAAGCGGTATATCCTGATAAAATAAAAAAGTAATAATGCTAAATAACAGGCAATACTAAAAAAATACATAAAATACACAAAAAATGCCAACAAATAATAAAAAATGATACTTTTTGAATAAAAATCTGCTAAAAAATTCGTATATTTTTGGTTATTGATAAATTTCTTCAAAAAATGCCCCTATAACAGATGGTTTTTATTAATTTTTATTATTCTCTATCGTATTACTTTTGTAAAACCAAAAATCTCATGTCTCTATCCCTATCACAACATTTGCAATGATTGTAATAATTAAGGATTATCACTGTTTTTATTTTATCAAGATATACCGCTTAGTTTAAAAGTTTTAGTATTACGTTTTCTTTACAATAAGTAATTGGAAGAAAATAAATTATATAAAAAAAATTAAAAAAATCTCAAAAAATTGTTGACCTCTTTTTTGTCGATAAAAATAGGTCTAGTTTCATCTATTTTTATATGTACACTTTAACGTGACTCACACTGTATAATAAATACACGGTTTTAAAAGTAGCTTAAATATGGCTTCAACTATTTACAAACCACTTTTTTATTTTGGTTTGTAACAAGAGAAATCACAAAAGATTTAAAGGGGTAAGTAAGCTCCTTAAATATTTTTGATACTATTACTTAAAAAAATAGATTAAAAATGTACTTTTCGTGCTTTTTTCAAAGCAAAATCTTTTACACAATCGTCGATATCAAATTGTATCTCATTTTCAATTGCCAGTATAGCTAGATTTGTTAGTCTCAACGTAGACATACTTAGTCGACCTTTTTTTTTCTTGTTCATGCAATGTTTTTTTTTCTTATCCGCCGCCCCCTTTCATATGCCGCCCGGGGCCATGGCCCCCCCTGCCCCCCCCAAGCTACGCCACTGACGGCACATATTTCTATCGACACAAAAACAAATAGCGATTTCCTCATCACGGATTGAGTAAAGCTTACATTATCAAGGCTATATAGCAAAAATCAGCGGGAATGAATGAGAAAATGGAAAACTTTCAAATAGAAAACTATCGGACAGCATAGTAAACGATCCAGTGGATTTATGCCAGGAATAAATAACACGTAAACATGGTTCCCTGCCAAAACTAATCGAAACGGATGCTCTTTATAATAAAGCACACATTGCCGACGGAAATAGAAGCGGTATTTCGGTCAAGACACACGTGTGAAGGAATAAAATTCCGCTTATAGATTTTTTTAAATAATAATAAAGAAGAACGGTCATCTGTGACCCAGGCCCGACAGAAACGAGACATTCCTCAGTTTTTTTGTCATGTCTTAATTAGTTAAATTATATATTTTATATATTCGAAATCTATGTATAACACCAAAATATTACCCTTTGTTTTTGTTCAGGCGTTATATAAAAACTAATACAGAATGCCTATTTGTCACCAAAATTGGTAAATGTATGTACCTAAATGTCTATTATAGCTGCTATAGAATGTATCGAGGTGACCTGGAGATACAGCCGGATTATACAGGGTGGAAACGAGAAGTTACAAAATCTAAAAATTCAATGTTACCAGGTTCCATAATCTGTAACCTATTATTGGTACCATTTGAAAGAGCTCGTGAAGCACTTTCAGAATCAGTAACTAGTTTTTCGATATCTTGTATAGTTTAGAAATAATCGAGTGAGATCACTTATCTTTCCATATGTATAACCACCCTGTATAATCCGGCTGTATCTCCAGGTCACCTAGATACATTCCATAGCAGCTGTAATAGACATATAGGTACATACATTTACCAATTTTGGTGATAAATAGGCATATTGTATAAGTTTTTGTATAACGCCTGAACAAAAACAAAGGGTAATATTTTGGTGTTATACATAGATTTCGAATATAAAAAATATATAATTTAACTAATTAAGACATGACAAAAAAACTGAGGTATGTCTCATTTCTGTCGGGTCTGGGTTTTTTTTGTATGGGGCGTGACCGTTCTTCTTTTGATGCAAATGTTTTAACAGTTTCGTAACGACGTGCTGTAGAACTCACATTGTAGCTCCACAGATGCGTAAAAAGTTGAGTCGACATTAAAATCGACTGAACAAAAATGTTGTCTTGTCTGCTATTTCTGCTAATGCCATGGACTTATAAAAAACGAAGGAATCTTACGCGTTCATATTGTCGAATACGAAACTAGTAACGAAATGAAGTTCCTAATCAGAAATTTTGTGTGACGATGACTAATTTAATAGAAATTCGATTTTCGAACAAGATGGTCCTTCGGGAGTTTTCGCACTTACGTAACTTGAGCCAGCCTGGAAGCCTAGGATAGAGTTATTGTAGCAAATTATTGAGTCGTCGAGTTCTCAAAATAATTTACTTGCTGACCGAACACAATATTTGAGTTGAATGGGTCCAACAGACCTACTCGTATCGTCATCGAATGAACCTTTCCAACCCTCGCCTGTGCTTCCCAAGTCTTCGTTGTTTTCGCTGTAAACGGTCGGACCCTACCCAAATTCAAGTTTAGGTTAAGCTCTTTGGGTTCTATAACATTGTCCCAAAAGTTCCGAACCCTTATTTTCTGGTCCCTTCCTAAAATTTCTTCGTAAAAAAAGCTGAATCAGTTTTTACGCAGTAGCAGAGAGCTCTCTCATCTTATTATTCTTATTCAAAGTTATTTTGAAGCTTACGAACTCAAAACGTAAATAAATATAGTTTATAATATAATTTCTTTGTTTCGGTTGCCTTCAGCATTTATTATCAACAACTCACTAATGCTAATCCTTTGTTCATTGAAGACTGGTTAGTACCTGAAACAATAACAAAAAATAATAAATACACGTTTAAACAAGGCAGGTATTTATTCGCAACGTGGTCTACATATAAAATGTACGAGTTTTCCTCGTAAAGGCAAAAAAAGGATGAGCTACAGAGCTTTTCTTCGCAGCAAGGATATTTAGATTCAAGTCATAAATTGTAGGTACTTTATTAAGATTTTATGTTCGCCCGCGCATAGTTCTGTCGTGTATCAGCCAGCATAATGAAATATGTATGCCGTATTGCCATAAAAACTCGGCATTTTTCTCAGAAATAGACGCGGGAATGTCTAACTAAATGTTTGGCCGAAATGGTTAAACAGAAAAAAAGTTTTAAAAGTATACCTATTAGATAGGTACCAGGAAAAAATGGAAAGGGGAAATACATAGCTAGCCTCGGGCTTTATGGGGATTATCAGGCTAAAACTCGTCGGTTGAATAGCTTGGTCTCGTCCTATCAGTCAGTTCGGAGCGCAGCTGAAAGGACAAAGTCGCGATATGAAAGGAATCGGGTACGGAAATCGTGCAATCAACTGGATTCCGGGCCATTAGCGACCGTCCCAATCCGGGGCTGGCTACGAAGAATCACTGAGCTTTGTCGCTGGCTCCATATTCCATAGGCATCGCTATCGATCCCTGTTATTATGGACAGGCAAGTGTGAACTGACGCGTCCCTATCCCAACACCGCGAGGCTCTCCGGATCCGCAATCTTTGGAATCCATTAAAAAGTTCGGTGTGTATTGTTACACACTAATTGAATGAATGGTATTTTACTAAAGTCGCAGCGGAGCGGCAACGGCGCGTGGCGCCCGCCCGCAAGGCGCGCTGGCAACGCGGCGCCATCGTATCCGTCGATGCGGCAACGCCTGGCCGCGGGGCGGCAACGTCGCGCACTGATTCAGCAGAACGCATTCACATTCATTATACAAGTTTAAGATTATGTACCTACTTCGGATTATTTTTATTATTACTGGCGTTATGCTCTTGGCGGATTATGGGACTATATTTTTGGCTATAAACTGCGTTGAAATTATGGAGGTTGAAACGTAATGATGCAGTAACGTAGAAAATAGGTAGGTATTAGATGTAGGTATTGATTTCCTCGCTTATCGGTCGCTTTATTAGCCAACATGACTTGGCTTATCTAATGAAATTCGATAAGGTTGGGTTATCGAGTCACCCAACGAGATATTAGAAATTCCGATAACAATACATACTTAGGTAAATAAAGAAAACCTTTCATGGAAAGTGTTTAAAGCTAGAAACAAAGAAGTCCATTTAATTTTAGTCAGATAAAGTAATTATATTATCACAGAGACCTAGTTTTACTGAGATGAGCCCTACCTCTGACTTGAAGAATTCCAGGTTTTTTGTTCCCAAACTGGAATTAGTCTGGGAAGTTGTAATGGGTCAACTCAAAACTGAAGCAAAAGGGACCTTTGTTAGTAAGTCAATAATAACTTTTAGGAACTTGTGTTCTCTCAAGATTTATTTGTTCATACAAAATATCTTTACCTAAGTAGGCAAGATTAGCTAACCTACCTACAGGTTTTTTCTTTTCAAAATTTGGGGTAAGATTTCTTGTAAGTTAGGATAACTATGATGTTAATTCATGTCAAACTTGCCCTAATTGAGATTTAAGACTTTTCAGGCTAACTTACATTTATAGTAAACAATTTTGGGACTTATTATTTCTTAATTTTTCAGAATAACAATTTGTTATCTGCACCGCATTTGATGCTTTCGGAATTCAAGTCTACACACAATGTCATGTCTGACGGACGTGACCGATAACGTCTCCTTTCCCAAGGTCAAATCAAATAATATTTACGCCTATACTCACAAACATTAATATGAGGTCTCATAGTGCGCGTGAACGCACAGGGTGACATACGAACCAATCACAGAGCTCTATTCAACTCTGTGCATTCAATTTGCTGCTTCACATAAGCAAGCACCGTTTGTGAAGACGGGCGTCCGTCACAGTCAAGTGCGTTGATGATCGAATGGAAGATGATTGTAAAATATGCCTACTAGAGACTTGAAATGAAAATCCCTACATTTCCAGGTGTTTACCACCACCACTACATGAGTTAGGGTTTCCATATAGAAAGAATAGTCTTTGCTGCAGTACCATACCTTACTGTACCATTGTAATCTGGAATTTGGTCCGATACGAAACTATTCTACGAGGAGTAGGTACGAGGACATACCAGTTCCAGAGATAAAATTTTAAAAGGAAACAGCATGGCGTGCTGGCTTTTGTAAATACGAACATACCTCACATAATACGACCAATTGACCGAATCAAATGTAACAATTCTGTATTAAAAAGCAGCAGTCTATTTCGTTAATGAAGCTCGACTTCGAATCGCTGAGCGTAATCGACGAACACGAGGTAGAGTCAGTGGGTTCTCCATCTTTCTTTTCGGCCAAATGAATGACGTCCACAAACGGGTGGAAATCCGTTGTGGACAAATCATTCAACGACCGGTTCTGCGTCCCGCATCCAGGTGCCTAGGTGCTTCCCGCGACTTTCAACAGATCGTCGGTCCACCAAGTGATCTCCAATTATTCTCCTTAGTCCGTCCGTAAAGTAAAATACAGATTTGAGCATGAAGTTCCAGGAGCTAGTACATCAATCAAGACATAGATTCTACGTGTGCATTAGTGGCAGTCAACATACGTAGGTTAGTAGACTCTAATATTGACATATGAATTTTAGACCTTGCTTTCGTTTAAGTTTGCGATTAAAGTGATCTTATGTTAGTTAACCCGGCACAGCAGTCGTGTGACCCAAAATCCTATGTGAGCGCTAAGCATCCATAAAGATAAGTCAGAAGAATGGACGATAATCTTATGCTGAAGAGTCAAAAATGGTGCCCTATCTATACTTTTTAGGTACAGAAGCGTCAAATAGTTCGTGGTGACACTCAAGGTAGCCAAAAAGTTCGCAACACGTCTTTATTACATTGGCATACGGTGGTGTTCCAAATTTTTGCCACGTTGGGTGTCACAAACTATTTGACGCTGCTGTACCCCATATTGGCTCTTGGAACGAGATTTTAGTGGCTGCTGTACCGACAGAGTTAACCGTTTCTGCCTTTGTTGTGACCTAATGGTTCGTCTGTCATTTGTCTGGAACGAAGGTTGCAGTTACCACGGGCAGCAGCGTGACCAGCCGCGCTAATGACAGCAATGATGAGACACGTCATCTGGCTGGGGCGTCTCAGGCTCAGGAGCATAGATCGTTCCATCCACGAAGACGCCACCATTCTTCCGCTAATGTTTGAGTGTTATCGGTACACGCTAATTATCCATGAGTGCACACGCACACTAAAATAATGACGCTCGGACTGCTCGGATCAAACTCCCCACACTAATCCTAATGCTAAGAATGCCATCTACATTGTTTTTTAGTTGTGTTTTGTACAGATAGTATGGATGGAGTGCCAACACTGTCAAACTGGGAGTGTTGGCACTCACACTGCTGTAAAATCGCCATTACAGCATATTGCGTAGCATTATTAGACGATGTTATCACACGAAATTACACACAATTTGCAAATTACAACTCCATAGAGCCTTCTTTGCCCTTTTGGTATTAAAAAAACCCAACATACAGGGATGTCGCCAACTAAGGCTGAGTTGCTCCACCTAAGTTTAACGGTAACTATGTCGATAACCGGTGCTTTGACGTTTGTCAAAGTTAAAGTAAGATGGTGTAACCCACCCTAAGTATAGAATATCGATGTTGGGTAAATACATTATCGTTTAGCACCCTACCAAAGTTTCATGACAGTCTGATCAATGGTTTCAGAAGGCAGTAAACCCGTATTATTATTATCTAAATAGGTATCCAATATCAAAGTATCAAAATCTATCGAGTGTCATACGAATTCATACGATACGATGCCGTGTGTCACCTGACAAATCGATTGCCTACCTTTAGAACTAAAATATTATTTTAATTCCGTGGACGTATTTATGAACATGACGACGACTGCGTGATATGTATGTATAAATTATACTTAAATAACAGCACTATGACAGGATGCATGACACACCGACATGGGATCTGCGAGGTTTCCTCCACAGATGTTTATGTTTATGTCTAGGTATAATAGTTACACAGGGTGTCCCAAAATTTGCACGTCACACTGTCACCAGAGGTAAATGAGCTTAAGACGCATCTAACAAGTATATTATGTCCATTTTTAAAAATAACCAATATGGTTCATATTTCAAAACTCATCAAACTTTTCTATGGAAATGAATAAATTTAATAATTGGTCATACCTATATTAAAACTTATGAAACTTTTCTATGGACATATTAAGCTTGTTCGATGCGTCTTAGACTCAGCTACCTCCAATGTCAGTGTGACGTGCTAATTTTGGGACACCCTGTATGTACATCATTACAGGAGGTAGGTATACATACGTCTTTTGTTACTATACTCAGTTAAGCTGGCGGTTTTCACTAGGGTCAGACATAGCACGATTAAAGAATTAATTTTNTCAATTTTTTGTAACTGGTCATGATAACCTACTGCATACTGTTATAACGCATGAGTGAAATTGAATTTAACACCATGTAGTTGTAATCTTACAGCAAAAATGTTCTGTAAGAATGTAAATATAAAAATAAATAAATAAATCTTTGGACAATTTCACACAGCGCCAGCTAGCCCCAAAGTAAGCAACTTAATGCTTGTGTTATGGGTGCTAGCTTAACGGATATACTACTTATATACTTTTTTTTTTTAAATACATACATATTATACATAGTCAATTATTATCATCTGGGGGCACGGCAGTGCCCCCGCCAAGTCGAGCGCGAAGCAAACACTGCCGTACCATCCTTTACTGGAACCATTTCGCCGCATTTTCAGGCCCCTATTTGAGAACCTCTGGATAAGACCAGAACGCAGAAATTTTCGTCATCTAGTAAGCTATAATCACATACTTTAAATCCAAAATTTCAAGTCTGTAGGTCATTTAGTTCCGAAGTTAAGCGAAAGCAAAGTTTCGCATTTACGACACTCACTCACTCACTCACTCACTCACTCACTCACTGATGATCATCAAAATAGAACTAGTACTTCCCATTAACTCAGAGGGCTGAAATTTGGTACAGAGTTAGGGTTTAATGGCCACATAAAGGGAAAACTATAAAAACTAGGAAAATCGAAGATCTGGAGTAACCACATTCATAATCAATACTACTCCGGCCCCGTGGTGTTCGCCTGTATCGCTCACCGCTAGATGGCGCTAGCACTAGCAAGCGGTGTCCAGATTTTTTTCCTTTCTAGAGAAAGTCGTCGATTAAGTTGAATGTTGTGTAATTTGCATTTCGTTGATTTCGTTTATTATACTGTAAGGTTCGCTTAGGTTATGTTATAATTAAAAACAATCTGATTCGTTGTCCATTTTAAAGGTCGTTGAGTTTATTTGTGTTTAATATCGTAAAAAAATGTTGATAAACGACGACGTTAAATAAATTTGCTACGTTCCACAAAAAGAAGTGAAATCCCACCAAAAACATTCTGTAAAAAACTAGCCAAGTCTCGATGGAGCTGCTTGTTTATCTCTAAAAAGTAATGAAATCTAGACATAGTCGTGCCAAGTCTATGGTTCCTTACTGCGATTTCTTTATTATTATAGTTAATGTTGTGTGACTTGGCCGTTGAAGGGTGACAAAACCAGGTGCTCCATGACACCATTGCACATTTACCAAAATGTTAGTTCCTAAATAAATTTACCATTGTGACGTATTATCGATGGATTTTGTCGTGTAAACTATTTTTTGTTCGCTTTGTGAAGGTGGACGACGTAATAATTATGATGATTACATTTTACCAAATGTTACCTTCTAAATCGATTTACCAGTGTAATGAATTATTTGGATTTTGCTGTGTTCACATTTGCTCCATCCTCGAGAGCGATGGATTATTGTTTTTAAATTGTTTATATTATTATGTATGTTGCCTTTTGTATAATATAATTTTTTATTGTACAATAGGAGGTGTATGGTACCGGCTGTCCTGTTTGACACCGGCTATAAGGTGTTTGGCACCGGCTGTCCCGCAGTGCCAGACGCTTGCTGCGCCCGACGGGTGCGAAGGGGGTTGAGCCGAGTGGTGATATTAGCGCGCTGATCTTAGTCTAGTATTTTTAGTCTGTACCAACCAAACGGCCCAACGACCCATCCCTTATTTTTTTCTTTTTAAATATTTGTGTCAACCACAATAAATAGTTATCAATTTAAAAAATTATTTTTATTTTGCTCCGGCAGAAATACACACGAACTACATTTATCGGCCGTTTGGTGTAGTGGTTCAGAACGGACTACTATGCCGAGAGGTCCCGGGTTCGATTCCCGGCCGAGCAGAAATTGAAATGATGAATTTTAATTTCTGTGACGCGTCTGGGTGTTACTATGTATAATATGTATGTATTTAAAAAAAAAGTATATAAGTAGTATATCCGTTAAGCTAGCACCCATAACACAAGCATATTAATTGCTTACTTTGGGGCTAGATGGCGCTGTGTGAGATTGTCCAAAGATATTTATTTATTTATTATTTATTATTATTATCGACTTTTACTTAGTGAACGAACTAAATTTATTATATCCCTCGCATAAACCACAAAATATAATTTTAAGGGGGGATCTTTTACCAGTGACATGACATGTCAGGGGCACAGAACCCCCTGAAAATAAAGCCTAGATACGCCAATGATGAACAGAGTAGACGGTACGAAGTTCGCCGGGTCAGCTAGTGAGTAATATCCAAGTAATACTAAGTTTAAGAATACAACTGGCAACCCTGCAGCAGTTTTTATGGGCTCGGCCTCACACAATGCATATCCGGCGCATTGTCGGCCTCTCAGATCGCATCTAGCATATGCATGCACATGCACACATGCCTACAGTGGGTTGCAAAAAACTTCACGCTTCACTCAGTGCTAAACAAAAAGATTGAAAGTTGATACATATTTTTGCACCTGATTTTATACCTGATTTTATACCTGATGGTCACACACCTTACGTTTCGCCCTTCGATACGATGTTTCCGGAATGTAAGGGAGTTTTCCCATTAGCATCAGATAGATGTTAGAGGTTATAATAAATATGGATAGCGAGCGGATCGTTCTCGTACCTATAGTTCTTGAAAATCACGAAGGCGAGTGACTTTGCTTTTGTGTGATTCTATCAAAGCTTTGAAAAAAGAACAGTAGCGAGTCACCACACATGTAAAAGCTCACCGGCTTTCGTGAATGAGGGTTTTCGGGATTGAAAAATCCGCCAGATGGCGGGACGTAGACGCGAGGTCCAAATGCTGCATGATTGGTTATTTTTGACATGACATTGACGGATATGTCAAAATTCACCAATCACGCAGTAGTCAGACCCCACATCCACGTCCCGCCATCTAGCGGATCTTTCATTCGCGAAAACCCTCATTGCAACAAAATATACGCTTTGCGCATTCTCTAGCAAGAGTTGAAAATCAGTGTTCTGCCCTTTTCAGGGCAGTTTATTTATTTACACTGAGCTCTTTGCTTTTAGTCATGTGTGTTAGATAAGTGTATGCAAATAAATGATTTATCTATCCAAATTCTCATAGAAATAAGTACAGAAAAAAGTAGTTTCTCCTATGAAATATAAAAAACCGTAGGTTTATTTTATTTATTTATTACAATTTTTCATGAAAGTGTATAATATTGTGTCATTAAGAGTCCTCCGTCGACTAACTCAATTTAACGCAGGGTCTGTTAGCGTACACTGTGATTAACTTTCACAGAGATATGAATTAAAAGAATAGAAAAAGACAGTAACAAAGTGTTTATTATAATTATTATTGAACATATTATATACCACATACACGGGTGGGTTTCAAATATCTTACATAATTTAGCTATTTATTGATTTAAGGATAGGTTACATACCTATATTATAAAAATTTATTCAGCTTGTAACAAAAACTATCATTATCATAAGATTTCAGTAGTGTTAGCCCACTAATCAACTTGCAGTTGTACATGCTTATTTAGGACCACCTCGTCTGCATGTGGGACTTCTTTACGTCGCCGCCAAATTGCACAAAGAATTCTGCAATAACAAGAAAAATAAGTAAGAGACTGCATAATGCTACTGTATGACCAAGGTTTTACTTCATAGGAATAAACGAAATAATCAGAGTACATAAAAGCTTGTGCTTTTGGTAACATGTAGTACCTAATGAAAGTACACATTCAAAAATAAACACGTGGATCATTTAAATTATCGTTAATCAGTAAGTTGTGCAATTTTTCTATTATAGCTTACCGAAGTGAAAAGAAATATACAATTTCAACGACGCTTAGTATAGAGAAACCCATGAACAGGCCTAGGAGACCGCCGCAGTTAGCGAGGAAGTCCGTCGGGCCGAACAGCTCAGACCTCCGAGATGTCATAAACTGGGGTTCTTTGAAGTATACACTGACGCGAGCGCATAACATACTGTGGAATGAAGTACATTATGTAAGGTATAACATTTACATGCAGTTGAAAGGAAATAAGTGTTGGGTGTTCCTTACTCTTTTTCCTCTTCAGGAACTGCATAGTCGTAGGCTTGGTAGATGGCCCGCCAGTCATAGTCTGCCTGCGACATTTCCGCATCGTACTCAATAGAGTTGCACGCGGGCAGGCAATGGCATTGGGTGGCCCTCTGTCGAGCTGCTGGGAGGGTGTCGTTTCCTTCAGCTTCTTCTAAATGGAGCCCCTCTTTTATATCATTCACACTTAGTTCAACTGAAATTTGAAATTCATTTATTATTAATACGTCGTTGCATCAGAAATGAGGAGATCCATAAACGAACTAAAGTCGCTGGTATAGCCCGACGGATAAGCAAGCTGTAGTGGCAATGGGCAGGGCACATTAGTACGCAGAACTGATGGCCGATGGGGCAGCAAGGTTCTGTTGGAGGCCACGTATCGGGAAGCGCAGCGTAGGAAGTCTACCCACAGGACACAAGGCGCACCGACGACCTCATAAAGGTAGCAGGAAGGCCGCCTACCAACCGGTCATTATGGAAATCATTGGGAGAGGCCTATGTTCAGCAGTGGATGTTCTGTGGCTGAAATGATGATGATGATGACGTCGTTGCAAGAAATCACCTGAAAAGTAATGTGGAGTTATGAGTGGACTATTTGCTTACCTTGAGCACGCGTTACACATTCAATGCTTCCAGCATTGCACACTGGAATATCAGCAGAATCTGAAAATACAGTTCCAGAGTGAAACAACACTCATAAAGATAATTTTAATAGAGCAATTACGTATAAGAAAATAATGCATTGTAAAAAAAATACCCTTCTATCGTTAGCAGGTTATTGTACTATTATGATATTATTATGTATGTAAGTTATATAAGTAAGTACCAGCCCGTAACAAGCCAAATACTTACGGGGCATACCGAAGTGCACACAACCACACATTGTGTTGGTAAAGTTGGCCAAACATTCCATTTCGCAGTTGAATTGGGTGTAGACTTTGAAGTATCTGAGGTATCGCTCGTTTGGAAAATAACATTGACGCCTGTTTTTAATAATAAACAGCATTATTTTGGGTACAACATAAATTCTCAACCTTATTTCGCACACGCAAGCTCAGTTTGTTTACTCACCGACGAAGTTAGAACAAATACAGTCAATTCTGTTACTATCAACTTTTGCAGGTTTGCAATAATTGCGTTATTCATCAAAAGCTTCATCATCATCATCATGTCAGCCATAGGACGTCCACTGCTGAACATAGGCCTCCCCTAATGCTTTCCACTTCCATCAAAAGCTTGATATTCTTTTATTATTATGATTTAGTGATTAAGTATAAGATTTAGTAGCGATTCTAGCGACAAATATTATTATTTCGCGTTTTCATATACATATTGCATACATGCATGTTTGTTACACTCGTACTTTTTATTTTATTTTACTTTTCATTTTTTTGAGACGCCCATATGAAGGCGAATGTAAAGAGCAGGTTGTCTTTATCATAAATAAATATGCGCTGATAAACAGCAATATTGCCCACGTTGAGGAACTACGTTTTGGAGCCATGCGACTTTTTGAAAAGCTAAGATAATTTTACACGTGATAATCTCTTAATAAAACATCTTACCTTTCAGGACTATATGCTCTTAGCCCTTCTGAAGTAGTCATCATTTTAGGTTTTATGGAAACAACTATCTCCTTTGATAATGGGGATCGAAAAAATTGCTGCGACAGACGCGGCAACTCTGCAGGATTATGTAGAAGAATCTGGGTAGTAAATAAATGACATTGGGAACTTTTTGCCCCACTTTTCGAAAAGTAGCGGACACAAACGAAACCTATCACAGATGATACATACTAATATCCAATGAATTTCCGTGCATTTTTTTTTCTCTCTTATATGGGAATATTGAGAAAATGAAGTTTTAATATTTTATTTTATTTTACATTTAGGTAACATTTTTGACGACCTCCGTGGCGGAGAGGCGCACACACCGGTTTTCAAGGTGTGCCGGGCCAACCCTGAGGTCCCGGGCTCGATTTCCGGCCGGGACAATATAGAAAACGATCTTTTCACATTGTCTCTGGTTTGGGTGTGTTGTGGTTCGTCGTTCCCGATTTCCATAACACAAATGCCTTAGCTACTTATTTTGGGTTGGAGTAATATATCTGGGCAAATAAATATCTTTATCTTTATCTTTATCTTTATCTTTATCTTTATCTTTATCTTTATCTTTATCTTTATCTTTATCTTTATCTTTATATGAGATGTTGTCTAATATTAATTTAAGTATTTATAATATTTTATTTATTTATATTTTTTATTTATTTATATTATTTTATTTACTTTTATTGGTTACTCTGCAATGCCAAACAACATAACATGTAAAAATGTCAAATCATTTTAGACAAATATATTTTCAACTTAGACTCGTCATATCTCAGAATTCCCATATCTCACAACATAGCGCTTTAAGTGAATATACCTATAAGTATAAAGCTTTGAAATATAATACGTTTCATCTTTGTCCGCCGTGGGGCAATTTCTCATATTAAAGTTCCCAATGTCCTTTTTATAAGTATTCAAACTAGGAACATACGAGTAAACACGAACGGATCATTCATAGCTTACCTTGAAACCTTGTACAAGTCCCTTACAGAGGAAATCTTGATCAATCTCTTTTGTTTTCATAACAAATGCTATTCCAGATTTCGCACCAAATCCCTAAAAAGGATTAAAAATTAAGCAAATATATAAATAAATCAGGTACAGACACAGTTACAAGAGAGTTGAGTGAACCAATGTTTCACAGCATGCAGGAACTAGCTCAGGAACTGGTCAATCCATCCTCCATTCATAGCCGTGGTCCAATTTTCAATACCATCAATACCTGATGGGTACGTACAATAATATCGTTAGAGCAGTGGTTCTTAACCGGTGGTCCGCGGACCACTGGTGGTCCCTGGAGACATTCCAAGTGGTCCACGAAGTGCACTTGCACACCTTGGTTAAAACCACTTTTAACTGATTTTTGCAGTCAAACTGTAGGGTANGGTTTTGACCGATTATGAGGTGGTCCCTGACAAGACAGAAATTTGGTAAAATGATCCCTCATGACTTAAAGGTTAAGAACCACTTCGTTAGATAATAGATTCAGCTTTCCGCCACGTTCACGTTTTATGATTATTCTAGTTTGGAACGGCCTATAACGTATTGTGTGTCGATGATTTAAATTAACAAACATAAATAAATGGACTTACTGATCCTCTTAACGGGTAAGTTTCCATAGGTGCATCAGGTTCAAATCCTGATCCTAAACTCCACGTTAGATTCGGGCTCATTAAAACATCTGGATTGAATTCAAGATATGGGTATTCTGTATGTAAGCTGAAAAAAATCGTACAAATTCGCAGAATCCATTAAAAACCAATTAAATAGCGATCGCCTGACATAAGACATTGCTGTGTGTGAAGCGAACGAACGATATGCAATAATATCATGTGTAAAAGATATTGCCAAGAACTGAATTAATTTTTATCAATTAAAATAAAAAAATCTGACCCCTCTTAGTCTGCTGACGGAAGACTCTTAATGAGTCATCTCTCAATATTCATAATAGCGCGCTTTGAGTATTATATAAATGCAAACTTACTTTTCAACTCTAAAAAGATCTTCAGCACGTAGCATATTGAACGTGTAGCACAGGCCTTCCTCAGTAAGAATTGGTGAGAACATAGACGAACAATTTTGATAAAGAGTGTTTTGCCATTTGCACCCATAAAACATCTCCGTTAAATTGGGCGCCACCTTAAATTGAAATAACTCGATAATACTTAATACTAATACATATTATAAAAGCGAAGTCTCGCTTTCACGCCTAAACCACTGAATCGATTTTGATGAAATTTGGCATAGAGATAGTTTGAGTCCCGGAAAAGGACATAGGATAGTTTTTATCCCGGTTTTTGAAACAGGGACGCGCGCGATAAAGTTAATAAAGTTACGCGATAAAGTAGATTCTGTGACAGACAAAATTACACGCGGGCGAAGCCGCGGGCGGAAAGCTAGTATGTATTAAATAATGTAGAACAGTAATGATACATTTTTAGTAGCTACTGAATTTACTAAGCGTTTCGATGACTCTTTTATAATGCGAACAGCTAGGGACTGGAATTCGCTGCCTGCTGTTGTCTTTCCTGAACATTATAACCCGGGCCTTTTCAAGGCGAGAGTGAATAGGCACTTACAGGGCAGATATTATTATGTACCATCCTAGACTACATCTTACTTAACATCAGGTACGATTACCCTTATCCTGCTTAAAAAAAACGTCACACTAGACAGTGGCGCTAACTAGTGAGCACAAACACGGTAGGTAGCCCTCATTGAGAACCTACTTTTTTTAAAGTACCTAGCATAAAAACCAATTATCATAAACAAAAGTTAAACATTTCAGACTTACCGATTTAATATTCTCGACTGTCACAGTACCATTGGATACCTTTCTTCCATCCTTGGGACACCAAGCGGCGTCACAAACTAAACATAAGTCTTCAAACATCTCAACTCTGAAATATTTTAATTGATTTTAATTTGAATGATTTTTCCTATAAAATAGTGTTAAATTGACAATTTTTTTCTTCAATATTCATGAGTTTAGAATCGGCCGATACCAAATCGGTGTAATGTAGGCACTTTCTATATCTCCATACTGATCAACAGCCCGACCCAACTATCGGCCAACTAAAAGTCGGTGGTCTGCGCCTAGGCTTATAGGCACAAGCAATGTGAACAGCTAGGGACTGGAATTCGCTGTCTTTTCCGTATACTAATCCGGGCCTCTTCAAGGCAAGAGTGAATAGGCACTTACAGGGTGTGCTTGTTCTGCATAAAAATATACAAATCTACAGGGTGTTAGGTAAATGGTTATATGAGCCGACACTAGCCCATGTTAACATGGGCATATAAATGGTATGGTGAAGTCAGAAAATTGATATCATCATTAATTTTTTTTTGTCATACAAAATAAATTTTATAAAATCCGATTTGTATGAAAATTTTAATAATTAAAATGAAGATATCAATTTTCTGACTTCACCATACCATTTATATGCCCACGTTGACATGGGCTAGTGTCGGCTCATATACCCATTTACCTAACACCCTGTATACTAATATTATAAATGCGAAAGTAACTTTGTCTGTCTGTCTCCCTTTCACGCCTAAACCACTGAACCGATTTTGATTAAATTTAGCATAGAGATAGTTAAGTCCCGAGAAAGGACATAGGATAGTTTTTATCCCGGTTTTTGAAAAAAGCGAGCGCGATACAGTTTTTCTGAGACAGACAAAATTCAACGCAGGCGAAGCCGCGGGCGGAAAGCTAGTACTAAAAATAAAGGACAGTCACTTACTCGTCTTCAGTAATATTGCTGTGAGGTGCGCCCGTGTTGTTGTTATACAAGTGGAAGTATTTGGTGAAATTAAAAATCGTCTGCCGAGACTTCGTTTCAAAACAGAAAGTCACTGCTGGATACGGTATCTATTAGAAAAAGTATCATTAAGATCATCACGTCAACTAAGGTCAATAAAATTAAAACTATATTATTGGTCCCTAATGCCTGATTTTTCATATTTCCCATACTTAGGGCTGATTTTACCATCGTCGGATAACTTTTAACTGAAGAATAAGTTTAGTACATTGACAGTTTCAGTATGGGAAATATGTCAAAATGACAAGCTTATTCTTCAGCTAAAAGCTATCTAACGATTGAAAAATCAGCCCCAAGAATGGGAAATAAGTCAAAATGACAAGCTTATTCTTCAATTAAGTTATCCGACGATTGAGAAATCAGCCCTAAGTAGGGTTGCGAACGTTTTATTTAAAGAATATAAAGACAAAAAGATTAAATACTGTCTTCAAACAGACACAGTACCTCCCAGACTGGAGTGGTGGTCTCAGCAAAGGTCACAATGACGGGAGTATCGTCCCATTTTGTATAAACTTTGAATATTTGAAAGCCGCAAAGCACCACGCAAAAAATGAATGTAAAAGTCCAGAACAGCCTAAAAAAGAGATGGTACGGTTTACTCCACTTGTCACTTCACCCAGATGAACAAAGTAGATTTTTTAGTGGCCTCGTTTTTTCAACTCGGAACCGTTTCAGCTTCATTATGCGGGTGATATTAAGTCCACCATGATCTATGAAAAAAGTCCCATTTGTTCACCTGGGTGAAATAATTCCTAGGTGAACAGAGACGACCGCTTCGACACAATTCATCTAGAAAATGAAGCTGAGTGAATCGGTTTCGAGCTGAAATGAGGACACTAATAAATCCACATTGTTCAGTCCTGGGTGAATAATCCATTTAATCTTTTATCTTTCAGGTGTTCAATCTCGAATTCACACAATCAATCAACTATGGTAAACTAAATTAACCCAAACTGATAAAATACACAAAAAATCAAAAGACTCACTTTTCCAGAAGGGTCCGTTCCTTTTCCCCGATGTACCTGAGTCCATGAAGATTTGAATTTTTTGTGTAGTCGTTCAAAACTTCTTTAATCGTAATTGTTCTGCGTTTAATCGAACTATTGTGTATCTCAACGCTTCCCAAGCTAAAATTATTACAATAGTTATTTAGTTTTAGTTGACAATAGAAACTAAATTATTTAACACAAGCTTGCTATGTTAACCTGTAACGCCTCATGGTGCGAGTGAGCGATACTTGCAAATGAGACCAACTCCCGAATTGTTGTGAAATTTAGGCTTGGCGACAAATGAAGTAATACCATAATATCATACCCCCATGGGAAATTACCATCAATTATGAAATTGCGTAGAAGGAGTTCGACACACTTAATATTAATTTAAAAAACGCAAATGGACTTAGTTAATGTTTCATAACGATATAGGAAACATTATTAATTTTTTCATTTAATTTTGTTAATCTATGGCTTGTTTGTTATTGCTAATAAATTTCTTCACATACCGTATTATTCATTCCTTTAGGGTATTTTCGAAACATGTGGGGCTATTTGATTTTAATAGTCTATCTATCACAACAGCACATCAAGCTAACAACTGAAGTCTCTTATTTCGTTGATTTGCAATCACCCCTTGATTTGCAACAAAAAAATGTATAGTTTGATGTACTGTCACCAGTAGGTACTCAAAGAAATACTAACAAAACCTTTAGAGAAAAAGGACAATAGCCCAACGATCACCCAGGTCATTTTATCCATGGGTCACCCATCCATGATGGCTGATCAAAGGATACCAAATTGTCACTCGGAGTCCACTTTGATCACCTGGGTGATCAAAGCCAGGTGATTAAAGTGGAATAGCTCATATTTTTAATCGGCAAAATGTATGGCTACTTGAATTATTTGGCCTTAATGTGTTCGCTAAACATCTAATAAACAATTCCCCATGAGTATAGTAGAGTAATTAAAAAAATATATGGAAGTGTCATGAAGTGTATTAGGCATTTCATTAAGTAATTAGAAGCCCAAAAAATTCAATTTTTACCCGACTACGGCGAAAAGAGGAAGGGTTATGGTTAGGGTTGCCAGGCGTCCGGCTTTAGCCGGACATGTTTGGCTTTTTAAGGTCTTGTCCGGCCAAATATTGGCTTGTCCGGCCTGTCCGGCTTTTGTTAGGCTTTATATGTGGCTGCCGCGCCAGGCGAAAGTCGAGTCACAGAATAATATCAAGCGCACGCATCAGGATGATAGGCAACCGATGATGATAATAACCACTCGTGAGCTATGACACTAATTAAACCCCCCTCCCCCGTGACATGTCCGGCTTTTAGGGTAAAATGTCCGGCCAAATGAAGCTCAGAGCCCGGCTTTTGTGTTTTTGGACCTGGCAACCCTAGTTATGGTTTTAGCAGTCTGAAATGTTCACTATTTTCTAAAAGTAGATATTTCTAATAAGAACGTTACGTCATCGCGTCTTCCTACCTAAATAGGCGATATACAAAACACAACATTTTGTTTTTTTAATAAAAGTTTTTATTAAAATTAATTCTAAAATTTAAATAACTCAGATTTGTCGCCCATAAATGCGCAAGGGCTAGTCCTGGAAGGCCTTACAAAATTTGAAGGCCAAGGAATACAAGTAATACAACTACAACCGAAAGAACACGCATTATTTAGGGAAGGGGCCCTTCCGAAGGGCACTACACATTTTGCGGTCCTATTAGTTCGTGAGCTAGCTCGCTAGTCTCGCTCAAAAATTTGCGAGCTTGAATTTTATTACACATCTTAGTAATATCTGTATTAAGTTTGTTCACATGCTTAAAAATATCACAATTAAAACTATTAGCATGAATGATTACTTAAGTCATATGGAAATTTATTCAGATGCATGGGGAACTTCCATTCAAAACATTGGAGTTGAATTGATGTAGGTAATTAACATTAAAACAAAAGTGGTCTCAATTCCTCTAATCAATGTGAGTGACTATTACTTGACGTCACAATGACGAATCAAACAATGTTTAGGTCAGCAAGTGCAATAAAAATCGCTATTATGCCATAAACAAACCACGACAATTTAGTGAAGTGAAAAAAGGCGCGTTGTTGCCAGCCCGTAAGTGGGTCGAGGCGGCAACGTCGCATTATAGCGGTACTGGGTCGGAGTGGCAACGTCGCGCGGGGAGCAGCCACGCTATAGTAAGCGTAGGTTGGTATGTGGTGGGTTAACTTTAGGTTTGATAAAACTGAGTTTCTGCTTTGAAAACAGAATGTTCCGAAACTTTTTAATGTTGAAAAATTTCTCACTTCTAAACAATGGGATAAAGTTCACATTCACAATGAAGAACAACAAATAACACGTCGGATAGAGCGCATAAACAATTCTTTATGTTGTTAAAATTGGTTTGTTTGTACCCATTTTGAAACCGATATTCAGTCCATAAAAATCACTTGAAAAAATTATAAATATTTGTAGCGATTCCTCGTATTTTTTCATGACAAGGTGTCACAAAAACACGTGTCGTGTTTGCATAAGTCTCTAAATCATCGTAATTATAGTATCAATCAACCTATCTAATCAATATTTCAATTGAAACCGACGCAGAAATAAGCGTGTTGTTGTGTTGCCTCCACTCCTTCATACAGTGATTTCAGATAGGTATTATTTTAACTATAGCGTCTACAGTGCCACATTAGTCTATTAAACCGACATCTCTTTCTCATGATTTTGGGATAAATTACTTACTGTCGACAAATAGATATTCATAACAAAAATAAAATAAACACTAGACTTCTATTAAAATATTCATCGTGTCGCTCCTCGTCAACTCCCTTCCTTATTACGCACATCCCTAAACGAGCTAGGAGCTAGAGCTAAATTCAAAAACAAAAAATGCCTAAATAGAAATCGTTTATTCTGCACTGAGGTTAGGCGGAGTTCCGCAAAACAGCCAAGCTATAATAACAGTGGCCAGCATGATTTATGTAGCCACAAATCACAAACGCGCAATTTGAATCGTTACATTAGTAGCACATAACCTTGCCGTATATTATTTGTGGTTATTAAAACTGTTTTTGTCTAGTTTTAATCGAGTATTGTCTATCTATAGATTAAGCTAGAAATATTAATGTTAACAGCACGATTTGTTTCGTAGCTTGTTTAATAGTTCACGACTATTCATCAACTTATTAGTTCAAATCAAAATAGTTGGAGATTAAAACTCATTTTATTTAGTAATAATGTGAATTGTGTAGGTCATGCTGCAGCTGCAGATTGTTATGAGTGCCAGGCAAATAAGCAACACCCAGCAAATAATAAAAATCATTCGAATGCAGGTAGAAAATGGTGTCAAAAACCTCTTGTTCGACACTTTCGTAGCGCGGGACGGTACTCAAGTCAACACGGAAAGTGCATCAAATGGAGAAAAAAAGATTTTGCACGAATGCCCGGCTCGTTTGGCAACGTCTCTTAGGCAGCAAAAATTATTTAATTTACGGTATTGGATTTTTTATGCATTTTATGCATAACCACAAAATACATAATAATATAAGTACCAAATACCAATATAAGAAAGAACCAACGATAAACTTAAATGCTTACTGCATATCTGATAATAAGTACTGTTCTAACTTCTAACTCAACATACAGAATTAAGACTTTAACAAGTGACAAACCTTTAAAATAATTCAAATGTGTACCCCTACTGGGCTGGGATAATACGCTGTCGTAATTACAATCCCTTTAATCTGCAACAGCAAAATGTGTTCAAGAAAATAAAACCGTAATTCCGCTACGAGCGAGCGATAAGAGCACACGCCCGACTTTATGACGCGACCAAGTCGCAATGGGCGGCCGAGTCGCAAGCCAATGACCAGAGTCGGCGTGCGCACAGTCGCACGTCTCCGCGGCAGTAGCGGCGCGCAAGTCTGTGCGGGCGGTGCGTTTTTGTCTTGAGGCATTCAAGTGTGTCGAACGGCAACATTTTGTCTGTAGCTCAGTGGCGAACTAGCTTGCGGTTTTCTGATTATAATTGTCACAGCCCTAGGCCTCCAGTTTCTATTCGTTTCTTGACTGATTAGAAAAATCAACATCAATGAAAAAATACTTCTAGTTTAAAACGACTGTTGGATAATAAAATAGCACATTTGAGCTACTGTGTGAGCTAAAAAAATTAGGTAGTTCACTTTGTCACAGCACTAGGCGAGTGCGTTTTGTCGCAGTAATGTCGGAAATGGCATTTTTTAACCCCGCGGATTTGATAGAAGAGATAGAGAAACGGCCGGCCTTGTACAAGAGTGATCAGCCAGCCGAGAGGGAGGAGAAGCTAGCGATGTGGAAGGAGGTTGGCGCAGCCATTTTTAGTGATTGGGAGACGTATAACAAGGCCACCGCGTACGACAAAGGTGCGTTCAGCGTATCACAACAATCATGTGAACAAAGTTGCAACTTTTTCTTCTTCTATGGCTCTCGCGGGTTGCGTTTAGCCACGACAGGGTTTTTTGTGGACATTGCGTTTAGACAGCGTGGGGTTAGGTTAAAAAAGTTGCAACTTTTTTTTTCTTAAATCAGTAAGTTCAATCTAACCACGGAATCTGACAAACAATGTTCTAGCCATATTTTATACTTCACTAAAAACTTTGTAAAATTTAATAAAACCTCAAAAAGTAGCGAGTTACGACACGTACAATCATTCCCGAAAGCACTCATGCATATGCAACCAATGATATAACCCTCTCCCCCACCGCCACAAGTAGGGTACCCATCTGGTTGGTATAGTATTTGTAAAGTCAGTCCTGATAGGAAAACATAATTTTTGAAAAAAGTCCAGATTTTAGTAACATTTATTCATTTTACTGCCTTTTTAAGATATTTTTACTTTGCTTTTAATTTCTAAATCTCTACCACTGCTACAGGTTAATGTAAGCCAATAATAAGCAGAGGAAGAAACTCCATCGTCACTAATTTTGTAAAAATTACGTGCATAAAAGTTACAGACCCGAAGGTTGGGCATCATCATTATAATGTCGGTTAATACCACTTGTGGGTAAGATATGAGCTAGTCCATCGAATAGGGAATCCGGTCAAGTCCAGGCAAGTCAAGACGCACAGTAACCCTACTGCCAACTGCAAGGTCTCCCGGGGTGCACGTGGAATTCGCCCTATCTGGCGACGTAGCCATCCCCCGGGATGAAGCATACGTGTAACGCGGCTACGTGACATCACAACGCGACGCGACGCATTAGGGTTGCCAACAGTATTTGGGGGTAGCGGTAGACAACCTAAAAACCTAGGCGCCCAACTACTATTGAGTTTGTAACGTGTTGTTTTAGTGGGAAAGCCTAGCCCTCTGACAAGGGGATTCGACAAAGCCATTGACTAAAATACTATTATAAAGTAAAATCCAATTTATTTTCCAAAAATGTTTTGATCCTGTTCGGAATTCGATCCTAATACAATGCTTTAATTTTTTAACAAAAAGTTGGGAACCCTAGATCGGCCTGAGAAAATTAAGGTAAAATCGCGTGATTTCGTCCATAATATCATTTCTGGTGTAAGCTTGTCATGATGAATGATAGGTATGAAATTAAAAATTTATTTTGATTTCATAAAATCTTAATAGCTATCTAAAGCTAGGATAAATACGTGATACTTTTTGCTAGTTAACTAAAGTACAGAATAGTTTTATTTTGTAAAAAAAAAGCCATAAATCATAACTTATTGTGACAAAAAAAATAGGCAGTATTTTGTCGTCTCGCATACTTATTGTAATAATACACGGCTTGTCAAAATCCAGTTCAGAATGTACACCGATTCTCATTTGAGATGCATAAGAAGACAATATTAATTCAATTGTCGGGAGCCCGGGGGCAGGCGAATTGTTATTCAGAGGAATCCCGACGAGTTATCAAGGGAATGGAATTCCAAAAACCAGTTTTACCCACGGAATTATGGAGGCATTTAATTGGTCACGCACACGGACTGAAATCTGAATATGACTCATCTTTTAGGGCGCAGGTTAGGATAGCGGACCTGACCTCTTTGGCCTTAGAAAAAAATAGTATGGTCACCCACAGGCTAGTAGCAGACCAGCTAACCGCAAAATCACTTATTTTCTCAATGGAATTTTAATTTTAAAATTGCTTTGTTTCATCTAGATGAATATACGAAAACAAAATGATTATCAATTGGTACCCCTTATCAGACATTATACTAGAACAGCCAATCGCCAGTACATGAGTCTACCAGTCTCTTAAGTCCTATCACATTTGTTGCAAAGTTGCACTTACTTACATAATTAATTACTTGGTGGCACAGTGTTAAGATTATAATATTATGCAGTAGTACTTTTAGTTACGTCAGATAAACCGCACTACTTTAGAACTTTTATGAATTCATGAATGTAGCATTTCATTCTGGCCCTCTAGCGACATTATTAGCAAAATTATAACAACCTGAACCTTCAGTTGTTTTTATTTTCTGTGGCCGGCTTTTAGCTCTTAATCTGCCCGAGTGGCCCCTGGTCCCAGTAAGTCTGTGCATCCCTGATCTAGATAAGTATTGAAACGTCTTTTCTTTACAGTTCTGCAGCTGCAAAGAAAATGGCGATCGCTGAGAGACGCGTACAACCGCGAGCTCCGGTCTCGGAGGACCGGCATCAGGACCAACAGAAAGGTGTACAAGTACTTCAAGAAGATGAGCTTCCTTGGCGGATTCACTGGCACCTTGAGCGAGGAGTGAGTAGAAGGTTGCTCTATGCCGTTTAGAAATGGACTCCTCTTTCACAAACTAACGTTTTTATCACTACAGGATTTGAAACTTAGGAGTTGGTTTCAGCTTGTATATCATGTTTTCCTTTGGACCAATTTTCTTTTTATTAGTATAGGTTCATACTTCAGTATCAATTTATGAACCTAAGGATTCTTTAAGGGCAGCGCAGGACCGTCGTTATGGGAATCCAGGGGAAGCCTTAATCCAGTAGTATACCATTTAGCTGAAACGAACGAAAAAAGGATTATTTTTACTAGTCAGATGTCTATCTTGTTGGATAATTAAATCATTTTGTTCCAGTGAAAACACACAAGACATGGGAGAAACTCATAGCAACGGAGAGGAAGACATGGCGATATTGAACGCGTCCATCGTCAAAAGTCTGTCAGAGCGAGAGCCTAAAGCGAAGGTGAAGAAACCTAGAAAGAAGCAGCGGAAGCGGCGGTCTACGGTAGACAGCGATCCGCCTCCAGAAGAAGTAGAAATGCCCGTGTTTCCTCTAGAAATAGCCACAGAAGGAGAGAACGATAGTGACAGGCTGTTCCTGCTATCCTTTCTACCGGAGATGAGGCAGCTGCCTCTGAACCTGAAGATGTGGGTGCGAGCCCAGATCGCCAGCGTCATGCAGGAGGCTGTCACGTGCCACTACACAAACACCCTCCCTGGGACTTCAGCCGATAAGAACGGTGACGTCAAGAGGCCAAGATACGATAGCAACGAGGACTCATAGAAATATTGCTTAAATTAGTTCTATTAAATATTTATGAACGAAAATATAAAGGCTTGATTGTCCCTAAAAGCAAATGTTACGATGTTTACAATATTTGAATAAAAAACTCTATTCATAGTTCTAAGAATATGACAAAGCTACTAATTTTGCCATAGAAATGTAAATGACACGTAGGTGGTAAATAATAAATTGTTGATAGAATGGAAGGCAATTTATTCTTTGGGCTTGGCTTCCTGTAGCCAACGTTTTAAATGAAACTTGTTATTAGTGCCATCACCTGGTTATATGGAGTAATATCGTGAGGGGAGTATGTAACGTACTTTTACATATGGCAGCAACATTGGCCAGGTCTTTATCTAACTTGAATAAGGTTGAAAATTGTGCTCTAACCCCTCAGTCGTAGAATTTTAACTCGGCATTTTCCTCCACAAAGGCATAATGGAAAGTTGGCGAAGTCTAAATTATGATATTTTACACTCTGTAGGTACTTTATGAACGAAAATTCCTACAAAAACGAGTTAAACAAACATGAAAGGCCCATATTTGAGGGCGGGTGCTTACTACTGAGTTATTTTAAACATTCCTGTGCTCATAAAAATACAAAATTGTATTTGGAAAAGAAGGAATATTTTTCAACTAAACTTAATTAAAGTTAAATTAATTTGTTCGTTATTGTGTTTCCAAAATGTTTTTTGTTAATTTAGATTTTTTTATCTTATGCTACATTCAGTAAAAAATAATCCTAGTGTTATATAAAAAACTTTCGAGTTTTGCATCACGACTTAACAAAGAATAATAAATATCTTACAGCTAAATAAAGCCTTTTTTTACCTTCCTCAAGTATTTTCGGTGATCTTACTCTTAATTCTTAACAAACAAGCTCTAAAAGATGTCCTGGGCATTACCTGTAACGAACAAAAAATATATTAGTAAAATTAGTTAATGGTATTTTTTACATAAAATCATTATTTAAAAATAATTTATCCTGCAGAACAATTCCCAAACTTCTACCATTTCTCTCAAAGGAGAAGTTAAAAAAGCGAAGCCAGTTCATAACAAATGGAGAGAAGTTATCTGACAACAGAACCTTATCTCTGACTCTGACACAATACAGATGGGTGGAGTAGGTATTCTTTCTATATAATAATGAGATTATCTATCTATTAGATGACCTTCAATAACTGACGACGCCGACACGTGATTTTATGTGACTTTTGTTTGAATCAACTTTTAGAACGCGAAAATTTTTATACGAAAATTCAGTTCATTATCTCAAATTTTGAGGTTGACCCCTTTTTAATGCTAATTTGACTGGACTATAAGGAGAAAACACAAACAATATTATTATTGTTATTTTTCCCTTATTATCGCGATAGGGTCAAGGCGCCTGTTCGCGTCCACCGCTCTAAATGAGTTAAAACGATGAATTATTCTTTAAAAACACTGGGAATTAAATACTCACAAACTTACTACTAACAAACTTGAAAGCCTTCTATGAATACATGGATTACAGGTAAAGTATTTGTTGGTTGTTTTTTTTTTGTATTATTTTTATTTCCCATTATGGAGTGTTACAAATGTTACAATCAAGAGTGGAAATTCTGAGAAATGACCGTTCCGAGAATTTGGCGCAGTGCAGTGGTAATATAAGTGGAAGGTTTTTTTTTGGGACTTTTGTTAGTCACCACAATAACCTCTTGCGTTGGATACTTCCAAAAGGTGATCAGTTCTACCGATCTCACTTCCATTGGACAAAACTTTGCTGCATTCGCCTCAAACTTTGAAGTTCTGATTACTCCAAGTTTGGGCATAACTCGTGTGTTGGACGGGCTGGTATTTAATGTTTTGCGATGAGTGAGGAAGATGGTGGAACTATAGTAGAACTCGGAAACCTTCATTAAGGCGGCGATCATAAATTTTCCACCGTCACATTCAATAGTGGAACCTGACTAACTCTTTATTGCATTATTAATATTATCATAATCACTGTACAGAAAATACTACGCAAGTAGTCTTTCTTTTATATACCTACGTACTAATTTTACCCAAGAAATAATAACTACTTATGTAAGTTTAAATTTAAATGCAAAATGTTGCATCAATGAATATTATAATACACTGCGCAGTGTGCAAGCAAGATACACAAACTCGTTTTTTTATTAATATCCAAACCATGTTTAGAATCGTTGCATTTACTGCCCCCTCAAAGCCCCACACAATTTCCATGTAGGGTTGCCATCAGATCAGAGTTTTGGTCCTTCGCCGGCCGGACTGAGTTCAGTTTTTAGTAATCACGCAACCCTACAGAAAAAAAGTATCGTTTGTAAATAATTTTACTGTAATTCTGATTTCTTTTGAAGCCTTTCCAAATTTTAAGGTGGCAACCCTAATTCCATCGCATCTATCACACTGAACGTACCTTTTTTATCAACCACTTCATAATAACCGAACGCATTAAAAAACGTAATACGCACGAGGAAATTAATCATAACAAGCCATCAGGCCAAATGACTTAATTATATTTAAATATTCATTTACATTGATAATTGCAGAGGGCAGCACTGTATCACGAGCAACCAGCAGCATTACAAATGAGCGGGAAAATAATTACGATATTATAGCTAAAAGCAAATCATTCGTGAAATTCCATTGAAGTTCGTTTTAACTCGTGCATCTTTTGTTTTTGATGCTCGTGGACTGTTCATTACTAAAACCTACCCAAATAATAAACGACTAGATGACAGACAAGCTAATTAGGAAATGAACCTAGAAAAAAATCGTTATCTAACAAAACATAACCTGATGATGTCACCAAAATAGAAATAACGGTAAATTAGATAAAAATGCATTAAAATCAAATAACATCCGCCCGTAAAGTGACTGGACTTAATATAGAAAGTGTTATAAAAGCAGGTAAGTCAAAGATAATAATATAATCAAGGCTCCCAGTCAGTCTCGTTGCCGTGGAAACTTCAACTTATTTTTGCCTATACGAGCGAAACGTGAACTGCCAAGATCATCTAATATCCGAATGAAATCATAACAATCAATAAAAGAGACATTGACGGGCGCGCGTTGTAGCGCGACGTTGCCAAACCGCGCGCCGCAGCAGCTGAGGTGCGGGGTCGTTGCGGGGCCGCGGCGGCGACGCTGCGTCATTCCGCGTCGCTCGCCCGACCGCTGCAGATGTCGGACGTTTTACAAAAATGACTGAACGATTCGACGTCGAAATGTTTATCAGTGAAGTGAAGAAGTATCCAGAAATATGGGACCTAAATTGTGAAGACTATAGGTTAAAGAAGCGGAAGGATCGCGCGTGGGCCGAGGTGGCCAGGGTTTTTATAGCCGACTTCGATGATATGACTGCGACCGAGAAGAATGAAATTTGTGAGTATTTCACGGTGAAACATAAAACTAAGCATTCAAGTGATTTTGCGGTTCATCCTAAATCGAGAATTTAAGTTTATAGGGACGAAGTAATTCGATAAATCTTTGTCCAATTCTCCTCAGAGTTTAGTGAAACTAAATGTTGGTGATAATAATACTAGTGAACAGCAGAGTTGAATCGAAACACATCTATTAGGCACACATACAGTTAATTTCCAAGAAAAGAAACATACTTACATCGAATTTCAATGAAAGTATTCCAAAGTAAAAATTTATTTTCCTCTTCTAGAAGTGATTTTATAAATCGGTTAGTGTGTCATATGAAAATATTTAGATACATCGATAGGACAATCAACTACTTTCGCTATCAATAATGTAATGAATTTCAATGTTGCAAATTCATTTGATGTAGGTAGTTGCGAACCGTTGCCGGTAAAGAAAATTATTTTATTCCTGTTATGTCTGCTAAGAAAGTCAAATAGAATCATAATAAAAAATTCTTTCCAGACAGAAGTCTTTACGGAAAATGGCGTAACCTCCGAGACTCCTTCGTGAGGCATTTGCGGAAAGATGGAGATAGTAAAAATAGCTACGTGTACGCAAATAACCTGGCATTCCTCAATGACCTGTACAAGCCTGGTAGCACTCAATCTGACGAGGAACTCATGAACTGCCCAGAGGACCAGAAACCCAAGCGGAAAAAGATTAAGTACAACAAATTCGAAGATATCTGGAATCGCGACGAGATATCCCCCGTAGAAGACACGAAAATAAAAGGCAAAGACATTGAATTCATAGACACATTCCCGACTGCGAACTGCAGTACCTCATTCCAAATGGAAGATGAAGACAGATCATTCTTTGATTCCCTATTACCAGCTGTAAGAGAACTGACTATAGACCAAAAGCTAGAATTCCGAAGTGAAGTGATTAGTGCATTAAAAAATATTAGGTCAACCAACAAATTCAAATTGGACCCAGGGACCGGTGACTTCAGTGAAACAATGTAGGTTAATTTTATTGTTATTTTATGCTAATGTGATCAAGTAATAAATTTTCGTTTCATTAACAGTCTACTATAACTACACTTTAAGAGCTATTGTTGGTAATTAAATTGGCAAAGGTGATGTAGAAATTGTTAATTAGCCGCGTGTTTATAATTAAATGAAATATCAACTTCGTGCACGAAGTTACGTATGTTTTGATTAACTGTAAATTTAAATGNAGGTTGTACTTGATGAAATTTCATTTCATATTATTTATTAATAATTCAAAGCAAAAAAGGCTTATTACATCTGAATTGTCAAAAAATGACAGCTGTCAGAATTCCGTCGAATTAAAAATCGGACTATAGTATGAAAATCATCAAACTTTTAATGTTCGTAACTCAGTTCAGACTGAGTTTAGAGGTATACATGTCATAGTAAGTTTGGTTTATTACACTATTTTGTAATCAAAAAACAAGGTCTGGTCGATGGCCGCGCGAAAAAAAAAGACGCCAATTTCCGGCATTGTCTTTTGATANTTTTAAATGAGCCTTTTAATTTTAATGACCGACTTCAATCTATAATGGCACGATATCATACGATGAATTTGTCGAACGTAGGTAGGTATGAATGATATCGTATTCTACGATTCGCACAAGTTCTCGAGTGGTCTGATACTGAAACTGCAACAAGTATGGCGATCTGGTTACGACTACCACGACTACCTAAATAATGCCGGCGAGCTGGCAACGGCGCGGGGAAAGTAGCAAGCGAAGCGGCAACGCGTGAACTGTGCGATCGATGGAGCGAGGGCGGCGGGGCGGGGTGACCCTTCCGTACAAACATATTTATACCTACCTACTTGATGTTGTACGAACACGTGTAGTTGACATATTGTATTGTATGCAAGCAACGAACAGGTTAGCAAGGTAGTAAAACGTCGATGGCGCGCGGTTGGAGTCAACGCCTTGGGGAATACAGTTTTTGTATTTGTCAACGTATTAACGTCCCCCAGCAGGCCGGCTAAGTATAATTACAATTTAATTATACCGCCGTATGTAGCGTTTGTACGAGGTATGCAAGTTGCAACAACATTAACATCGACAAACACGAGAATTTTATCGTCATAAGAACCCGATCGCAAAAACATCGTAAGTATGTGGAATAAAATGTCACAACAGAGCTATAAAAAAGACCTAAATTTGATCACCTTTACTTGGATTCACTATAAAAGAAAAATTTTATACATCAAAATCTTAAGAATTCATTAACATAAATTTAGATAGTAAATTCCGTAACTAATGTTTACTAGCCAATAAGCAATGCTAATTAAGAACATTAATAATACATTAAATATTTTAATTAAAGAAAGATCAAGGAATGTAGACGGTCAAAAACATAATTTAAAAGCACTATATTCAAGGACGAACAATACAAAATTACATAAACCGAGAGCACTTTAAAATCCTTTAAAATTAACGAGTAGGGAAACTTAAGGCTACGCGAGTACGTACTATGGTCATGTCATTCATATTTCCAGGCATTGATTTTTTTTAGTTTTTTTAGTTTATTCCTTTGTCTGGACCCGAACAGGGTGGTGGACGCAAACAGGCGACTTGACCCTAGTGACTTGCTTTGGCATGGATAAATAAATGGTTCTGGGGATCAGTGGGTGAACAGTTAGTGTCAAACCAAATAAGTTTAAAATCTGTCTTTTTACAAATCTAGCGTGTGCTCTAAAATACTACTTCAGGTCACCGAGTAAAGCCCGTTATAAACATTTTTATTTTTCCAAAGATACACGAAATGTAGGTACCTACGTAACCTTTAACTGAGTGTTCTTGTATTTACTACCTACTACAGGTAATTAAAAACATACATAAATAGCTAAAATGTATTCGAATAAATTATAATCGTTCATGACTCATTCATGATGATGACAGAATAATTTTATTTTTTTATTAAGTCCTGTTAACCCCTCGTGGTTAGCTAAATGCTTATTTATTTATTTATTTTATTTATTACTAGCTTTCCGCCCGCGGCTTCGCCCGCGTGGAATTTTGTCTGTCACAGAAAAACTTTATCGCGCGCGGCCCTGTTTCAAAAACCGGGATAAAAACTATCCTATGTTCTTTCCCGGGACTCAAACTATCTCTATGCCAAATTTCATCAAAATCGGTTGCGAGGTTTAAGCGGGAAAGCGTAACAGACAGACAGACAGACAGACAGAGTTACTTTCGCATTTATAAAATAAAATATTAGTTGGGATTCATTATTGAGCAATTACATATTTGATCCAAATAGCGTCCTAAATCCTCTTTAGGTTTGTCTAGACACTATTGACTTAGTACGTACGAGTGGGTTCACCACTGCAGTAGGCCACCGAGGCTTCCGTCAACTGGGACCGCAATTAACTGGGACCGCGGTCCCAGTCGCCGGATGCGTAAAAATATATANTTCACTATAAAAGAAAAATTTTATACATCAAAATCTTAAGAATTCATTAACATAAATTTAGATAGTAAATTCCGTAACTAATGTAGTAGCCAATAAGCAATTCTAATTAAGAACATTAATAATACATTAAATATTTTAATTAAAGAAAGATCAAGAAATGTATACGGTCAAAAATTACAGAAACCGAGAGCACTATTAAAATCCTTTAGAATTAACGAGTAGAGAAACTTAAGGCTACGCGAGTCATTCATATTTCCAGGCATTGATTTTGTTAGTTTATTTCGGGATGGCTATTTTTCACACATTTTAAAGTAAGTATATTCCTTTGTCTGGACCCGAACAGGGTGGTGGACGCAAACAGGCGACATAACCCTAGTGACTTGTTTTGGCATGGATAAATAAATGGTTCTGGGGATCAGTACGTAAACAAACAGTTAAGTGTCAAACAAAATAAGTTTAAAATCTAACTTTTTACAAAACTAGCGTGTGCTTTAAAATACGTTCAGGTCACCGAGTAAAGCCCGTTAAACATTTTTATTTTTCCAAAGATACACGAAATGTAGGTACGTAACCTTTAGTTAAATTGAGTTTGTGTCTGAGTGTTCTTGTATTTACTACTATAGGTAATTAAAAACATACATAAATAGCTAAAATGTATTCGAATAAATTATAATAATCGTTTATGACTCATGCATGATGATGGATGACAGTAAATTTTTTTTTTTTTTATTAAGTGTTAACCCCTCGTGGTTAGCTAAATGCTTAGTACGTACGAGTGGGTTCACTACAACAGAGGCCACTGGCGGAAAATATAATAACTTTTCGGGTTCAAATCCCGATATTAGGACATTAAAAATTTAGTATGCCAAGGATATAAAATATACTTCTATACTAATATTATAAATGCGAAAGTAACTCTTGTTTGTCTGTCTGTCTTGCTTTCACGCTTAAACCACTGAACCGATTTTGATGAAATTTGGCATAGAGATAGATAGAATCCCGGGGGAAAGTACATAGGATAGTTTTTATCCCGGTTTTTGAAACAGGGACGCGCGCGATAAAGTTTTTCTGTGACAGACAAAATTCCACACGCGGGCGAAGGAGCAGCGGGCGGACAGCTAGTATTCAATAAAAGAAAATCTGAAAAGACGATCGTTTTCTTCCTAGAACTCATTTCAGTACTGGAGTTTTTATTCATTCAGCTAAATAACAATATTATCGAGCGTTCTGGTGCAATAACTTATTTGTCCACAATCTTATCAGTTACTACGTGACTGCGCAATCGGAGCTGATTAAACCGAATGATTCAATATTGTGTTTGCTTTCTGAAACTGCGTGTGTAGTTTAAAAATAGTCAATGAGAAATAACCTACTTCCGCATTACAAGCGATAGAAAACATGGCTAATGATGAAAAATGCTGAAAAAACTACCTGCACAAAAAAATAGGCCCATTTCGTTTTCGTGTATTTTGAGGAGTAATTTCGGTAAAACATTTTCAGTCGTTTCTTAAGTCGGGTAATTAATTGCTTTTTGATTGGCCTTTTCAATTTATTGTTTTGTAAGCCCCAGGAGTACGTCTGCGAAATTAACAATTTGGGTGTGAACTTTGATGTTATAACTATGTAGCTTTTGCTCGCGGCTTTGCTGTGTTCCATTCAGCCCTAAAATGATAAAGTAATCACGAAGTCCAGGAATTAATTTCTCTGTCATGTCAGTTAGATATCTATGCCAGTTCCAAACTTTACACCATTGGCATTAGGACAATACTGAATACGAATTTCGGGAGATGTCAGTCGAGGCAGAGTGCCAAAAAACAGCCGTTACTTCAGTTGGCAGCGTTGGCACCCTTAGCACTCTCGCCCCAATTGCTATTTCCTTACGTAAGCCAGATTCTCGATACAAGCTGGATATAAAGCTTTAGGGAACCTTGGGTGCCATAAAGGCTACAACGCAACTCTATCCCGCCATATGAAGTGGAAGGCGTTTCGAGCTCGCGATAAAATGTTTTCCAGACACGAGATGAAATAAAGTTACGCTAACAACTTTGTTCAGTAAGTGTTTTTATCTTTATTTTTGCTTAAGTTCTTTATGTACACAGTAAATACGGTTTCATAAAATTCTGGATATATTTAGGAATCTTTTGTAAAAATCGGGTGACATCTGAAAGTACTTTTTTTTATCCACAACGAGGAAGCTCTTGGCCTGTATCTCACCTGTGTACCTACCATGAGTTTACGTTAGGTGCGCTCGCTAGCGAGTACGTCAAAAATCTCTATGAAGATTTTGTTTCTTGAAAGTAGCCACTAGGGGCGCTGCACAATATGTCATACAATTAAATGTCATTTTTTTACGCAGTCGCTAGCGAGCACACCTAACGTAAACTCATGGTAAGCGCACTGATGGTAAGTGACGATCAGGTTGAAGGTGGAAGCGAGCTTCACCCGGAATCCTCAATCGCGGAGGAACTGGAGGAACTTATTGCTTTTTAGACGGCATGATCACCATTTACTAGTTTCTACATAATGTGCCCCTTTGCTCCAATGCAAACTCGGTCCGACTCAAATCCTGTGGCTTTAGCCGTACTGCCGTACATAGAAACTTAATCCGAAGGGAAATAAAATAAATTATATTTGCGGCTTGCGGAGTTGTAACGGTGGGAACGGGCATTGCTCAGGTGGAAGAAAAGTAGATTTACTGAGATTAACAGCGCTATAACTAAGAATTAAGACCCTCTTCTGCAGCTTAGTTTCGTTATAGCACTATTTTTGCTTTATGTATCAAGACAAATTACGCAGTAAGGTATTTAGTGGTGTTTTCAGAGAAAAAAGCTGGACGAAATGGATTCAAGCGATGTAAGCCAGACTTTTATTACTTAAGAATACTGGAAATCATAGGTATCCTAAAAACTAATGTATAATAAAGTTTTTTCCATTTACATTGCCAAAGCTGGCAAGATCTTACACACTACCCAAAAAGTCAAAGCTTCTAAGGTTTAAGCCGAACAATCAAAGCCTAACGACTGTGTCGAATGACAAAGCTACAGTAAAATGGCTGCTAAAACCAAATGGGGCCTAATGTCGCTGTCTCGAAGTCTCGAACAAAATCGGTTAATGCTGCCATTGCGTGCATGGACACCATCAATACAGACAACAGTTTTTTGGTGACAGTCAATGACTCAACTTCGAAATGGTACAAAAAATGGCCAAGGACGAAAGATAAATTTAAAAATAAATTATTCAGAATTTTTTAGTAAAAAGTTTTTAATCGTCAAAAAGCTCGATGATCCTGAAATAGAATTTATACTATACTCTGAATTGTCCAAAGATACTGAGGACACAATTAATTTTAACGACGCTCTCGTTAATACCCGTCGTAAGCTCGCGACGACATTGATCGATCAATTTTTGTATTCCTTTCCTGGCTGGTTGGGTTTAAAGGATCTGCCAGTGATATTGCAGCACTGTAAGAACTACATAAGAATACCGTTCTTATAATACTGTAATAACTAATGAACGTCCTTAATGATTGCATAACTTTTTGAAGAACCTAAAAACTATTTTTGCAAAAATAACTGCCTGAATGAATATTTTTTCATCCTCCTGATTCTGACAGCAAAGCCATCGCGTTGATTCTGCTAGGGTCACCATTCTTATGTTTTTGTCCGGACTTTCTCAAAGTTCTGGCGTTTGGTCTGTTAATTGAAATATTTCCGTATTTTAAGATCACAAAATAACGGTTTTGTTATTTTCTTTTTAGGATATTATATTTCCAACTTTTTCTGTTATTTTATTTTAAATAAGTTGAAACTATCGAATTGCCTAATGGTCTAAAGTGGGAATAGAAACCAAACTTCTAATCTTACCAGCTGTTGTCAGGACTTGATACTGCTATAATAACCCCAATAGCGTTATAAAATATGTCCTAGCTCTTTCCTTTTATGGCACCGGTACACTATGCATCTTGTAAACAAACTCATTTCAGTTAGTTTCACTGTGCGCCGATACTTCGGTGAGCGTGTTTGCACTTCTATTCGATGAATATCCCGCATAGTGTAACTGCGCCATGATATTACCAGCTTTTGTCAGGAAAAAAAAGTGTAACTGCGCCATATATTTCCAGCTTTTTTTCAGGACTTGATATAGCTATAAGCTAGATGGTAACCCCAATCGCGTAATCTTTCTGGCACTTCCCTTTTACGGCCACTCCTCGCTATTAAGGGCCCTTTGTTTTTCTCTGCCACTTGGCCGTTATCTGCGATAATATTACTTTTAGCATTATTGAGACCGTTCCATCCACCTTCTGGTTAGCGGTGGAAATTCTCTCGGGCTAAGTCAATATTGCTTCCTTAGGGTGTTTTTAATATCGTGCGAATTTTATCACGGACGCGGGATTGCCCCGCATGTTTAATGTCCTTTTCATACAAGTATTTATTGTTCCGCGTGCGTTTTCCGACGGTGGACCGACAACTTCACAAAGGTAGCACGCTGGATGCAGGCCGTTATTTTGAAAATCATTAGGGGCAGTGGCATAATTAGGGTTGCCAGGCGTCCGGCTTGTTTGGCTTTTTAGGGACTTGTCCGGCCAAATATTGCCTTGTCCGGCCTGTCCGGCTTTTGTTAGACTTTTTATTTGGTTGCCGCGCCAGGCGAAAGTCGAGCCACAGAATCATATGAAGCGCACGCATCAGGATGTTCACTATTCACTAATTACATAGTTCACTAATTGAACCACAAATGAAGCACAAAGTCCGGCTTTTGTGATTTTGGACCTGGCAACCCTAGGCGTAATTATACATTACCATCCGAGGCCCGTGACAAATTCTGTGCATGGGACCCTTGGCGTATCTAGGTTTATTTTTCAGGGGGGCATCTGGGGGCCCGTGGCTTTTTACAGCACCACCGCCACCCTACAATTACGCCACTGATTGGGAGGGGCCTATGTTCAGTAGTGGACGTCCTATGGCTGAAATGATGATGATTTGCGTCTTCTATTACAATAAATACTTGTATGAAAAGTTGTCACGCATGCGGGACAATCCCGCGTCCGTGATGAAATCCGAACGATATTAAAAACACCCTAATGTTTTCCTGTTGACGAGTCTATTTTTGCTTGATGATGTGTTTGTTGCTACGCTATCACCAATTCTTGCAATTCATACCCACATACTAATCAATACCACGGTATAGGTGGTATAGGTATTAGGTATCCGCTCTGATCGAGGTAAATCCTTACTTCCCAACTAATATCATATCATAAATGCCTCTCTCTGTCTGTCTGTTACGCTTTTATGCCTAAACCACTAAACTGATTTTGAAGAAATTTGGTATAAAGATAGTTTGAGTCCTGAAAGGATAAGGGGATAGATTTTACGGCGGTTTTTGAAACAGGAAAGTGCGTGATAAAAAAAATCTGTGAGACTAAATTTCACCCGGGCAAAGTCGGGGCAAAAGCTAGTGGAGTGGATTCTATAATGATTTTGCAATTCTACACTTTATGAAAAATGGGGAGCATTTCTGTCCAACTACTACGAGAATATCATCCTCCTATTCCTATGATGTAAACATGGTGGATTTTACAAAACACAACATGTAGCTTGATGTTAAAGTAGGCTTTGGCATACGAGTTATTCGAAACCAAAGAGGAAAATTTTTTTTCTCAACATCTGAAAAAGGGAACTAAAAACGAGTAAC
Source organism: Ostrinia furnacalis (assembly GCF_004193835.3). Lineage (NCBI taxonomy): Eukaryota > Metazoa > Arthropoda > Insecta > Lepidoptera > Crambidae > Ostrinia > Ostrinia furnacalis. The sequence continues at coordinate 236,874 of NW_021134898.1, forward strand.
GCAATCACATTGATCTTTCAGCTGTTCAGGGAATTCTGAATAATGAAATTCAGAGCACGCTTTTTTATTTGCGGGTATGTCTGGAATCTAGATTTCCAATGAAACCTACCTACTGCCATTGAAATACGAATTTACTTAATACTAACCCTATTTTTTAAGAATTCAGTTCTTGAAGCAATAGTACCTGGGATATTTTGTGATCAAACTAAATGCTCAAAATGATGAAAAAATTGTGTCAACTTCGACAAACAACTTTTAGCGATGGATAAACAATTGTTTTCGTCCACGCACAAGAAAAAAAAACAAATACAACTATGCAATTATTGTCTCAAGCTGTCTTTCAATAACACGTAAAATAAATAAGTGACGATTGAAAATTTATAAATAATGGCAGATGATTTTCACGAAAACAAACCAAAAAGTAACCACCAGCACTAATCATCATCATCATAATCGTCGTCGGGTCATTTAATATCTGCAGGAGCAAGACCCTCTCTGATGAGGATTTGGTCAATAACATCACTACATTCCCTACTATCAAATTAATCTTGAGTTATTCGCCATCTCGCACGAATAAAACTCAAAAACACGATCGTGCGACTTGGTAGCAAAAATTTTACCTAATGTAATATTTTTGTCCTCAACTCGCACGCAGTTAAAAGATTCAGATTTACATATTCAAGCGAGATGACGATGAAATTATTAGGTAAATCGAATGGTGCCAAGAAGCACAAAAATCATGGGATTTTTTTCGTGCGAAATGACGAATAACTAATGAATCGGTATCAATACAATACAATACAAAATCATTTATTGTGAATCATAGGNATCGACTAAGAGATTATGATGTTCCAAGAAATCCGCACCTAATATCGGTTGAGACACGTCCGCGATAATAAAGGTCCACCTGTATGGTCGACGTAACTTTAAGTTTACAATTAATGTTTTTGTGCCATATGTTTTAATTTGACTATTATTGGCTGCATACAGCTTATAATCAGAACATGTTTCTGACAACTTTTGTTTTTTCGAAACATTGGCACCTGTATCTACCAAAAATTGAAGTTTATTTTCTTGGTCATATATGTGGGATTATTTCACTGAAAAGCTGGTTCTATTCGTAACACTTCGTTTTATTGGAATCGTACATCTTTTACAGACAGCTCACGTCATAAGAATCTCAACTGACATAAAAAGTAACCGATAACGTTATAACGTTATATAAAAATAAAAAATAAACTAAAATAAACTCGTTATTCCCACACGGCTGTCCTGATTATTCATCTGTCCCAGATGAAATATCTTCGTCTTCAGTAGTGATCCACGGCTTCATGAAATCAGCAGAACTAGTCGTATTGTTAGGGCCTTCTGTATTTCCGATTTTCTTCAATCCGTATCTGTCATTACGGTTCTTCTTTATAATTTCGTAAGGACCAAGAAATGTTGGGTAAAGCTTGCTTCCCTGAGAGAATTGCGTCTTCTTGATAGCAACCAAATCTCCTATCTCATATGGTGTGGCTTCTCTTCTTTTCTTGTTATAAGTTTTAACATTTTCCTCTTGGATTTTCTTTATAGATTCTCTTGCCTTTTCTCTTAACTCTTGTCTTTTCTCTTTCATCCTTTCTACGTTTTCTTCTTCTATCATCTTAACAAGTTCATCATTTCCGTCTCTCATCTTTACTCCGAACATCAATTCGAATGGCGTCATGCCTATACTTCTTTGATAGGTTCCGTTTAGACAACGTTGGACAGCAGGCACTTTACGATACCATTTTGTGGGATCATCGGCACTAAGTTTGCTTAAAACGGCGATTATAATCTGATGGATCCGCTCCACTTGTCCATTTCCTCTGGGTTGTCCAGTCGTAATCAAATAATGTGTAATATTTTCATTTTGGCAATAATCTTTGAAGTCATTCGATGTAAAAGCAGCGTTACGATCTGTAATTAGTCGCTGTGGGGAACCAAAAACTTGTTGTTGCAGACTTAGTTTACTCAATGTTTCCTCCGTGGTCAACGTCTTCACAGGGTAAATCCAAGTAAACTTAGTAAACGCGTCGATCACCGTAAGAATGTACTTATAATTTTTATTCGTGGAAGTTAGAGGTCCAAGATGATCTATGTGGTAAGTTGCCAAAGGCACATCACCTTTATCAATGGGGTTAAGCATTCCTTCTTTTTTCCCTCTCTTATGTGATATAAGGATGCACTCTACGCAGTTATCTATGACCTTTTTGATTTTAGTCTGTAAACTCTCAATAAAATATTCTCTGTTGATCAGTTCTTCTGTCTTTGCTATACCAAAATGTCCTCTTTCGTGATTCTTTCTTATAATTTCGTTCTGCATCTTTTTTGGTACTACAAACAATTTATCTCCATTTCTTTCCTTGTATAATATGTCATTCTGTAATATGTAGTTCTGGTAGGGTTCTTTTTGTAAAATTCTTTTCAGTAGCTGAATGTGTTCGTCCTCATCTTGTGCCTTCTTCAGTCTTGTAGTCGTCTCAGTAAGTATTAAACAAGTAGGGTAACGGCTTAGGGCGTCGGCGTGTTTCATTCGTGATGCAGGTCGGTGTTCAATCTGATAGTCGAATTCTTCTAGAAGCAGAGCCCATCTGGCAACTCGTGGAGGTAAGTCCCTTTTTTGTAATGTCATTGTCAATGCTGAGCAGTCCGTAACAATTTTGAAGTGTATTCCTTGCAAATAAACTCGAAACTTCTTAATGGCCTCCACAATAGCTAAAATTTCTAAGTAATAACTATGGTATTTTCTTTCAGATGGTGTAGTCTTTTTACTCATAAAATGTACAGGGTGTAGCTGGTCATCTTTAGGACTTCTTTGTAGCAGAACAGCACCATATCCGTCGGCACTAGCATCTGTGTGCAGTTCTGTTTCAAAATCAGGATTATAGATTCTCAAAACTGGTGAGCTGGTAAGTACATTTTTTAACTTCAGAAAAGCCTCCTCACATTTCTCATCAAAAATAAAAACAGCATCTTTCTTCAGCAGATCAGTCATCGGTTTAGCAATCAACGAGTAGTCTCGAATAAACTTTCTAAAATACCCTGTTAGCCCGAGGAACGATTGAACGGCTTTGATACTGTTTGGTTTCTTGAAATTTGAAACAGCCTTTATCTTATCTTTCGACGGTCGAACTTCACTTTCTTTGATTATGTAGCCCAAATATTCAATCTCTCTTTTCATAAAATGACATTTCTTCCAGTTAAAAATCAGACCATACTCCCCAGCTCTTTTCAGTACTTTTTCTAACTTATTCAACGCCTCATTTTCAGATGTAGCCGGAATAATCAAATCATCGAGATAAGCTAATACGGTTCCATCGTTAATGTAATCACAAAAAATATCGTTGACAAATCGTTGAAAGACCGAAGGCGCAGTACACAAGCCGAAAGGCATCTTCATGAATTCATACTGGCCTAGTGGAGTCACAAAAGAAGTATACTTCTGACTATCTTTATGGACATTAACGTGCAGAAAACCATTCTTAAGGTCTAGAGATGTGAAAATCTTTGCTTCTTTAAGCTTATCAATTTGGTCTTCGATCAAAGGTAATGGAAACCTTTCCTTGATGATCCTCTTGTTAATGCGTCGGAAATCTATGCATACTCTGTAAGTTCCATCTTTCTTATTTGCCAAAACCGTCGGAGATGCGAAATCAGATTTGCTCGGTTTGATTACTCCTTGTTCTAGCCAATCGTCAATCTGTTTGCTAAGAACTTCCATTTCCCGTGGTGATAAGCGTCTTGGACTTTGGTGTATTGGTGTATCGTCAGTAAGTAAAATTCTTAATTCAACGTTACTCTTCTTTACTCTTTCTGTAGGTTTGTAGTCTTCTAACATTTTCTTAATTTCAATAGTGCGTCTTGAGTCGTCTATGTCGTATTCTACAGCTTTATCATCTTTTTCTACTAGCAGCGTTAAATGTTCCGTCTTTTCTACAGAAATCCCATCTTTAGTAAACTTGACTTCAAAATCTCTAAGAATTGGATTCCCAATTATAGAGTTGACAGGAATGTCGTTATCATCCACAATGTAAAACGTGGCATCTGAGTAGCAATCATCGATTTGAATTTTACTAGTGAACATTCCATGTGTAATTATTTCTTTTTCAGCTATTCCGGTCAAACGAATCTTCGAGTCTTTGTATGTTTTCACGTTTTCTTTTATCTTCTCATATTCTTTTTTAGTCATCAAGTTAACGTCGCTTCCGGTATCAAACAAAGCTATCATTTCCATTTCTTCAATCTTTATCTTCTTAAATGGTGCATCTTCCTTTTCTTCTTTCAGGATATTCAACGTCTTCTTTGGTTTATTGGGACAATCAACACTTTTGTGTCCAAATTCATTACATCCAAAGCATTTAACTCCTTTATCGCATGCAGAAGATTGGTGATCGAAAGCCCCGCAGTTATAACATCTTCTTTTTGTATTCGTAACATTGCTCGATCTTCGATGTTGGTTTCCTTGGTAATTTGATGTCGAAGGTGTAGGTTTCGTTTGCTTTTTCTTAAACTCGCTGTATATTTCTAGTTTTTTCCTGAACTCTTTAATATCCGCGGCGCCATAAAGTATAGCTTTGTTCACCTCAATGTCTCTTATTCCGTCTATAACGTACTCCATCAAGGCAGCATCTTCAACTTTTCCATGCAATGCTAACTCTTTCATCACCAAAAAGTACTGTTGGTAAGTTTCATCGCTTTTCATCTTCCGTGCAACTAATCTTTTGTGGATTGTTGCGCTATTTAGTTTTGGTCCGAATTCTTCTTTAAGCGCTTTCTTCAAATTTGTGTAGTCTTTAACTCTTCCAATAGACCTCAAAAATAGCTTGGCAGTTCCTCCCAGCAGTCTTTTTGCATAAACTAATTTTTCTACATTAGTCCACTTCATCAAATCAGCTACGTCTTCGAATTCTTCTATAAATTCTGTTACAGGATAGGTATCATCGCCAGTAAAAGTATTCATCGACTTCTCTAAGTCTCGAAACGATATCTGAACCTCAACGTCTTCTTGGTATTCTTCATCTTCGCTCGGTTCCTGACCTTTCTTCTTTGGTGGCATCTTTGGTAAAATATCTTTAGTCCTTTTCGTCTTCGTCGTAAGAGAAAGTCGTCGTCGTGTAGTACAGTAAGATATTTTACTTGAATTCATCAAAAATGATCACCGTCGTAACAAGAATTCTTCGTTCATAACGTTCCAACCATACAATATCTGATAACGTTATTTCAATAACGTTATTTTAAAATATGGCAATTCTAGCTTCATTCGATGGTCGGTAAAACAGCTCATGCCACGAAGCAAGTACGACATCTAGCGACACAAATGCGAACTGTACTGACATGGGTGACTTGCCTTTCGTAGTATTTTCCGTTATGATTTTTTCGGTTTTCTTCGTCTCGAACCATTAGTTTTCAATGATGAGCTTGATCCCGGACGAGCCCCCATAAAAGTTGTGGGATTATTTCACTGAAAAGCTGGTTCTATTCGTAACACTTCGTTTTATTGGAATCGTACATCTTTTACAGACAGCTCACGTCATAAGAATCTCAACTGACATAACGATCTTCTTAGGGTTGCTGTTTAAAAAGTAACCGATAACGTTATAACGTTATATAAAAATAAAAAATAAACTAAAATAAACTCGTTATTCCCACATGTATCTGTGGGTTTTAGCTGGCAGATTGCACGTACGCATCTCTTCTGTGCTCTGAACACTAGCTCTCGGTCAGTAGCATTACCCCAAAAGATTATCCCGTATCGTAAGATTGACGCATCATCCGCCGATATATCAACATCAACAAATCATCCGCCCACACGTGTTGTCTGGTCTCTGATTCTCTGGTCAGCTACTTTCTCCACATCGGGGTCACGATTCCGATCTGTTAATTAATACTAAGCATTAAGAGCAAGAACAACAACGTCTGATTGCGCCGACGTCGGCTGTCGGTCGTCCATCTTGCCTGATTGATGGGTCTGATGACCAGCAAATGGGTGTTCCAAGCCTACGCGTTTGTTATGTTTTTAAAAGGCAAAATTAAAGTTTATTTTTACGAGTTAAAAATATCCTCACGTAAAGTCATTATTGCAAAATATACGCGTCGACTTGAGAACCTCCTCCGTTTTTAGTCGATTAAATATACTTTTCTTACATTCTATCACAATTCTACGTTGCTTTTAGCGCCTTTTTCCTGTAATGCGGATTTTGGCACGCGTGCGGATCTTCTGCATGCGGGCTGCCCGCCGCATTTCATACATCGTCGCTGTCAGTTCAAAAGGATGTATGTTATACCAGTAACTGGTATTGGTTTTTAGTAACATGTTTTCCTATTACAGGGGCTCTAGAGAGTCAGCATGTTTTTGTTTAGACTTTAGACCTGTGATGCTCACAATTTCCATTGCTAATTACCAAACTTAATGATTCTTCCATCATGCTTATTGACTAGTCCGAATCCGAATCCGAAATGCCTCTCATTGTATTCCGTATCCGTAGACTTAGTATTATCTATGTCTAGTATTCCGTAGACATTAGCATTGTCTATGTCTAGTCTATGCCCTAATTCATCAGTTAACAGTATCCGTGACCCGGTCGAAGTGCGTTGTTTGTTCGTTTTGTGTGCATTCTGCCTTCGTCTATTGAACTGGAAATCGGTATGTGAAGCGAAGCATTTGTTCGCTCAACCATTGTATGGCTAAGGCTTATTGTCTGAGCAAAAACTGTTCTCGAGAAATACGTAAAACCTGTAGTCACACTTTGCAAGAGGTTGATTGGAAATTCCCTTTTATTTTTCATTGTAAAAAAAAACATTTAAGAAAGTAGGTAGATGACTAATTTTGATTAAAAAGTCTGAAAGCTTAGTTAAGAATTTAATTAGCTTTGTAGTGTCTACAAGATACATTTTGGAATGCGAAACCTTTTTATTAGTTAAGACCGCTATAAAATTTTTACTGCATCAACATTATTCTGCAAAAAACCTCGTGTTCAGGCATACTTGAGATGTCAAGCTGATTAATGACAGCAACATAACAAAGAATGGAGGAAATGTACATCCTCCTCGCCGGCTGAGTTATTATAATTNAATGGTGGGTGTGAACAAGAAATAAAAGTTATTTCGAAATTACAAAACGATTCCTACTAGGAAGTGGCGGAAAATAAAATACCGGGAATCGCAATTACCATAATACCATGGCATCCAACGCCCATTTCACCTTCCACGCTTACGAACGACCAGACGACCACCAAACTGTCCAAACANTATTGTCTCCGCAAAGTCCTTCAGAAAACAATAGTCTAAAAACACGCGGCCATTGCACGGGTGACGCAAGCAATGTGCTGCAACATAATAAATAATAATAGGCGCGCGGGGCGGCAACGTCTCGCCGCCCGGGACTAGGTGCGGAGCGGCAACCGCGCGCGGTCGATCGATGCCGCATTCGCTACTCTATCAATCTGAATTTAGTTTTTTCACGTTAAAAATCAATGTAGGCTACATATACCTACAAAAACACATAAATACATGCCGTCTAATCTGTACATAGATACATTTAGCAATAAATAACTTGTGCGACGTAGTTAGGTGTCATTTGCCTCGCAGTACGGTGTAATTTTCGAAATTGGCAGTTGTTGGTTCTCCGTACAGCGCATAGGGTGAAGACGATAATTATTTTGACAGCAGCAAGCGTAATGCTTTATTGGATTTGTCATTCCACGTCTAGTTAGTCGCGTTACAGAATAGATTAGTAAGAACTAAGAGTCACTGAAGTAATAAAAGACCTACCAACGTGGTATGAATGAAGAGTTGTTCCCTACATCTTGAAAATATAGAGAACTCATTGGTTGCAAGTCATACCTACCAATATTCCTAGTTCCTCATAACTAACTGAGCACTGCACCCGCAGAATTTGTAGTTTAATTAATGTAAAAACTAAAAAGTTATTATTATTAATATGGCGGTCAAGCGGAAGATCTGGGTTTGACTTGAAAGGCATTTTTTTGGAAATGGAATGTGGGGGAGTATGTGTCGAGTCAAGTGACAGGGTCGCACGATATCAGCACTAAACTACTAGAAAAATGGAAGAGAGATTTATCGGACTGAAAATGTCTAAAATATCAAATTGGGTTCATCATCCCCTAACAATAGGGTACCTGCCTACATTCAGGGGTCCAGTGCCTACACAACAACGGGCGTAAATCTACAAAAGGTCCTAAGTCCTCAACCCTCGCCCTCGTAGGGAGGAGGATGGAGCGCCAAATAGACACAGCCAAAAGTAGGAACATAACTCAGTAGGTACTAGGGCTTGCAATATCGGATAGTTTTCAACTCCTTAACTGATTTCCGATATTGGGCACTCAACTCCGGAATTCCGGTTCTAGTTCCGGAGTTGGTTAAAAAAAGAAAGCGCCTCCCGACAAACACGTACACGTATGTGGCCTCCACTTTAGAACCTTGCCCCATCGGCCGTCTGTTCTACGTACTATGTGCCCTGCCATGGAGGAAANTCCAAACATCCAATTAACTATCGAATTTAAAAAGTGCCAAACCTGTTTCGCATTCTTTAATTGGCTGGTAACCGTTACAACCACACTGTATACATACTGTATGTATGTATAGACCTATTTACGCCAACTTATCCAATTCGCAATGCCAAACAAGTTTGAATTTGGAATATTTACTCTCGGAGCGCGGGGCGGCAACAGTGCCAACACTGCCACCGCTTCCCGCGCGCACGGAGCGGCAACGTCGCCCCATTTCGCGCTCGAACTTTGTGATCGGAGATCAGCTGGAGTGGGACGTGTTTATGCCGCATGTAGCGAGCTATGTCGGTTTATACAGAAATTGTTTTTCACTCACGCGAAACTTTTAGAGGTTTCATGAATGATTTTTAACTGCGTTCGATTTAATAAAACAGCAACCGAGTTAAAGGTCGACATAATTGGCGGATGTTTATCGTTGAATTACAAACAAAGATAATTTAATCTTTACCTTGGTGTTAAATGTGCACTGATTTGGTATGGTCCAAGGTTCAAACATGTTTCTTTAAAAAATATCAAAGCTGACGAATTATAATTCCACCTTTATTTCTCGTATAAAAATACCTAAATTAGATAACATTAAAACAAATGATAAAGGAATTATGATAGAACGTTAGATAGGTATGTTTTCTAGTTTGTTTTGGGTTTCGGCTAGTAACGAGGTGGTTGGCATATTTCTAGACAAATCAATACGTATTAGAGTCGGCGGCTTCGCCGTAAATATCCGTGACCTGGCGAAGTGTCTAGACTGGGTTGTTATTCTAGCCTAGAATGAATTCGTCACTTATGCAAAATTTCGTAGGTTAAAATAATATTATATTTGTCGACTGTCATACATTTGAAATATCGACTACAAGAGCGTAATGACCGCGCCCTAAGTCGCCAACCAAATGCTAGAGATGGTTTCATAGCTGCAATTTTTTCAGCACCGTTAAATAATGGATCAACAAAGACAAGTGATTCAACATAAATTTACAGAATATTCGGTAGTCTACTTACAACGAAGCTTCGTCTTTTGGTTATAAAATGGAGAAAGACGTCAAATAATACAAAAAGCCGATAAAAATATCTATAGCAGGTGATATAAAATCACATGTGCGTCTAACTGTTCAGTAATTCGCAAGTTTATTAAAATCTGGTGTAACAGTACTTAGTCCATTATTATTACAAAACTAAGACAAATTTATTATGCTGAATGTTGAGATACTAAGCTGGGCGTGCCTGTAGTTTGTCCTTAGACGTCAGACAACATTCTAAGTTGGCTGAAAAGTTGTCCTCACAGAACCCGTGCTGAGAAATATATCTAAATACCCTGGTATAGTCAGTTCGTTACGTTCCCTTCAAAATAACAGAAATTTACTTCAACTGTCAGAGTTAGTTTGTTAGATCGAATTTTTAGAGTAAGTTCTCTTGAAGTTTTACATAATTCCTGAGATGCTGAAGCTGAATTCGAAAAATATTATTATATTATTATGAAGAAATCACGAAAGATTACGAGGTCGGTTTAGTATAGCGTGACGTGATAACAACAGAATTTTCAAATTAATTACAGCCGATTGCTAAGATAATCTCGTATTACCTACAATAATAGCCGTTCGTGCCGCTCCACAGGTCTAGGAATCCAGCTATTTTCGAGTTGCAGCCTGACCTAGATAGTTAATGAAAAATCGATGGCCTTTCCGTTCGGACCGAAATGGAAATAAATTGTCTGCTTCATAGTGCAGCCATTTTATTTTTATTGGCGACGATTTCGCGAGCCTGATTGAGTCGTCCGGTGGCGCTGATTCGCGTTTATTTTTTTCTCTCGCCGGCCAGTACCCAGTAGCGTATGTATGTAGTGGTGTAAGTCGTATGTAATCAGTAGGCAACTATTCAGGGTCAAATTCAAAATAAATTCGTAGAATTCTGTAACAGGAAAGACCGGTCTTGTATCTGTCTAATTTTTGTTAGGTTCCGAGAAAATTTTGCAGTTTTTACACGTACTGTGTTATTTTCATCGTAGTCTGACACAATGTTACTCCAACACTATTAGTTAATACATGTTATCTGAACGAACAATGTCAAGTTATGCAGAAAGATTGCAAGTCATGTTTAGAAGATAAGATGGGCCAAGAAGGCCCACACAGTGCTTGGCACGAGGTCGCGGAAGGCGCCAAAAGCACTCTCCGGGCATGCCTTGGCAAAAAACACTAGAGTCACTAGACTACGGACAGCCAGTAGCAAATGTCATTTCAGACATTGACGTTAATTGGCACTTTGAATTTATTCATCCAACAGTTCATTTGCTTTTTGAGTGTGCCTCAACTGCAAGCAAACTGACACTTTTACGTGACCAATTTAACAAAAAATATGTTGTGGTATATAAATAGTATTACAAAAATAAAACACTTCAGACGAAGAGTAAATGCTATTGGAAATTTCAACGAGCATCGCTAGAGCGTTGAGAGATTCAATCAATAATCTATAGTTAATGATGAAATCGTTGGATAAACAGACGCCATGTCTATTTGCCGGCCGCGTGACAACAGCGAGCGCTACTCGCCAACCATTCATTACAGAGTGATTCAGTAATCAAACAATGCGTTATTAACCAAATTAAGTTTCACAATTCTTCGGGCTGATCGTGGTTCAACGAAGGCGGGGCCTTGACAGTGCGAGTCACGGCCACCGTGCATAGAAATCGCTCGTTGTGTAATAATAAACATTTCTGTTCGGTTTGTTCTGGTTTTCGCCGGTTGAAATTGTGGCGAGGTTTCTATGCTGGTGGCATAAATTGTCTGCACACTCAACGAGTAAGTACCTATATCGTTCCGTTGCGCAACTAGAAGCGTCGATTGAAATTTATCAATGAATTCCAAAAGTTTCGTATAACACTTTACTTCGAAGTTTATGGTTATTTTGAATTTTTAATACACGATAAATTGCTTTGCTGTAATTTTCTCTACTTCAACGTTTGCAGCAAAAATGGAATGGACTGGCAATTCGTACAATAGCCACTTACCTGCATAATTTATCACAATCTACTCTGACATCGGATGTTAAAATCGAGAAGTGGTTCGCAATACGGAGGCTAATTTAATATTGTGCGCGATGATATGGTAATTTCACGATTACTTCGACTGCTTTAGTAATCACATAATAACTTTAAAACATGAATACACGACTGAGAAATATTGTGAATTGTATCTGGAGCAGTTTTCAGCAAAAATAAAAATATATTCAAGGAACTCTGCATTATTCCTGACAACTAAATGTCTCTCTAACTTAAGGACTTTAGTATTAAAAGTCCCCTTATTTTGGGTTGTTTGATACGAAATATCTTGCGTTAATCAACCAAAGCAATAAAGAAAATCGTATTATTTGAATAAACTGTCATTTTCAAGTCACTTACTTAATAAAAAATAATGGCCCTCATTCGTTTGTAAGATCCTCATTCTCTTTATCGCCAATTCACGAGATATAGCATTTAATAACAGTTAAAATGAAAGTGCTTTAAGAATTTCTAGAATAAACAGAGTCCAGTTATCTACCTAAAACCGTACAGGGGATATTGTTATGGTTAAACATACAATAAGGAAAAGCATTTGCATCAGCTAAATTACGCAGTGAGTTAGCTAGCTGTATAATTACTTCATTAACTCTAAACTTAGATATTGCTCTGACATGAATGAAAATGGTAGATAACGATAATAAAAAAAATATTAAATAAAATCTTAAAATAGTAAAGAAGCAACGCAGTTTCCCGTAAAAAACCGATCCGTTCGACGAATGTGCAATTTAAAAGTTCGCACGATAGTCCCAGTTTTGCTAGATCCTAAATTACTGGATCCTCATGGCACTGCGAAACTGGATTGCCTGTCATGGGGGCGAGTTGGAAAGATTTTGATGGTCGTTACATAATCAAATACATACTATTAGAGGCCGGTAGATCTATTCTCATAAATAAAACACTGGATACTCATCTTTCACATTATATCACTTAGCACAAAAGCGCGCGGAGTCATCTCCGCGCGTCCCTCTATTCTGACGTTTTATCCTAGTGTGACATTGACGTATTGTCAATGTCACTATTACAGCATCTCATTGGCCACATCGATACCGTTATATTAACTTTTTAGATTTTTCATAATTAACAATACTAATAAACATAATAAGTATAATAATTTTGAGGTCAAACCATTATGATCGATCGATAGTATAGTATTAAATAAAATATAAATAATATATTTAAAAGTAACGTAAAAATAATGATACCGATCACGAACTCACGACGTGATCAATGAATTATAAAAACTATGAAATTAATAATACTGTGCCAAAACTGGAACGAGATCCGCATGAAAATTACTCAGTTCCAAATCATGTGCAACAATTGATTTATCTGATAAAATGTGTTGGTAATAAAATTACTTGTGTGCTTTGCATGCATTAATTTTAATTGGATCTATCTACCCGGATGAGTATTGGTTATTGTATAAAAGTAACTAATTTTCACGTTTTTTTGGCGATTGTTCATTATTGCATTATATTTTTCTATTATCCTGTCTGCCTGCAAGCGCAAGCGCAAGTGAGTATATGGAATTATCCCAACTAATATTATAAATGCGAAAGTAACTCTGTCTGTCTGTCTGTTACGCTTTCCCGCTTAAACCTCGCAACCGATTTTGATGAAATTTGGCATAGAGATAGTTTGAGTCCCGGGAAAGAACATAGGATAGTTTTTATCCCGGTTTTTGAAACAGGGACGCGCGCGATAAAGTTTTTCTGTGACAGACAAAATTCCACGCGGGCGAAGCCGCGGGCGGAAAGCTAGTTTCAAATATATCGGACACAATTAAACAACACAAAAAAAAAGAAAAAAAAAATGACTGGAACTAGTGAATGATTATCCAGATACGTGGTGTTTCCAGTAGTATTCTTCAGTAAGGCCTGATTTTTCAATCGTCAGATAGGTCTTTAACTGAAGAATAAACTTGTCATTTTGACATATACATATTTTCCATTCCATACTGAAACTGTTAATGTGCCAAACTTATTCCTCAGTTAAAAGTTATCCGACGATTGAAAACTCAGCCCTAGATAAAAACATTCCGTAATGTTACTATGAATTTTTCCCCCAGACCATGCCCCAGGTCTATGTATAATATTTGCAGCGCGAATTCGCAAATGATGTGGTTTATTTTTAACCACAATAAAAAACAATCAATTTATTTTTTCTGGTGTCACCTGCACATTTTAATTTATTTTGTGAAAGCTTCATTGTCGAACGGAATGAAAACCGTTTCACTATAGATAGATTCTCAAACTTTGTTTTATATTTTTTAAAAGCCTATTTTTATCAACTTATTTTCTATGACAAAAAATAAAATACACAATGAGTAAGTAAGTAGGTACTCTTGACGAATAGAATAGTGTATTTAAAGTATTTATTTTTAAGAATTTTTATTACTACTACGGTATAATATTATTGTTCATTCACAATTCTTTCTCTTCATTTTTTGGTCTTCTGTCTGATGTTTAAAGTCGACTGTTTTTTGTTATTTTTCTTTGTCTTCACGCTGAAAACTTCAGACATCTCCGCAAATGCTCTTGAATTTGCGTTTGCCAACTGAAATACAACTTTCTATTTTAATATTTTACTTTTTCATTTCTAAGTTTTCAAGGCCTGTATTCTGATATCTCTCAAGTATCGACATTCAAGAATAGATTCGAAGTTGTAATTGGTCAAGAATTCAAGGTAAATCACATACTTTGATCAATGGTTAAGTTTGGATCGAATTTTGAGCGTTATTTCAGAATACAAACCCTAGTAACAAATCTAGCTAGATTTTACGTATGAAGTAATTTTTGTCAGGAACACATATTTTGTGAAATATTTTGGCGCCAATAACACAAATAATCACGAACACGATATTTCAAACGTGGTAACGGCGTTAAAATATTTTCCACGCAAAATACAGCAACCTATCACAAATTCACAATACTGTCCTCCCTGTGCGTGACGTAAGTTATGGCCGCCCCCGTTCCGATGTAGGCTACATTTTATGGGGTTTTCCGAGGGTGAACCCGTTACGAATATTTTCGCAGTTTCGTTAAACAATTTCGAATATCCGAATGTTCTAGTTAGTTGGTGAATGGTGATAAGTTAACGTAATTTTAGTGTATTTTTTGGTCCAGTGCCGTTGCACATTAACTTTTACTGTTTTTTTTATCGATTCGATCGATGGTCATCACTAGATTGACATTGATAGAATGTCATGTTGATTGACAAGCAATGTCATGGCTTCTCAAAGTATTTGATGCTTTGCCCCACTTTTCCTTTCTTTAGATTATAAAGATATATCTTTGTACCTACCTACCTATTATTTATAAGAAATACCGAGGGAATATTTTTTATATTTATAGATTACGATAAACTGACTGATAGGTGTCTAACTCCTAACCTTCCTAAACTTCGTCTAAGTCAGATATCGTCTCCGTAAGTGAAATGTGACCATTTGGGGAGATAGGAAACTACTAGATCAATAGGATATAGGAATATGTCCTAACGAGTAACGGTGTGATTTGAGTTTCTTTTCTCAAAGATTACAGTTTGACAAGTGATGACAGTTTAACTTTCCCCGGGACAAACTTGACCTTCACTGGTTATTTTTTTATTGGCGGTCAAGCTGCAGATCCTGGCTACACAGGAGTTGCAGCAGTGGGAACGAGAGGGTATGTGTTCACGCGCACCGTTAGCGGAGAACAGTGGAGGTACTACTCCCCTGAAGCCAGTTGTCGCTTGCTCCAACAGAGCGAGCCACAGTCTGTGGCGGAGCCGCGAAAGAATGTCTAGGCCGACTAGCTCGGACAATAACTCGCAGTTCCGTCCCAAAGACTTTGGGAGGACACCGTCAGGTTTTAGTGAGTAGGCCCTGCCCATCTGGCAGGGAGAGCCTCACATAACCAATTGGTTCCCCTGGGCCAGTGGGTATGCAATTTCATGCATTTCCTGACGAAAAAAACAGTGGGTTCGAGAGGTAACTTAGATGAAAGTACAGTTCACAGAATACAAACCTGTGCATCGGCTGTGTCCGTTGTGAGTACTGCGCCATGTCTGGCTTAGCGCCGGTGGCATGGCTAGGCGCGGCGCATGCCGTCGCCCGCGCCGTTAGCTGCGAGCCATCGGCGCGCGCGCACCCTCACACACACACAACACACACCACACTGCACTCGGTTGCGCTGCACCGTCAACCTGTGGACAAAGTGACAAGTTAGATACATTTCAGGTTAGTATTTTATTTTTTTATTTTAATTTAATGAACGGGACTATTTTAGTAATTTTGTGCAACACAAATTGCTAATAATCTTTTCAAAAAGAAAAAAAAATGCTGAAACACGTCAAATAAAAAAAGAATAAGAAAGAAAGCACAGACAACAGCACATCAATTAACACTGTGGCATGTCGTTGTAATATGGCTTAGGCGCAAATTGTATTAAAAAACAAAGAAAAAAAAAACTTGGGATACAAATGCTCAAACTTCTGTGCATTTGACGCCCCAGCAAGATAAGACGCCCTAAATAAGTATGCGGCTGACTCCAAAAACCACCGACCAAAATGATCACGAAGAGAAAATAATAATTTCCTTGGATTGTTATATGAAGTGAAAAATCATACCGCATATTGTTATCATCTTTAACAGATTATTTGCAAGAGCAAGCAAGATAATCACGAGTTGCTCTAATATTGTAGAGGCCAACTAGAAGATTTGCCACAGGCCGCACCACGGCAAGACGGTTTGGGGAAGCCTGTTTTAATCAATGAAAATGTAATTATTGAAGAAAATATTTCCAAAGAAAATTCTAAACTAATCCCCATAACTCATTAACAAAATCACTTGGCGTGGGTAGATACAAAAAATTTCCAGTTTTATCTTCAAAGGAAGCTTATTTTGTTTACCGTCTACCCACACCTACTTTGTTCGAAACAACAAAATTAAATAATTTAATAGGGTAAAGGAAAAAAAAAACATACGGGTCGAATTGAGAACCTCCTCCTTTTTTGAAGTCGGTTAAAAATAAATACCTTCAAAGTAAGTTTCTACCACCCCCAGAATATTGTACAGTTGTGTGTGTGTGTGTGTGTGTGTGTGGGTGTGTGAGTGTGCGTGAGTTTTCATTTACCTAATAAGTCGCAAATCTCCCTCTTGAAAGAGTGCCTGGACGTGCAAAACAAATCGACTTGACTAAATTTGCTTCGTCGCGCTCAAATTTGTTTGGTCAGACAGAGACTGACCAAACAAATTTGAGCGCGACAAAGCAAACGCACACAAACGTAGTCAAACCATATTCATGTAAAAAAGAAAAAATATGTAAATATTTTTATGAAATTGATACATATCTTTTAAATACGCCAACTTTTAAGTTGACAGTCGTAAGCCTGTTGAAGTATAAAGGGAGGATATCAATCAATCAACAGCCAGCAAAAACGATTTCAAATTGCATTATTCATACTACGGTTGTATCTCTTCAAAGAAAATTGTATTTTAAAGTCATATTACGTGGATTAGTCAATTAGGAATAGGTACACCTAGTATCAAATTTACCTAGTATAACCCATCTCTACTGGCTACACAGGAGTTGCAGTGGTGGGAACGAGAGGTGGGAATAGTCCCGTGCTGTGGACACGTGGACAGTCAGCGTCAAATAATTCGTGACACCCAAAGTGACCAAAAAGTTGACAACACTACCTTATTCCAATGTAACAAAGACGTATGTCGCATTGCGGACTTTTTGACTACTTAGGCTGAGTTGCACCACCTAATTTTGACCGTAACTATAGCGATAACCGACGTTTTTTGTGTGGAGTTTGACAGATTTTTGACGTTTGTCAAAGTTAAAGTAAGATGGTGCAACCCAGCCTTATGCCCGTTTACGTGACATTCGCGAAATCATGGTTCTCAAAACCAAGCCGTCGCCAAAATAAAATAAGAAGAAGAAGAAGAAGAAGAAGAGAAGAAGAAGAACCCAGCCTTAGGGTGTCACGATCACGAACCATTTGACGCTGACTGTACAAGTTCTCACGAAAATTCGGTCTAATTCAAGGGTAAATAATATAAATTGTCACCTTTGTATGACATAATTGCCACGATCATTAACTTGAAAGAACCCTGTATCGTTTGGATGACAGAACTAACACGGAAGGATTAACGTTACCTTGGCAGGTTAAAAAACCTGTTTAACTCATGAGCTAACATCATGACTTCATAATAGAATAGTGAATAAGTTATTATGAATCAAATCCTAAGTCGAACCCTTAGTGAACTAATAATATTCTGAAGAGGATTCCAAATGAGATATCAAAATCTTCCACTAGACCCATGTCAATTAAAGTTAGCCTTCCAATAATTGAATTTTAAATGATTGGGTAGGTGGTGTTGGTGTACCGGGCGATGTGGAAATCATTGGAGGAGGCCTATGTTCAGCAGTGGACGTCCTGTGGTTGAAATGATCTGTAGGCATAGGCACTGAAATTAATGAAAACTTTGAGAAACACTGGTTAACTTAAGCAAATTCTTTTCAACTTAGGATTTGATGAAGCACAAATTATTTGAAAAAATTACGCATCTCTGGAACTTTAACTACCTACATTTATTTAGTGTTTTAGGTCGGTCGCATCAACATGCATGCATTATAAACGATAAATAATGTAGGTAAGGTCTAAAACGGCTTGGAATTTTATTCCATGTTTTACGTAAGATAGCTAAGACTTTTGTCCAACTGCCTACTTGTGAAAAATATGTAAAATTACACCGAACATGTAGTCAGCAGTTGGTGAAGTGAATAACAAAATGACATCATTACCTACTGTGTCTAACTTTGTTTTCGCTTGCATCTCCGAAAACATGCAGGTGCATGCTTATTAAGCATCTACAGCAGATATTAAATAACAATACTTTTAGCTTATAGTCTAGAACAGTGTTGTTCAACCTGGGGGGTCGCAGAGTACATAAAAACTACCTCAGGAAAAAAAAAAGATAGATTTATCCCAAATCTATTCAGCATAAACGTTGTACAGATTTAAATATTCCGTCCCTACAACATCTTTGTAACCTTATAAAATGCATGAAAATAAAAAGCGAACGGTCGGGGGGTCGCAAAATATTATTTCTGGGGTCGTATCATGAAAAAGGTTGAAAAACACTGGTCTAGAACAGGGGTCTCCAAACTACGGCCCGCGGGCCATTACCCCTGGCCCTGCCATCAATCCGGCCCGCGCGACAGCTTAAGACTTAGCCTATGTTTGCATAGGTGGGCAGAAAAATTAAAATTGTTATGGCCCTTGCAACATACCAAAAAAATATTATGGCCCCAAGGCTTCAAAGTTTGGAGACCCATGGTCTAGAATATCAAGCGAAACATATGCCCATTTTCACAATCAATCCCTAATTTTTAAGTCGGGGTGACTTTATGTAAACAAAATTCCTGTTAATTGTTACCATAGTCACTTAAAAATTAGGGATTGATGGTGAAAACGGGCATTACACTTTTAGAATTGTTAAGTGTTCACTAATCTTCATCTACACTAATACTATAAAGAGGAAAGGAAAGATTTGATGGTTTGTATTGAGGTTCCGAAACTACTGGACTGATTTGAAAAATTCTTTCACTATTTTTCTGATGAACATAGGCATAACGAAGTTCGCCGGGTCAGCTAGTAAAATATAAATTGAGAATACTGATGCCCGTTTTCACCGTGAATCCCTAATTTTTAACGGTACACATAACAGGAATTTTGTTTTCCCTTAAAAATTAGGGATCGATGAGTGAAAACGGGCATAAGTCGCATTTAAGCTCCAGCCTCGGAAAATGCATTCAAAATGCTTAATTCTCGCTAGAATTGAAATCCCAGAATTCCCAGAGGAAGCGACACGAGATTTAAAGATTTTATCATTGGAGAATGCATCCAATCTAGTCGCAATTACTTGAAAGGCAATAAGAGATGCAGATGGATTACCAAGCGCTTCGAGACCTTGGGATGTGAGAGGCAAGCGTGGCCTTCGATCGAGATGACGACTTCTGTAGCCTGTTTTAATACTAATTTGGGATACGACACTCTAAATAGCCTAGATAGGTATTGTTGACAATCATAAGAAAACATCTTTTCGTATTAATTAAGACAAAATATAGGTATGTACTGGGAAAAATTTAGTTTGTCTTAGAATATTAATACAGGAGAGATAAAGATAATAATAGAATAGAATCAGTCAGCAATAATGTATCTTTTTTTTATGCATGACAAGGCAGGTATTTGACTATCTACAATGTTTGTAAGTAGTGTCATCCATCAATCAATAAAAAAAAATATTAACCACTGGTTCTCAAACTTACTACTGTACTACTATACTACAGCTGCAATGAGCAATGCGTTTTATTATTATTTCCTCAGTGACAAAATTAAAATAATTTAAAAACAGCACTTCCTAGCCTACCTGCATTACCTACCTAGGGAAGTCTGATTACGTATATATAAGCACGAATGTTACATTCCTTAGACAAATTCTAGCTAGCTAACCCAGCAAACATTGTTTTGCACCTAAGGGTAGGTATGAACGTACCTACACGCAAAATTACATAAGATTCGGTTGAGACATTTCGGAGGAGTTTTGTTACAAACTCTGTGACACGAGAATTATATTATTTTAGACTAGTACTTATCCTACTCGTACCTAGGGTTGCCAGGTCCAAAAACACAAAAGTCGGACTCTGTGCTTCATTTTACCCTACAAGCCGGACATACCTTTTCAATAGCTAACGTACCATGATGTCACGGGGGGGGTGCAATAAGCGTCATAGCTCATGAGTGGGTACTATCATCTTTGAATGAACATTATTCTGTGGCTCGAGTTTCGACTGGCGCAGCAGCCACATTAAAAGCCTAACAAAAGCCGGACAGGCCGGACAAGCCCCTAAAAAGCCAAACATGTCCGGCTAAAGCCGGATGCCTGGCAACCCTACTCGTACCTATCCTACTAATATTATAAATGCGAAAGTTTGTATGGATGTCTTGATGTTTGTTACTCTTTCACGCAAAAACTACTGAACGGATTTTGATGAAACTTTACGTATTATTGTTTATAACCCAGAATAACATAATTATAGGCTATAATTTATGACGATCTGTGACAAACTTTTCACGCAGGTGAAGCCGCGGAAAAAGGTGTATTATTATTAGATTTCATTTAAGTAGGCGGGCCTCTGAACTCTAAGCATCTGATTGATGTGTATTTTGCCGAAAAACAAATTATAGCGTATCACGAACCTTGGGATGTGAGCGGCAAAGTTCAGCCTTCAGTCGGCTTAATGAATAATTAATCTGATTATCTGCACCAGTGACAAGGACAGGCACTTTAATGCTTCATGGCTAATGGCCGCATTGTCTGAGGCTATATGGAATGGACTGAGGGTTTCGGTTAGTCTAGGAGCACATGTTTTAAAAATCCCTACTTATGCTGAATTGCACCACCCTAACTTTAACCGTAACTATAACTTTAACCGGTTTTTAGATGGACTGTGACAGATTTTAACATTTGTCACAGTTAAAGTATGATTTATTTTATTTTTTTTCTTTATTAAGGAAAAAAAAAAGATGGTGCAACCCAGCCTTAATATTCTAAATGCTGGGGTAACTCTGTTACGCTTTCACGCCTAAACCACTGAACCGATTTTGATGAAATTTAGCACCTTTAGAGATAGTTTGAGTCCCGGGAAAGGACATTGTACAGGTACAGTTTTTAATTTTATCTTTTAATCCCGTTTTTTGGATCAGGGACGCGCGTGATAAAGTTTTTCTATGACAGATAAAATTTCACGCAGGCGAAGTCGCGGTCAAAAGCTAGTAAACTATAATAACGCGTAGTCATAACCCACGTGACCACTATCGGTTCAGCAGCTTAGAAACAGTAAGGCTGGGTTGCATCATCTTACTCTAACTAAACGTTAATTCTGTCAAACTACACACAAAAATATCCGGTTATGGTTACAGTTTCGGTGCTAATTACAAGCCACCTTACTTTGGTAGTGCCTTAGGTAGGGTACATAGGGTACATATTAATTTATTTCTAAGCCGATCAATTTAGAATTCTATTTCGTTTTCGTACGTAACAAAAATAAAGCCTCTGACCCGTTCAAGGGTAAAAGGACGTCCACGTCAGACTAACTTTTAGACTTCATGCATAAGTAATTTAATTTGGGACCAAAAAGTCTGAATGGAATGAATAAATAGAGTGAAAAAATTGAATAATTCGAGAAAAAAGTATTTTTCTTCTCTCCAGACGCCATCATGAACCAGGTTTCCTGTTTACGGGTTGTACTGGCTTTGACACCTGTCTGGTGTCGGAGACGCGGGCATTTTTCCAAATTCACTACTGTACCGAGTCCTCGACATAGACTGTTTAGTAATTTTACACAAATACAGACTATACGAATGCGTATAACTTCACCGTGTTTTTTAGAATGACATTACGTAGCTTTTGCCAGATTCTTCGCCCACATGAATATCGGTTTATCACAGAAAGACTATCTTGAACTATCTTCCTCTAAAAAACTGTAATATTTTTTATCGAAATCCGCCGAGTAGTTTTTGCGAAAAGGTCAGATTATATTCGTATATTGACAACGCAGGAATGATAATAGTATAGATTTTCACTTTAATTTTACCGGACTTATTTATTCGATTGAAACGTTTACAATTTTATGACAATTCAACCGGTCGACATAATAAGATTTATTGTGAACGCGTTCTGTCTGTGAGACGAGTTTCCATGGAAATTGTTGGAGAGAAATTCAATGGAAGCGAGCATTGTAAAAACCGTCGATTCTCGCCGTAACTTATTCATTACAACTTCCTATGGCAATATCAGCATTGGATGTATCTAGGACAAAAATAAACAGACAATGTAAATGTATTCTTTGAAATTTACAGATCGAGGGTTTCGTACACAAAGAGTGAAAAGGCGACCCTATTACTAAGAATAGTTATTTTTCTGTCTCATGAACCGTGATAGCATCGAGCTAGCTAGCCTGCCATTATAAATAGAAAAGCTTTTAATTTCAGGACCAACATATTTAAATACCTACAAGTTAAGTTTGTGGGGGACCCTCGATGCGCGATTCCGACTCGCACTTGGCCGGTTTTTGTAACTGAATAAAACTTATCTGGAATATAAAATTTTGTCTGTAGGATTATAGAAGTTTGAGAATATATGATTATTAGTTTCGGTATGAAGGTTTTTCTTTCCTGAACTTGGCGAAATGGAGTGGCGGTATACCCTGGGTGGGTGTGGCTAGCTGGTGGAAGGGAATGTCGACGATTGGGCTGAATGATTCTGAGGAAGTCTATGCCTAGTAACTGAATTTAGGTGTACAGAAAATGTATGGACAGTCTAGGAACCAAAGGACAGTAAATCAATTCTTGAGGATTCAAACTCCTTATATGTTCTTCTGATTAATTTCGTTGCGGTTCCAATGACAGTTAACTTTCCCCAGGACAAACTTGGCCTTCACTGGTATGGTTTTCATTGGTAGTCAAGCTGTAGTAGATACTACCATGGTGGTAATACCAGTAGATGGCTACCATGGGAGTTGCCGCCGGGAGAACCAGAGGTGTGGGAACAGTCCCATTCTTGAAGATACGTTTATTTTCTGGACCCAGATCCACCTCAGGTTAAAGTTAAACAGAAATAGCACACTCGAGACATATTCAAATAATAATTTCCCATTTTATCTTTTGCGTGGGCTTAACTATGACTACCTACTATAGCGTCTAAGTCGCCTAAACTAAATTGGACGAATTTAGAGTAAAATTAGAGTTATTTACTGTTTGCCTTCGTGGATTACTATGGAGGCTGAATGTTTTGCATAAAACACACAATTTTTTAGCATCTTTCTGATGGGTTTAGCTGAAAGTACTAGATTCGTCTGAGACCATAATGTTGTAAAAATGGCAATTTTAAAATAAATGCTAGGATGAATGTTGGAACTTTGGAAGTTATTAATCATAAAAAGAATCGAAAATTGGTCAACCATCCCTCACACAAACTGATTTATTTATAGAGTTTTTGATGAAGTAAAAGATGAGGCTTGGCTTTGGGCTCCCCTGGCTACATAATAATCGAGATAAAATTATTTTTTGTATGACACTGGCTGGTATGGTTATGCAAGCCACATGATTTCTTTTTAATTTACGAATTTCAAGAGGTTAGTTTAAAAAGAGAGCTAGGTAGATATTCTAAATTTGAAAAAATATTTAGTATTGTTATTATTTTATTGTTATACANTTTTTAATTTTATCTTTTAATCCCGTTTTTTGAATCAGGGACGCGCGTGATAAAGTTTTTCTGTGACAGATAAAATTTCACGCGGGCGAAGTCGCGGTCAAAAGCTAGTAAACTATAATAATAACGTGTAGTTATGATCCACGTGACCACTATCGGTTCAGCAGCTTAGAAACAGTAAGGCTGGGTTGCATCATCTTACTTTAACTAAACGTTAATTCTGACAAACTCCACACAAAAATCTCCGGTTATGGTTATAGTTACGGTGCTAAATACAAGCCACCTTACTTTGGTAGTGCCTAATAGGGTATACTAATTTCTTTCTAAGCTGATCAATTTATAATTCTATTTCGTTTTCGTACGTAACAAAAATAAAGCCCCTGACCCGTTCAAGGGTAAAAGGACGTCCACGTCAGACTAATTTTTAGACTTCATGCATAAGTAATTTAATTTGGGACCAAAAAGTCTGAATGGAATGAATAAATAGAGTGAAAAAGTTGAATAATTCGAGAAAAAAGCAAGAAAAAAGTATTTTTCTTCTCTCCAGACGCCGCCGTCATGAACCAGGTTTCCTGTTTACGGGTTGTACTGGCTTTGACACCTGTCTGGGACCAGACGCGGGCATTTTTCCAAATTCATTACTGTACCGAGTCCTCGACATAGACTGTTTAGTAATTTTACACAAATACAGACTATACGAATGCGTATAACTTCACCGTGTTTTTTAGAATGACATTACGTAGCTTTTGCCAGATTCTTCGCCCACATGAATATCGGTTTGTCTTGTTGTCACAGAAAGACAATCTTCCTCTAAAAAACCGGGATAAAAAACTGTAATACTTTTTATCGAAATCCGCTGAGTTGTTTTTGCGAAAAGGTCAGATTATATTCGTATATTGACAACGCAGGAATGATAATGAACAGATTTTCACTTTAATTTTACCGGACTTATTTATTTGATTAAAACGTTTAGAATTTTATTACAATTCAACCGGTCGACATAATAACATTTATTTGTGAACGCATTCTGTATGTGAGACGAGTTTCCATGGAAATTGTTGGAGAGAAATTCAATGGAAGCGAGCATTGTGAAAACCGTGGATTCTCGCCGTAACTTATTCATTACAACTTCCTATGACAATATCAGCATTGGATGTATATCTTGGACAAAAATAAACAGACAATGTAAATGTATTCTTTGAAATTTACAGATCGAGGTTTTCTTACACAAAGAGTGAAAAGGGGACCCTATTACTAAGAATAGTTATCTGTCTGTCTCATGAACCGTGATAGCATCGAGGTAGCTAGCCTGCCATTATAAATAGAAAAAAAAAGCTTTTAATTTCAGGACCAGGGGATTATAGAAGTTTGAGAATATGTGATTATTAGTTTCAGTATGAAGTTTTTCTATCCAGGACTTAGCGAAATGGAGTGGCGGTATACCCTGGGTGGGTGTGGCTAGCTGGTGGAAGGGAATGTCGACGATTGGGCTGAATGATTCTGAGGAAGTCTTTGCCTAGTATCTGAATTTAGGTGTGCTGAAAATGTATGGAATTGGACAGTCTAGGAACCAAAGGACAGTAAATCACTTCTTGAGGATTCAAACTCCTTTTTGTTCTTCTGATTAATTTCGTTGCGGTTCCAATGACAGCTAACTTTCCTCAGGACAAACTTGGCCTTCACTAGTATGGTTTTCATTGGTAGTCAAGCTGTAGTAGATGGCTACCATGGAGTTGCCGCGGGGTGAACCAGAGGTGGGAATAGTCCCATTCTTGAGGATTCGTTTATTTTCTGGACCCAGACCTAAGGTTAAAGTTAAACAGAAATAGCCCACTCGAGACGTATTAAAATAATAAATTAATTTCCCATCTCTTCTTTTGCGTGGGCTATAACTGTGTGACTACCTACTAGCGTCTAAGTCGCCTAAACTAATTTGGACGAATTTAGAGTAAAATGAGAGTTATTTACTGTTTTGCCTTTGTGGATTTACTATGGAGGCTGAAACACACAATTTTTTAGCATCTTTCTGATGGGTTTAGCTAAAAGTACTAGATTCGTCTGAGACCATAATGTTGTAAAAATGCCAATTTTAAAATAAATACTAGGATGAATGTTGGAACTTTGGAAGTTATTAATCATAGAAAGAATCGAAAATTGGTCAGTCATCCATCATACAAAGTACAAACTGAATTATTTAATAGAGTTTTTGATCTGATGAATGAAAAGATATTAGGCTTGGCTTTGGGCTCCCTGGCTACATAATAATCGAGATAAAATTATTTTTTGCATGACACTGGCTGGTATGAAAGCAAGCCACATGAATTCTTTTTAATTTACGAATTTCAAGAGGTTAGTTTAAAAAAAATAACTAGGTAGATATTCTAAATTTGAAAAAATATTTAGTGTTGTTATTTGTTATACAGTCTGGCACTTCTAGGAGGACCTAAGTAGTTTTGTGTAATAAGTTTTTTTTCTACTTATTTTACTTTTCACTGTAATAAAGACGCACATTTTCTGTCCCTTAAACTTTTGGTAAGTTTCTAAAAATTACTTTTAGAATTTTCAGTCAGATTGATAGAACACTGATTCTAAACAGATTTTTATTGGATTTTCATAATATTGTTTAATTGGATGACTAGCTTTTTTTGGTTTTCACTGTACAAAATATTTTTTTATTTTCCGTCACTTTACGTTCTAACATTTATCTTAGTGGAATTTGACTGAACATTTTGCACTAGGGTGACTTGGCAAGACACCATGAGAAGCGTTGTGAGATTTGTGCTAAATATTTCCTTCATTTTTTATTTTTGTTGTGGGTTGCTTTATTTAAATGTATTATGATTGATTTATTATATTTTTTATTATTTTTTATTGAATGATGTGGCCAAAAATTTGAGGTTAAAAATTACACAACTGCCCACGATTTGTGGCGAATATTTTAGATATCAAACTAATTCGAAAGATAATGAACTTGGTGTCGATTGCCTCAGCTATTTTAGATTATTGGCCAAAGGGCATTCCAAGCCTAAAATACACACGCGTCTTGATGCAAGGCAAGCTTATCAGTTCTTACATAATACTTTTCATAAACCACGTGGATTACTAACTTGGTTACTTCTGTTCTCATTTTAGGCCTATTTGCGCAGTTAGCTGGCCCACTAACGCGTCTATATAAACAGGAAAAGGCGAGACCTAACCGTTCTTTCCCACGTTTGCCCGCACCAAACCAATTCCTACCATCATGAAACACTTCCTAACTGAAGCATGAAAGAAACCACTGTGTTTTACTAACCTTATAGCTGAAAACCGACGTGGAAGCTCCAACGGGACTTCACTATCTCACACACGGCACGCACTGTGATATCACAAATAACGAAAACAATACTTTTTACACCACTTCTTATTGATTTGTATGTAACACAAGACTTTTAGATGAAACTGACGCGTTTTGAGTTTTCGGAAAGTCCATTGAACTGTTTAGGTCGAAATTTACGTCGAGCGAAATTATAGGTACGGAGTGGCAACGCTGTGTAGACGACGTAGACGGTTTTCGGTGCGGCCGCCAGGCGGCGCTGTTGGCGCGGGGGGCGGGGCCGAGGGACGCAGCGGGCGCGCGAGAGAGGGACGCGCGACGACGCCACGTCGCAATATTTTTTCGACGGTGTACTTATGGGATTCTATGCCGAAACTAGGATTGTTTAGATCGCGAAGACATTGAAGTAAAGCTGCGTACTTACAAAGGTAGCTCTTTGCAGAATAGGGATTGTACTGAACTTGAGCCATAAGCAAAGGCCGCTCGAGGAACGTGTCGCTCGTACCTACATAGAATAGACATTGTTCGCTGACATGAAATACCGAAACAGTTCGAGGGTTCCGTCCGTGCGTCCACTGCAAAGTGCAAACTACGGCACGAACGACGAAACGCGTTTGATTGTATCTTCAATCTTCTACCTAGGTCACATTTTTTACCCGAATGCACCAGAAGGAGTTATGTTTTTTTTAAATAAGGAGCAATGAAACAACTTTTGCCCGCGGCCGCGCCCACGCGGATTTATGAAACGCTTTGTACACTTATCGTCACTTATTTATACCAAATTCTAGTTATAACCAATCAATAGCACAGTAGATAAATCAAACAGTACGGAAGCTTCATACAAACGCTCGAAATCAGACTTACGCACACAGACGCACGCTTTACACGAGCTCTAAGCGAACCTCGCAGTCCATTCGTCGCGAGTGTCGCGCGCGTTGTGTTTTTAATAATAATTTTATTGCAAGCACTGTCCGCTGTATTTTTAAAAACATGCCACGAGTGTATTGCGTAGTATACGGCTGCTTGAACTCGGCATCTTCAAAACCAGAACTTTCATTTTTTAAACTTCGTAATAATTCTGAATTGTAAAAATTATTAAATATTACTTTTTAAATAAAGTGCTTACATCTCATTTAGTAATAGTTCTTTTTAAATTACGTAATTACGCTTTTTAACAATTTATATGTTCTATTTGATAAAGTAATTTGCTCCGCACGCTTTTGTACTAAGTGATGAACTGTATTTAAAATGAGGCAATAGCTATGTGAAAGTAAGTATCCGGTATTTTATTTATGAGAATAGAATAATTTCTACCGGCCTCTAATAGTACTTTTAATCAATTTATTCGATTATGTATTCGATTTTTATAGAGCCTCATTAACGTTTTATTTTTTTGTTAACTACTTAGTCAATTAATTTATTCCATTAGGTATTTGATAATTAAAACCTAAATAAACGTTTTAATAAATAAGTAAGTCAGAACCTTATTAATTTTATAAAGATTAAGAGTGCCAACCCTAACACTCAGTTGAAGTGTAGGTATTTAACTCGCCGAAAGGGCTGAGTTTCCGTACTGCTTTAGCTCATATATCTACTGTGTCAATAGTAATGTTATTCTGATTTAGTTTTAAGTACAACAATATTGTAGGTATTGCATCATTTTCCGTATAGTAGTTATTGCGTGAAAGAGTAGGCTAACAATCAGGGTTGCCAGATAGAAACCTATTAAATCCGGGTCTAGGACAAACGGTGTGGTCGAATGTCGGGCGTGGTCATAGTAATTTTTTTTTTTTAATTTTCAAAATTTACTCATACTAACAGGCTTGACTTCTGTACCTACTCCTTTCTCCGTCACTGTGTGGGGTTATTCACCAACTAGACACGAGCACAAAATAACGAGAGACTTCACACACGTGCGCCCAGTTGATGAAACTCAGAATTAATATGACTTATTAATATTATTTCGTCATCTGGACCTGGACACGTCAAGAATTTATTTCCAACATCTTGCATTTGTAGCGGCTGTTATTGTAATAGAAGTTATTTTGATTGTTGTAAATAAACAGATAAGTTACAAAAAAATTCAAATTTAAAAAAGGTATTTCCATACAAGATGCCTTTAAAAATTCGGCTAAGTCCTGCGCAGTGCGCACCCTTTCCGAGACTCTAACCCGCATAATACTAGCTGAGACTCGGCGAATTCGTACCTACCGCCTATGTCCAACGGAAAATCCAATGCAGGATTACTGGATTCTAATAGTGAAAGATGTTTTAAAAAGGACCAGTCAGTAGTTTCGGAGCATATTCAATACAAATAAACAAAACTCAAATTCTCTAAAATTTTTCACCAAAAATGTTGTTTCCATGGTGGAACACAATACCTACCAGGTTGTAGATGCACTTTTATTGAAGTAAAGTTTGGCTTTTTATTGTTACCCTTTTATCTGGCCTTAAATTATAGCTACAAATTACGAGTAATCTTCACCACGATAGTTTTGGTAGTATTACTGGACCACATTTTTGCGTAACTAGAGTTGGCAGCCCTAGCGCTACCGCTGCGCGCAGCCATGCGCAGCGTAGTAGGTATAAAAATGAAGTCGATACCATAGATACCATTCTACAATGTCGATACTTTACTTCTGTATACTTTGTCATTCTATGCCAAAACTAGGATTGTTTGGAAGACATCAGCGGATGGTGAGCGCTGCGGCGAGTGGTGACCTTTTCGCGGTGTCGCGATAAAGCGAGGTCGTCGGTCGAACGCGCGACGTTGCCAGCGCGCTTGGAGTTCCACGGATTACGAAAGTGTTCAGTGTCTTGTGGCGGTGAAACCCTATCCCTCTGATACTAGGTAGGTACCTACCTCCTAATGAACCTAAAGCTGGAGCTAGACTCCACGGAGATCGCAAACCTACATAGCAACCTACTTTTCGTCTACATTGTCGCTTGACTCCGGATGTCTGAGCTGTAGTGTGCCGTGGGCTTTAATAAATTAATAAATAATGCCTACCTGCTAGGTGAACTGCAATGTTAATTGACGACCTTGCAGGTTGACAACATGCAACTTGCTGCATACCTACAAGCTTAAATAACCTTAATAATAACCTACCTTAGTGACGGAATATAAGCATGCATCCATCACTAATCACTGGTACATTTTTTACAATAAATATATCTAGAATAGTAAAGCTTATTCTTTACTCAATTAATCTAAGGTGATGAACGAATTTGGATGAAAACTTTTTTTTTTTTTTGGAAAATGGTCTAAATTAACACAGACATGCCCGTGGCTGCAAGCGGGAAATACTAAGGATTTAATGGGTTACCTAAACGTTAATGTTGTTAAGTTTTATTTCGCAATACCTATCTACCTACTTCAGTGCTAAAATTCCCTATTCAACTGCACTACTTCTTTCAGTGCCAAACCAAAATAGGTTAAACATTTCACTGTTACAAATCGGTACTTTGCGTGCACCAAGTAGGATGACCATGAGAATAATTTTTAACGGACAGATATTCATTTTTACAAATAATAAGCTGTGATCTCAGAAAGAAATACATTTTAGCCATGATATTATTATTACTTTCCTTTTTTATCTGTTTTTAATTATAGTGAATTAGTTGATCGAATAAAAGTCTTGGCATATTTAATATTCAGTCATGTATTAAAATTATTTCAAGGTTTTACCTACCTACTCATTTTCGTGAACCTATCATACTCATAAATTATTATGTATTAAATAAAGTGTTCATAAGTGTTGTTAGATGTAACGACGTTTAGGTATGGGAGAAGGAGCACAAAGGGCTGCGTGGGTTGACACCTAACAAAAGACCGAAATAACGTTGAACCAGCTTAACTTAGTCTGTGGTATGGTATTGAAATATTTTTAAATTTACTAGTGCCATGGAAACAGGTCCATTTCCCATGTTGGGATGGGACTTGTTTATCTGAGTCATCTATACCTGAGCTTAAACCTCATTGTTATGGTTTTTGTTGTTGCTATGTTACTATGCCCGAATTCGAAATCGAAAGGCCTTTAATGACTCCAAGAAGAATTTTTTTTTGTAAACTTTAAAATAAACCTTACCTTACAATAGTTATCCTATTGTAGAACTGGACCAAACTTTTGTAAAGAAAACAAAAAGTTTCTAATGGAAAAACCTATAAAAGGATGGTGAACATGGAAGCATGATATAGGTACCTATAAACAAAGAAAGGATAAACATGGTTTGTACCGAACTCGGTGACGTTTCGGAAGTAGGTACCAACTTCACCCAATAAGGAAAAAAATATAATTATGACATAATATACGCAGGAAACGTCTACAAATTAATATACTTTGTGTATTCGCAGTAGTCAGGAGAAAGGTACAGTAGGGTCGTTGCGTTGCTAATAATATTATGGCTAACGGTTTGTGGTATTTTGGGATTTTTTTATTTCTATTTATTATATTTATATTATGCAATGTATGTTGTATTCAAGTTAGGTTATAATAATTAATGCTGGTACTAATAATTAATTTAATGCTGGTACGAGTGAGAAATTTAAGTAGTTAAAATAATGATGTAGAGTCACTGCGTCCTGAGATTCCAGAGAAAATTTCCACCAGTTTCTTAATTGAATGGTGAAAATGAGGGCTATCGTTTTTATACTTAACAGTTGGCACCCCTGGCGATTGACAGAACCTTACTCTACAGTGGCGCCATCTTGATGAGCGCAAATGCGATAGTCTTCCTACCACTTTCGCGCTCACCAGTCAGCGCCACTGTCTTCCGCTACTAGCAAGATAAGTGACAGGACCTTACTCTACAGTGGCGCCAACTGGTGAGCGCTAAAACGATAGCCCTCATGGGCTTACTCTGGTACGAACCTCTATTGTGCTATCTCTGCGTGTTGTTCGACGCGAACATCAAACAGCGCAGCTCAAACAAAACAAAAACATACGAATAGTAATAGTAATGATGTACAACGGAGAGTAAACAACAGATATAATATTTGGGTTGCCAGCTGCAGTCAGTGTTACAGTTAGTGTAGACTCTACAGAAGAAGCTGCAATCAGTGTTCCAGTTAGTGTAGAATATCTTCTAGGAACACGTGGTTATATTCGCTTGAACTCGTTACCTGGGATTTATATTATGTACATAATTGGGACGTCTTTCGGCTGAAACGAACGAACGAACGAACATAATTGGAATTGTTAGCGTCCACCATTTGTACTGTATATTGTACATACATTATTTTATTATTATAACGAGCTAGATGACTTAAATAAAATCTAGCCTTGCTCAGTATTTTGTTCAGTAATTTCGATATCCTACCTTCTTCCTTCTTACCTAATTACTCAACGCACTGTATTTTAGCATTTTCCCCTTTATTTCGAATAATAAAAGTTAGAGTACGATCGCAAGATCTTCGATCTTGTAACACCATGATGTAATTATAGCAAGTACAATCCTCGTTGGATTGCGGCCAACGCGTCTCAAATTGTATTGCTTTTATTATTAACCACGACCTGTAGGATAAAATGTAATATGGCCCATTATAATTTGTTATGTACTATTTACGCCAACGTGTCTGAGAGTAATTTGTGCTGTTTGGATGTGTGTATTCAGCTCAGCTGTTTTAGAACAAAGCTTTGACTATAGTGGAGCAAACATAGAACTGTTCAACAAACGTGTTTATTTATTTACAGTCTTATACTACCCCTACCAGAATTTAGACTAATGGCCTCATGCCAAAATATTCTTTCTCACTCGACTCGATTTTACCTTTAGCATAAACGTTTCATATTATGTCTATCTTCAAGGTAATTAACAACTATTAGATTGTTGACAGTTTGTACACCTTTAACAAACATTAGAAAAACTATTTTCTATTTCTGCCCAGCCAGGCACATTATTGTAGCAACTACGTAACAGATATCACACCAGTTCACACCACACCTATCTACCTATATCTGCAATGTACGCTAGTGTGGAGGAAAAATCGCGCATTATTCAATGGGCGTTTGCTCAAGCAGCTAGTATGATGACATCAGGCAGTACCCATATTTTCACACGTATGAACTATTCTTAGTCGTATGAAGTGGAAGCATAAGTGTCTACGTGAGTGTTAGTTTAATTGAAGACTGCTACATCCACTCCGGATAAAAAATACATTTTGCGTGAGAGAGCTCGCGCAGAATCGAGTTTGTAGACTTTGTTGTAATTACGAGTGAGCGGGAGAACCGCTGCGAAGGTCAGGCCTCCCCAGCCCCATCCTTACTCCCACCCTTCCCCCTTCCCCCAGGCACCCCAGGGTTACATGCCACGCGAGTGCGCACGTGATAGGTAGGGAAATATCTGTCCCTTTTCGCTCGGGCGCTGTTAGCTGTAACTGCGTGCAAATAAAAGAATGGAAACCATTTTATAAAAGTTTTTAAGATTAATCTTTTTGTTTACTCTAACTGATTAAGTTTGTGATGAATGAATTCAATGTTAAATCACTAGTAATTTTAATATAACTAGATACAGAACAAGGAAGCCGAGTTCAATTCAAACACGTGGCCGTCGTTACGTAAATGTTAGTTTGCTTAGGTGTATGTGGTAGGTAGGTACATACAATGAACATCTATTTAGGATATAATACTTATATCAAAAGATAATTGCGTGCTATCATGATAACATGATAATAATTAAAGGTACCTTTTATCATGTGTTACGTCATCAAACACACCTTGATTACTCTTGATAGTTGCAAAGACTTGACGTTTGCCAATAATTCTCCACCATTTTCAATACATTATTATAGTATTTTAGATCCATTTTTGCGACCCTCAACCGCCTTGCAACCTCAACCTTGCGAGTAAGAGCTGAAGTTTCCCGAACTCATGTAATATAATTGTATTTCTCGCTCCGCAGCGCGAACAGTCATCCCTACCCCCACCCCTCCCGCCCCGCCTGCCCTCCCGGGATCAAGGGAGTCGTGTTTAGGGTTACCATACTGAATAGAACCTGGGGTTGGTATACCCTGGATGGTTGGATATTGGAATTATGCATTCATGGAAAAGGGTTATTTACTCGTATGTTGATTTTGGACGCACGTTTTAACTTTCAAATTGATATTGAAACATTTTATTTACTTACTTATATCGTGTTGTATTAAAAGTGGGTTCTTGTAAAATTATACAGAGAAAATGCGAATTAATAATGGTAATACTCAATGATCTCACTAAAGTAAGTACCTATTTATTTGCATAAACATGAAATACCTAAAGAAATTTAAAAATATCGATAAAAAGTGCGACACAGTGGGAGTGAGACGTAAACTGCAAAAAAATATGATGTTACTTCTTCAAAAAACCGGGAAATGTCCTACTATAACACCTAAAGTGTGGTTCTCCTAAATAATTTTATTGCTATGCTAGAGAAATGAATAGCCTTCGTTTGAGTCTAGCCCGGGACCGAGACCGAACATTACAGATTATTTTGAAACTCCAGCCTCCGTTTTAAAAGGACCAAATACTTCGAAAACCATATTTATTTATGTCAAAGTTTCAAAATAAGCCGCAGAGAACTAAAATTACTTACCTAGGTATTCGTGCGCAAAATTACCTGTTTTACCTATTTCAAAAAAGGTACCGAGGTAGGCTTACTTAATTAAGCATTGTTTATTGTTTTAATTTAACTTAGATAAATTACATTAAAAACAGTAGGTAGAAGCATCAATAATTGTTTGGAAGAGGAACTATCCTGGAAGCTAGAAGTTTTAATTAAACTTAATAATAAGTAGTAGATAGGTACTTACCTACTTTTACTTTTCTACCTACTTTACTTGAGGTTGCAAACTTCTACAAAAGCTTCCCTCAAAGAGAATTTATTTCAAAGTTTGAAATAAGCTCTTGGAGAACCTGCCGAAAACACTTTTTGCAAAGGCTAGAAAAGATATTGGAAATGTATTTTTCATTGTAAACTAGTTTTTCAAACTTTTGCGATATAAGAAATGGCTTTATAAATTTCGTTAGGATCCTATTGTCGAGTCATGTCTTCGAGAACTTTCTTTCTACTCTTTCATAGATTTTTTTGTTTTAATCAGCACAACTGAGTGGTTTACTTTTGACTGCAAGTACTGCAACATACCTACGTATTAATACTTACATTCTTCTGTATTATTAGACCACTGGGTCTTTCTTTCTAAAGGCAAAATTATGATAAAAAACTGAGTAAAATTTTATGTGACTTTTATTAATAGTGTTGGCTACGATGACGTGCTTTCTCTCAATAAAAAAGAAAGATTTAAAACCGTTTCAGGGTCAGGTATAGTATAGTATGGCGGTAGCGTGAAACACAGCTATTTCTTGGAAACGTTTTAAAAGTCACCTTTACTCTACTTATACCTACATCATGCAGATAACCCAGCGTGGTATTTTAGGTCATATTTTATTAATTTAATTAGGATAAGAAGGGACGGGGGCCTGTGTTCAGCAGTGGACGAAACGATAATGATGACCCATAAAAACACTTCTGTAATACTATTTTAAAACTATCTTACTACTACCAAATGCAAAATACGATTTACCTTTATCGTTGGTCAGTGATAGCGCTTGTTCTAAGTCCACTTGACTAGCTTAGCTACCACCATCTTACCTTAGTTTGTCGTCAAACAGCGGTAACTGCATTGTTGTGTTTCGGCAACTGAAGGGAAAAAAGCCATTTAGAAAGAAAAGAAAGAAAGAAATTAACTTTATTTTGGCAACAACAGATTCAGGAAACAAAGACATACACAAAAAAAAATTACTAAGTTGCCAAAAAAGGTCACCCACTCAGTAATATCTTGACAGTGTGACTGCCAAGACACTGATTTTCATTTGCTCTGTGGTTAAAGATTCCGGGTGAAGCCTCTTCCTTCATCACTTTCCAATTTCCATCAGTTGAGACTTGAAATGCAGACTAGATTCCCTGTTGTGGGTAAAAACGATTTTTACAATCATAAAAAGAAAAAGAAAATCTG
Organism: Ostrinia furnacalis; assembly: GCF_004193835.3. Taxonomy (NCBI): domain Eukaryota; kingdom Metazoa; phylum Arthropoda; class Insecta; order Lepidoptera; family Crambidae; genus Ostrinia; species Ostrinia furnacalis. Next base: position 273,039 of record NW_021134898.1, read on the forward strand.
TAGGCGATCGAACGGCATTTTTATAAGTGGAGCAGTCGTAATGACGTCAGTGAGTCAGCAGCAGCGTCCTGCATCAGTGTGACGGACAGACACGTCACGTAGACAGTTGTAGCGGACACGGGAAATGAAATAAATGGATTCTCTCATTGATCGACACGCACACGGCAGTGCACCACGACATAACAACAATGTTTTCAATAATAAAATTACAATAACTTAATTCGCTTGTTAATAGGTTTTACACGCGACTTCGCCTGGAATAAACCTGTCTTTGAAAAACTAAGATAATTTCTGATGTGACGAAAGAGTGACTTTCTCTCTAAAAGAGAGCAATCCTCCACCAAATTGTTACAAACTTACTACGTATCAATAAAATATTTTTTTCTCTTTTCTATATTTTAATTTATTTTTTTATAATATTTTTGATATATTTGATATATGTGCTGAGTACTTTATTCCCTGAAAATCTTATCTCATTGCTCAGTCAGAACCTGTAACCTGATTTCAGAACTCTCTCTTGGTGACAGGCAGGTATTTTTAACATTGATTTATTTTTAACAAAAGTCATTTTCAACTCGTGATGCCTAAAAAGCTTTTATCGGAATTTGCAGGCCAATTCCACGAATTTACAACGGTCGAGTTAGTATCGATCGATCTATTGAAGTTGCATGATTCTGGTTTCCATCCAATTCTATTTGACTCGAACTGAATCACGTCACGTCAACTATTGGGTAGGTAATTTGTGATCGTGTCACTTCAGTCACAACTTCAGTCTTCAGTCATTATTATTCTGTGCTACTAGTCTAAAAGGTTAGTGTAAAATAGAACTTACATTCTGTGTGCCTACCATGAGTTTACGTTAGGTGTGCTCGCTAGCGACTGCGTAAAAAAATGACATTTAAATGTATGACATATTGTGCAGCGCCCCTAGCGGCTACTTTCAAGAAATAAAATCTTCATATAATTTTTTGACGTATTCGCTAGCGAGCTCACCTAACGTAAACTCATGGTAGGCACACTGTTCTCAAAACCAAGTCGTTGCCAAACTAAAAGAAGATGAAGAAATATTTCTGTATACTTACACAGTCTTTTAGAAGACGGACGTTTCCATAGGTACCTACCCTTCCACGCCACATCTTCTTTAAATATGACAATATCTAACCACAACATTAATAAAAATACATAAACAAATGTTTTCTTTATGGTATTTTTACGATTGACTACAACCCTATTTTGTGCCTAAACTTACATAAATTTATTTTAATAGGGGCCTTTGTTTATTTTGAAATATTTAATAAATAGGAAGATGAAGTTTTTATTTTTATACTAGAAAAAACTTTTTACAGAACCCGGAGACCCGGTATAAAACTTGTAACTTTTAAAACAACCGTTTTAATTCGACATAATTAGGTTGTTACGTTTATGTTTTTATTACCCAGTTGTTTAAATAAGAAAATGTACATACTAGTTACTTTAGAACAAAAACTCATGTTTTTGTAATGCGAACTTTGTTGTTCGAGTAGGTAGGTAGGTAGGTACTTATGTACAGAATTCAACGTAAAAATGTTATAAAATGAATTCGCCTCGAAGGCATAGACGCTGCTATTGCGTATAAAAACTTTTTCGTTTAGAGGCCGTATACCATGTAATTCCGTGCTATAAAAATAAAAATTGTACCCTCGCTATGTCGAGCTCATCTTTGGCAGCCATTTTCCTTTGTGAGTTGTTTTGTTGTGTGCTATCTTCTATCTACAAATAAAGTTTGTTGGCAGGCTAAATAGGCCTAGTTTGCTTTGTGTAAAGCTTTTTGCCTAGTTGTTAGGTTACGTAACATTTTTAATGAGCTGGAAATATTATGTTACTTACCTACTTACCTTGTTAAATATTCCAAACTTTGAAAAAAATAATAGCTACTTAGGCTGAGATGCATCACCTAACTTTGACCGTAACTATAACGATAACCGGCATATTTAGTATGGAATTTGACAGATTTTTGACGTTTGATAAAGTCAAAGGAAGATGTGACAACCCTAACAACTAACTAACTTAAAAATAAATCAACATTTTCCTAATAGATAACTAGGTATTTAATAAAACCTACCCAATACAGGGTGTATTGAATCAAAATACAGCAGTAGGTTAGGTACAATTTATAGCTCATTGAAACCTTTTCAATATTCCGATTGCTACTATCTATTATTGCGTACGTTACATTATTATTTTGAGTTCGTGAAATATTTTTATCCCAACCTAAGTTATGGCGGTTATTTTTGTTATTTATGCCACATAAATAACACCACTCAGTACATGTAATGGCCCCGAAGGACTTACCTTGGCAATTATAGGGAAAATACTACGCAAAAATATGAAAAGCGAAATTTTATTTTCCTATTTATGTTAACTTACTTTAGGTGGAACTATAATAAATGTAGGTATTTTTATAAAGAATGTGAATGTATAATATGTAAGTACTACAAACAAGCATATTTTCTCTGCCTAGCTTGCCTAACAGGCAGTTTCAGTTTTTTTAAACATACTACTTACGAGTAACCGTTATTAAATAAACCAGATTGTATAATGTTTTAGATTGAGTAAAGAAACTTTACTCTGTGGTACTGTACTAGTACTAGTACAACGCATTTTTTTCATTCGCCGAAAGTAAACTGTAGTCGAATGTATAAAGATAAAGTAATGTACAGTCGCCAGCAAATGTAACTCCTTACAGTAATCAAAAAATTCCTAGAAATTTTCGTTTCAAAAAGCTATTGCGAGCGCTTCGTTTCGCTGCACTATTTTAGGGCATCGATCGACGCAGTACGGACGACGGCACACGAAGCTAAACATTATAGCATCTTGCGTACTTGTAATAAGTGCTATTTTGGAACAAATATGTATAGTCTGATGTGCTGTCGGCAGTACATAACAATGTAGGGCCAACATTACGTGACCCGCACCGATTGCTCCGTGATGGGGTCCAGCTGACAATGGAAACTATTGTAAAAAGTAAGCACCCCCAGCCCCATATAATGTCTTTTTAAGGATTTGGCAAAAGGACATATCTCATTTTTTGCGTCTGCTATACGCAACTGGCTATGTGACTAGAAAAGCATGTAGAAAATGTAAAAAAATGTTTTTATGCTCTCATAGATTGCACTTGACTTGACCGAACAGTAATGCAGGAATGTAGCTATAAGGAGATAGAAAATCATCTCCATGCAATTAAATTCAAAATTCGAATATTATTCGAACGAACCTCGTTACATTTCTCTTCATGGCGTAGAGGCTCATTTTCCAGCCAGCTCTCGCAGCGATCATTAAGACTGGCATGCATCATCATTACTGAGCTCACCAAAAGCGCTGTAATTTGCACGATGCTGCCAAATTCGACGGCTCTGACGTTTACACACGTCTGAAGCGAGAAAGCGGACAACCTGTCACTTAACTGGCCATACAGGGCTGCATACTGAAAAAAAAAAGAAAGGAATAAGTAGGGATACTGCAGCAGAAATACGTTCGATATAAAGGACATAATAGTAGTACCTTTATGATCGTCGCCCTAACAGTTATATTAAAATGAAAATGGTTTATGTAATATCACCACACCTTAGAATAATTTCATTTTAATTAAAGTGACACATAGCTTGCCGCAACCTACGCTCGCAGGTGTGCTACATTAATGCAGGCTAGGATAAGAGCTTTTAGCACTCAATAGGGAATAGCTGCAGAAGGATCTGTCTCTATAATTTTAAAAAGTTCGTCTCTATTTAAGACGATAGCATGGCTACCTTCATATAAATAATACTAGATGACTTCAGTAACAGTAAACTTTCATTCTACATTTAGGATTCCACCTAAATTATGCAAAGATATCACGCGTGGTGCGCTTAAAACTGAAATAAAAAGAGCAATCATCCAATTTGCACATTTCTCGTCGCATATCATAAATTAATGTCGTGGGGAGACGAAAATAAACAAGCATCGTATCTGAATACGAAAATAAGCGCAGACATCAGGGCGGTGAGCACCGACCGAGCGCGGGCGATCCTCCGCCTCGAATGAGGAGGGTGGAATGGATCGCACAGGCAGAAAGCGATGCCACCGCAAGCCGTGTTGCCGCCTGCCCCAGCGAGCTGGCAACGTCGCACAGACGCGTATAAATAGGTATAGGTTTGTAACTGCCAAGATAATCTTTGAAGTGACAGGCGGCTTTTCATTTGTACATTTATATAGGTACGTACCTAAATCGTGGACTGCGACTCTATTCAATGTCATTGCTCGAGATAACACAGTTTTAGTCGCAGAAACTCGAAATGTGCCGAGATTTCAACGGATTTACGGAAGAAAAAAGGATGAAGCGATGTTAAAAAATGTAGGAATTTTGTGTTACACGGGTTTGGTTTTGGGCTGAACTCGATAATAACCTTAACCTAAGCTTAAATAGGTTACTTCTTACTAAAGGCTACCACCGTACCTACCAGGATGTCAATACATATCATGTTTTAGTAACTGTGTTACTACTTTACCCCGCCCACGGCACACGTTACATTCCCACAAACATGAAAAAAAAATTGACCGTAAATAAGTAGGTAACATAAACTACTTACTACTGAGTATTACAAGAAATAATCCATTTTCCGACACTAGAAAAACTTTTCAAAATCATAGCCAGAATGTTGTAGTACTAGGACACGTACGTAGGTAACATTATTTTCGTGGGTTAGGTACTGTCATTCATTATTACTCATCTCATAAATAAATTATTGCCCGAGAATTACCACCTAAGTAGGTACCTATATTTTATTTATTCGTTATTTCTTAGTCTTACTTGATTGATTAAGCAAAGTAGAAATTAATGTAATGCCTACCTTACGCCTTACCTATGCGATGAATGATGATAGCTATTATTTTTTATTAATACTAATATTAATTAATTCACTGGGACACCCTGTATATACGTAATTTCTTAGACTATCTTCAAATAATATGTCATGTAATAAAAAAATTAAGGGCTTATCCAATGATGCTGACTACAATGATGACTCAAAATTACATGAAGAAAAAAAGTTGATCCTTCACAAAGACGCATAGGACCAACCAGCAATCACGACTTTAGCGAGAATGGTAATTTCCAAGTCCTAGATAGATCCACGCATAGAAAAAGTTTGTAAACATAACCCTCCTTCTGGCGCAGTCGGGTAAAAAGGTATGTTACCTTCAAGCCTATTCAGGATCATTAAGTTTTGTTCAAAGGCTTGCTCTGTAGCAAAACGAAAGCCGTATTTTTGGATCCTATTCTATTATCTATCTCTCTCGCTTTAGTTATGATGACAGTATCCCACTTGAATGATAGAGACAGGCGGAATTTACGAAAATCTATTGCGCACCTCTGAACTGAAGTCGTTCTTAATTAACGGTTTTCTAAACCGGATTCGGTGCATCTCCTATAGGTACAATTGGCAGCACAATTTTTTGTTGAAAAATAGCTTTTATTACAGCTGTATAAGGTAGGCTGATAACGTGCCGTTGCGTTGCTGACTGCTGTACATTCCAGTCTGGCTAGATAACTGGTAGAATGCCCAACCCCTAGTCTACACGTCGGAACATCTGCGTAGCTTGTTATTTTGATGAGGGTTCGCAATAACATGGGTGTTAAACGTGTACACATTTACTACCATAGTATCCAGGTACAATGTGTCCATCACGAGACCATCTAGGTATGTAGTCGTTAACGCAAGACCACATACATACCTAGGTAGGCACTGTATAGGCAGGCAGGTAGACAGTTTTGTAGCAAAATTGGTCCATGATGAGTCATCATTGATGATGATTACTAATCTGCCAGCCAGTAAGCTTGTTGTTCTGCCATTATCATGCGACAGTTTTTTCATTTCTTTAGTTTTAGTAGGTAGGTACCTACCTACTTATGGGTTACCTACCTCCACCCTTAGATTAAGTTTTATTAATCTAAGCCTCCACCATATACCTATTTTAATCATTCGATATTTTGATCGTTCGATAATTTGTAAATTCGATATTCTGAACGTTCGATATTTTGATCGTTCGATATTTTGATCGTTCGATGAAACGTGTTCGATATTTTGATTTTCGATCATTTGCTTAGATTAATAAATTATTAATCTAAGATCATTTGTACCTAATTCGATATGGTGTAGGTAACCCCCTGCTTATCTAGGTTTAAGGTTTAAAGGCATCTAAGTCACAACAACGCAATGATTTCTAAAATTAAAGTTGATATCTGTAAAAAAATACGATAAAGTAAGTATGGTAGGTTAAATTACCTACATAGAAAGAAAGTATTAAATGGGTTATTAGGTATTTATAGTCGTAGGAAAGCACCTGTACTGAAGTTTCTTACACGCAAAGTGGCATTTAACTCCAAGAAAACTTTGGTCAAAAGGATGGAATGTTTTTGTTATTAAATCAGGCTAAGTAAGGCAAGGAAACTTATGATGCCAACCGGCAACCGTTGCCTGCCTTTCACGCGGGTCGATACGCGACGTTGCCGCTCCGCTCGTGGGCTGCTGCGGCCGGGGCTCGGTCCGGCCAGTCCACTCTTTTATTTTTATTGTTGTTGCCAATCAATTAATATGAGGGAATAATGACACCTGCCTGGCTGGGTGCTCCGTATTCTTTGTTGGACCGTGTTGCAATGTTGCAATTTTACTATACGTGACCGAGGCGAGGAGTGTTTCTAATGAAAGGAAATAATTTGTATCAGCTGGTGACGTTTAATGAGTTTTATCCTTAGATTAATAAATGTTTTATTATGGTCTGATAGTTGGGTTGAAGTCTTGTTAACATCAACAGAAGAAAATTTCTACTTACCAAATAGAAATAGGTATGTACGGTCAACAGCACGTCAACGTAAACACTGTGGTATCTTACGTAGTTGCGATAGGGGCGACTTTGCAACGAAAATGTATAGCTTGATGTGCTGTTGACTGTACCTACCTACCTACCTTAGTTCTTCCACAGATTCTTACCACGTTCTTATGCCCCAGAAGTTAGGTAGGTAGATAGGTACCTACACGATCTAATACAAGGGAGGGAGGGACCCCATAGATAGTTCACTTACACTGCTTTATGTAGGACCTTCCTACTTTCTGCAGATGTATAATGAAACGGTAGGTAGATATAGATAGATATACCTACACTTACCCACTAGAATCCAAGTTGTTAGGTTGTAAAAAGGTAAAAACAGTATGGAAAGATGGCAGAATCAACAAAAAACTGTTTTTAAGTGACCTAGGGATCTTTTTGATGACTTCGAATGCTTTGACAACCCCCCAACGAAAAAAGCTTAATTTTATGCACACATTCTGGCCCTACCCTACAAAATTGCATCATTGCTAGGGTTACCATCTCTAAAATATGGCAACCAGGGCAAGACGCGTGAAAATCCCGGATTTTGGAGCCCAGAACCAGGATATTATGTGAACAGATTTTTAAACTTAGTCGCGTACTCGCGTCGCCTGGCATCGGCCGAAGACTTAAAACTTTTAAGCCCGAACATCAAATAAAACACCTCCCGGACGCTCCCCGGACGTCCTCTAACTAGGACAAATCCGGGGAATCCTGAATGGATGGCAACCCTAAACGCCTAAACATTGAGATAATTAGACCCAGAATACATNAAATTGTGCGGCAGTGCTGTTGACTGTACCTACCTATACCTACCTTAGTTCTTACCACGTTCTTATGTCAGAAGTTAGGTAGGTAGATAGATAGGTACCTACACGATATAATACAAGGGAGCGAGGGACCCTATAGATAGATAGTTCACTTACACTGCTTTATGTCTACCTACTTTCTGCAGATGTATAATGAAACGGTAGGTAGAGAAGAGAAAGATATTTATAATACCAGAATCCAAGTTATTAGGTAGTAAAAAGAAAAAAAAAAACAGTAGGGAAAGATGGCAGAATCAACAAAAAACTACGTTTTTTAAGTCACCTAGGGATCTTTCTGATGACTTCGAATGCTTTGACAACAAAAAAAAGCTTAATTTTATGCACAGATTCTGGCCCTACCCTACAAAATTGCATCATTGCTAGGGTTACCATCTCTAAAATATGGCAACCAGGGCAAGACGCGTGAAAATCCCGGATTTTGGAGCCCAGAACCAGGATATTATGTGAACAGATTTTTAAACTTAGTCGCGTACTCGCGTCGCGTCGCCTGGCATCGGCCGAAGACTTAAAAGTTTTAAGCCCGAACAACAAATAAAACACCTCCCGGACGCTCCCCGGACGTCCTCTAACTAGGACAAATCCGGGGAATAATACCTAGGGAAGTAATAGTACCTACGCATTATCAGATGAAAACAAACTAAGCGACAACCCTATACTGGATGGGAGAACATAATCAGAATCCTACGTAAGAATCTATTTACTAAAAGCTTAACTTAAACATAGACAACTAGGTACTTTCTAGAGATAAGGTGTCCTAGTTAAGAAGCATTAATAGGTCCTACCAATTAATATTAATGCCCATTAATAGACACCACCCACGACTAGGGTTGCCAGGTCCAAAATCACAAAAGCCGGACTTTGTGCTTCATTTGGCCGGACATGTGACTTTCAATTAGTGCTCAGCTCATGAGTGAGTACTATCATCATCGGTTGCTAACCAACATTCTGGTGCGTGCGCTTCATATGATTCTGTGGTTCGACTGTTCGACTTACGCTTGGCGCGGCAACCAAATAAAAAGCCTAACAAAAGCCGGACAGGCCGGACAAGGCAATATTTGGCCGGACAAGTCCCTAAAAAGCCAAACATGTCCGGCTAAAGCCGGACGCCTGGCAACCCTACCCACGACTACGTTTCTTAAATGTGAAGCTTACTTCATTTAAATCTTAATTCATGAACAGTTTTTGCGTTTAGGCAATCAAAATCGATTCATCCGTCCACCGTCAGGTAATGTTCGTAAGGAAACTTATATGGAGGAAAGCGCCTGCGAGTATCTTAATAGACAGACTTTTGTGAAAGGGAAATTGCTAATAAAAAACTGAACTTGCAAAAGTACTTACTACTATACTCGTATAATCTTTGCCATTAAATGTTGTCTTGTACCGTGTGTCGTGTGGGTCGTCGTGACTTGTGAGGTACACAAACCAGTGACAGTGGGTGTTGTCCCCGATTCTGCATTAATTGTCGGGTAAAATTCTAATTTAATATCTATCTGTATCTTTTTTTTTCGCCATTGTTTATAAACATTTGGATTTAACTTGTTTGTATATTTTGAGATTAAAATAACTTGGACAAGAACAAAAATTTATTAAAAAAACATGCCTACTTAAATTTAATAACTTTTTACGAATAAATAATCTAATTTACCATCTAAATAATGTAAAAATAGTAAAAGTATATCATATCTCGTGGCTATTATGTACAAACAAATAAGAATGATATTATCTCACTTTACTTGGTAAAGGTGCATGATAAACTGATAGTATTTAATCTCGATCACCTCATCACAATAATTTGTCATAAAAATAAAATAAAATAATCTTAGAAACTACGCCACTCAAAGCCATATACCATTATTAAAAAGGTAATATTTGGCTAAAACACTTTGATCCATGGCTGCTGAATTTTTTTTTAGAATTTGCATTATAACACTAATTTAAAAACTTAATTATTGTACAGTTTGCCGGGTCCCGGCAGTATTTGGAGTGGGGTTGGCTGGCCTGGCAATATACGTGGCAGGATGATCCTGTGGGGGGCGCTGGAGTCGCCCAGGAGCTGGCGGGGGCGGAGCTCTAACTTCACGGATGATTACTCGCTCTGGCTGCGGGGGTATGTCTTGGCGAGGCGGCATTTCTGAAAATTATCAGAATAGAGTACTGAATGCTACAATTTCTTATTTTATTTGAGCACCTTTCTACACATTTCGAAAAGCACAGTCGCACTGAAGCCCAATGATTCATAAGTGAGGGTCGTAGGCGGCGCAGGACTGGTCATTATGAAAAATCCTTGGGGGAGGCCTTTGACCAGCATTGGACGTCATTTGAGTGAAACGTCCGAACAAAGAAGTTATTCTGAGTATCAAAACCTATCTATCGTATCGGTAAAAACGTGATGCGAAATCGTTGTATAATGAAAATGCTGCGAACTCTGCCTAGAACATTTGCTGATGTTACAATAATATTTTCAGGGACCTTACATCTTACTTTAGTAAATAAATCGTTGCTAAAACTTTGATTGGTATTTGGAATAAGACTGTAAGTTTCTTCATTAGTAGGTATGTATTATTCTAAGCTTAGTACTCGGCGAAACTGACAACATGGATCTCGTTACAAACAAGAAAATGACTTACTTATTAGGTACTCCTAAAAATAGTTCTTTCTCCCTTTCCTCTTGTGTAAAATTTTTCACTAATTTATTATTAAACACACCGTTTACTGTGCTACTTTGTATCGAGACACGTTTATTATTCTAGAGCATCTGTGAGTGTTGTTGAAAACATATTTTTCCCTTTTAGTTAGGAGTACGTGCTTATCAGCTTGATAAATGATAAGATATTAGAGTTATCAGTGAGATTATAGAGAGGTGGGTCCACTTCAGATGTTTATGTAGACTCTAATCCGCAAGTGATAAATGCCTTTTATTGGTATGTTTTAGTGTCCGACCGAATGTTCGGTTTCGGTTTCGTTTTCGGTTGAGTTTCGGTAAAAACACAAGTTTCGGTTTAGTTTCGTTTTCGGCGGCAAACTTGCCGAAACTACGACCGAAACCGAATGTGCATTCGGGAGTTTCCGCTCTGTTATTCGCCATGTTCGGCGCGTTGAATGAGTGAATGAATCCGATCAGAGCCAATTTCGTGATTCGCTCGCTTGTTTGTTTGCTGTTAGTTTTGTTTTGTTGTTAATGGTGGCGAGTTTTCGAGTGATTTATTTTGAATTTGGTAAGTTTTATATCGTTATATGGCGATGGAGCGTGCTATGCTCGGAGTTTCCCTACGTGATCGAATCAGAAATGAGAAGATTCGTAGGAGAACCAGAGTGACTGACATAGCCCGCACAATCGCTAAAATAAAGTGGCAGTGGGCGGGGCACATAGCTCATAGAGCTGATGGCCGCTGGGGCATTAAAGTTCTTGAGTGGCGACCACGAGCCGGAAGACGTAGCGTGGGCAGGCCTCCCATTAGGTGGACTGACGATCTGGTGAAAGTCGCGGGAGGTGCCTGGATGCTAGCGGCGCAGGGTCGGTCTTCGTGGAAATCCTTGGGGGAGGCCTTTGTCCAGCAGTGGACGTCTTTCGGCTGAAACGAGGACGAGGATGATGTCTTTATAACATAAGAGCGGGTAGTAAACATAAAAAAAATATTCAATGTGACTGATAAAAGTATAGGTAAATAAGTTAAATCTAACCTATAAATTATTGTTTTAGTTCGCAAATGCTATACATAAACAAAAAAATATGAGCCTTGTAAGGAAGTTTCGGTTTCGGTTTCGGTTTCGGCCGAAATAGACACCGTTGCCGAAATTCGTTTTCGGTTTCGGTTTCGGTCGTAAAACTAGTTTCGGTCGGACACTAGTATGTTTGCTAGGAAAGTCTCTAAGGAATTATCTTTTCATTGGCACCACAATGTCGTATACTAAGAACAAGAAGCGATATGGGTTGGCTTATAGTTGTAAGAGTTAAGTATAAGTACGAATCTTTTAAACACACCCATGGGCGTTTACTGTTTGCTATTAATGTTACATTAGGTATCTACAACATAATGAATGCCGATCTGACGACAGACGACACATATTCAGAGTATGTTTTTCCATAATTTAAATGTAATTTATATCATTTAAAAGGTAAATACAATTCTTTGCATACGTTTATCGCCTCAACTCTTGCTGCGCGACATATACTAATTTTCATAACAAATATTTTTTATTTGCCTAACGTATGAAAAGGATTATTTTTCATCTAAATTCTCATTATGATCTTCAGTAAAATTACAATGTTTACAATAAAATAATTGTTTGAAAATTATAAATAACTTGAAAAAATCGAACTGCCTAAGTGCCTAAGGCGGGAATTGAACCCACGACCTTCCGCTTGCCGGGCGACTGCTCTTCCAACTGAGCTAAGGTAAACGGCTACTAGTTCGTGATAGTACGTAAGTTCGTAAGTTTTTTTTCTAGCTCAAATAATAAGCAAATGGAATATTATTTATAAAAATTTTTCATTACTACATAAACTCTATTATTTAAGCTATCTAAAAAACCAAGTACCAACATTGTGACGCCAAAAATGAGAGCAATACGAAGCTTCAAACTCTCAGAGAGCCAAAAACAGCCGAGCGGCTTGCAAAGGTTGCTCTCACCGTAAGGTTAGCGCTCCAACTTCTTAAGCTTATAAAAAGGCGAAGGAACGTCTATTTAAATAAAACTTGTAATAGTGGTTTCATGTGTTCCTTGACAATTGATTTGACTTAGAAAAAAGTTATAAGAAAACGTAGAATTCCTTTAAAATTGCGATTATTTGACTCACGAAATAGCGTACATATTTTTTCTCGGGTGTCCCCTATTTCGTGACACTACCGAATCAAGGATATTATGGATAACATTTTGATGCTTGGTTTTTAAATAATTATTTATGATAATTTAAATGTAAGTTATGAAACAAATAATACAATTATTTAAGTTTCTCATGACCTAAATTCGGTATATGTTTCGTTCACTAGAATTTATACGACACGAGTTTGAAGTTCACATATATGACCAATTTTAAGATAAATTAGCATAAGTAGTACCAGCATAATTTTGGTTTTATTTCGATTTGTTTTATTTATCTTTGTTTATTTGTATTGTATATTGGATAGATAATAGTTAATTGACACATTTTGACAATAATCCATGAATTTTACTTGGGGAATTTGGAATAATCAGTATCACGAAACAAGGAACCGTATTATTGTTACTTTTTTCCAAGTTCGTGATATATAAATGTAAGGTAAACGGCTACTAGTTCGTGATAGTACGTAAGTTCGTAAGTTTTTTTTCTAGCTTAAATAATAAGCAAATGGTATATTATTTATAAAAATTCTTCATCACTACAAAAACTCTATACTTTAAGCTATCTAAAAAACCTAGTACCAACATTGTGGTGCCAAAAATGAGAGCAATATGAAGCTTCAAACTCTCAGAGAGCCAAAATCAGCCGTGCGGCGTGAAAAGGTTGCTCTCACCGTAAGGTTAGCACTCCAACTTCTTAAGCTTATAGAAAGGCGAAGGAACGTCCATTTCAATAAAACTTATAATAGTGGTTTCATCTGTTCCTTGACAATTGATTTGACTTAGAAAAAAGTTATAAGAAAACGTAGAATTCCTTTAAAATTGCGATTATTTGACTCACGAAATAGCGTACATATTTTTTCTCGGGTGTCCCCTATTTCGTGACACTACCGAATCAAGGATATTATGGATAACATTTTGATGCTTGGTTTTTAAATAATTATTTATGATAATTTAAATGTAAGTTATGAAACAAATAATACAATTATTTAAGTTTCTCATGACCTAAATTCGGTATATGTTTCGTTCAGTAGAATCTACATGACACGAGTTTGAAGTTCACATAAATGACGAATTTTAAGAGAAATTAACATAAGTACTACCAACGTAATTTTGGTTTTATCTCGATATGTTTTATTTATATTTGTTTATTTGTAGTGTATATGAGATAGATAATAGTTAATTGACATAATTTGACAATAATCCATGAATTTTACTTGGGGAATTTGGAATAATCAGTATCACGAAACAAGAAACCGTATTATTGTTACTTTTTTCCAAGTTCGTGATATATAAATGTATAGTGTTAGGTAATTTTATGACACATACCATCAAAGACATCGACATATTTTTTAGTTTTTAATACTTACCTACCTGAGAAATTAATTAATTACTTACTTTTTATTATGAGTCATTGGCGTATCTGGGGTTATTTTCAGGCCCCCCCCCCTACCCTCACTTGAAGCAGCTCCAGGGGTGGGATTAGGGGGAAAGGGGGGTTAGCCCTCCCCCCACATTTCTAATGACTTGTATAACTATTTTTATACACGTATCGTCAGAAATAACAAATCAAAATTTTATGGGGGGGGGGGGGTGGAAGGTTGTAAGTTGTAAGTCACCCCACATTTCTAATATTTTCACATATTGTTAGAATTAACAAATCCAAATTTTATACGTAGGTACGTACCTAGCTAGTCTCACATTATTTCTCATAAATATTTAAGGTACGTAATATCGTCAATTTCACACAATTCATTTATTCTAAATATACATTATCGTTTTTAAATTTATTAAACCCTTAATCATTATTAAAATTTCCTAACTCGATGCATAAAACCGTATCCCGAAACAGGGGACATGAGTTCACGAACTTAGAAACCGAGCAAAATTTTATCACGAAACAGGATCCAAACAAGAGGTCCGCAGAATAATTAATATTAAAAAAAGTTCAAACTATATAACTATAATTTATGTATTAAGTTACTGTCAAAAGACCAAAGTTTAGCATACAAAAGCTTTCATACTGATATCATGCTTGGTTATTTTTAAATAAAATGTTAAAGTCGTAAGAGCCTTAATATACCGAAGTAGGGGGCACTTACCTTACTTAGACACTGGATGAACACGTCGATTTTTCGTCGTCGTTTTCAAGTTATTTATAATTTTCAAATTAGTTTGAGATGCGACTCCAAACGCTAAAAATTTAATAACAAAATAATTGTTTTCCCGGGACAGATAGAAAATGTTCCTTTTCCAGAGCTTGTTCTAGGCATGAAGCTACAGATAAAAATGGAGGCCACACTCCGAATACCTACTTGAAGCACAAACTAAGATCACTATCTCACTCTCTGTGGGCAGACTCGCTCTTTCTTAACAAACAAAAAATATAAAATTGCTCAAATTCAATTAAACCAATGTAAAATCTTTATTTCTTGACATAGGTATCATTAAAAATGATAAGTGTAATTACTGGTAAAACGTTTTAGGAAGAAATTACTGTAAAAAATGTGAAAAATGTTTACAATGATCCAATGTCAGAAATCACGAAATAAACACTTACGCGTGGAATCTTATGTCACTTCCAGGACACCACGTACTACCGCAACCACGCACTACAAAATTTTGCACCAATTCTTATGATAAAACAATGATTATTTCCTGTAAACAATCTCAAACGAAATTAACTGCTTAATAAACAAAATAGTAAACAACCGCCATGATGGGCCGGATCGGGCCGATGTTGCCACATGGTACCGATTACCCAGGAATTGGGATTGTAATTCCCTGATTCGCCAACACATTAAGCCTAAATGGCCGACAATTTTGTGATTTTTTATTTAACTAGGTAATCTTAGTTTCAAATATTAATTATTTATTTGTTTAACTTCTGATTTGGTTAGTGAATTGGCTATTTCGAAGAATTTACAAGGAGATTTAATTCAGAAGATAGCAATACTACAGTTCACACTAAAAAGAGAGGTAGGGCCGCAGAGAGCGAGATAGATATAAGAAGGTATTTGACTCAAGTTTTTGTTCCAACTTTGCCCTCCATTTTTATCTTTAGCTTCATGGTTCTAGGAAACATGGATAAAAAATCGAAACCAAAATAAAACTTTATAAAAAGATCAAACTGTCACTTTGGCGTTTGTTTCAATCTGTCACTGTCAATGTCATTTTGACGGCTGACTTGCAAGGTGTTTTCTTTCTGGATTTTTCTTCGATTTTCTAGATAAACCTGACTGAGTGCATCTGATTCACGCGCATTACAGAAACAGTTTATGGATATCTATTTAAAGCCAGCCATTATCTATCTCAGTGTTCGTCGAGCGTCTTCAGCTAGTTGTAAACATAACCTCCGAAGTTCAACATGAGTTCCAATCAACAAAATAATCCTCCAATCGCTGGAGCTATAACTTATCCTTCAAGAAGTGAACAGGATGTTCAACCAGTTCCAATTCAGCCACGGCAGCCCAGAAATCTACAGGTAAAATAGAAATTAATTACCAAATCATTTCATGTAAATGTCAAGTTACTTTTGTATAGGGCATGTTGAACCTATGTTTTTGGCTATCCTCATTCCAGGGTCTTCTCAGATTCGCCATGGAGGCCACAAAAGCGGAGGACGCTCCAGGAAATTCAGATTTGGGACCAATGGATGAAGAGGTATGTTTGTTTATTTGTTACACTGACTATTAACAAAATGTTTTTAATAAAAACGCAACATTGCACTCATAACGCACTAAAGAGGCACTACTAAACTGTAATGTTGTCAAAAGGGTTTGTAAAGTTTAGTTTTCTTTGTGATTTGGTATTGCATCATCCAATTTAAAGCGTTTTGATGAGTCAACAAAAATGTCATACCTAGTAATTTAGGCTAAACCTTTTAATTAAGAAAACCTGTCTCACCTTAAAATAAGTAAATTAAAATATATTTGTCTATTTCAGAGACGAAAGTTCCTTGAAGAGGCTCTAAAGAGTCTAACGGTGAACTTAGCCGAGGTCCTACAGAACGCCATCAGGGTGCTCACCAACCAGGAAAGGATAAGAAGCATTAAACAAAACGACACAGTGCCAGAAGATGTGGTCTCTTCGTTTAACAACCTCTTGATGTTTATTGACGATATCGATGTTGCTAATGGTTAGTATTGTAGTTATGTTGCATTGTCATGCTAATTTTTTACAGCTGAAAGGCTGTGGCGAGCCGTGCATGGTTTTGATTTAGGTCTTAAGGCTGCGAAACTCACATTACAACTAACTCTGTTTTTATAAATGAGATGTTATAATCCAGGTCTGCTGTCCTAAGTCTTCATCATCATCATCATTTCAGCGACAGGACGCCTAGCTCCCCCAATGACTTCCACATCGCACAGTTGTAGCGGCCTACATCCAGCACCTTCCTGCTACCTTTAACTGTCTTAAAATTACACATTCTGCACAAATCAACTTGCCCTAGTCACAAATTCACAATACATCTTGGAGCACCACACTTGTGTGTCCCTGTCTCTTATATTTTTTTTTATTATATGGAATAAAGACATTTTTACTTACCCAGAAAATTAAATGTGGTGTCCTCATGTCCTCTCTAAATTCTTATCATATCACTTATACTCAATGTTCAAATATCACAAATTAGGTAATAGCAATATGCACATTCTGATATTTTTTTAAACACAAACTTTAAATCAATCACATTTCATTAACCCATTATAGACTGAGTTTTCTTAAAGTGTCAGATTTTTGTTTTTTTGAAATGTGTTCATAATTATGGTCTACATAATGCTATACAAGCATAAAAAAAATTATTCGACCTGTAATCTGGAAAAAAAATGCTGGTACCATATGGTACCGCTAGCCTCTTACCGTGTCAGTTGGTTAAAACATAACTTTATCATGGACTTTATAAAAATTGGGTATATTATATATTTTATTATTATTATAATATGTATTAATATACAAGCAAATAACAGGAGTGATATTAAATGTAAAAAAGCTGTATATTGGGTAAGCAATATTCATTTTTATCTTTGAATATTCAAAAATTTGGAATGGAGCTTGGCATTGCACGCTGCACATAGCCCCACGTTACATTTTCTATACTCTGATATTGTTCGAGAGTTGCATTTATCTTGAGTTCGTTCTATAAATTTCTGCTTCGTCTTGGGACCTTCGTGGTCCTCCAAAACTGCCAATGTTTGTGAAAGTTACATCTAAAATAAATAAAAACCTATGGTTTTGTAAAGTATAGGAAATTATTTTACTTTATCTTCCTGTATACCATATATACCATTGAATATATCACATACTTCCCAATAAATACAGTAAAAACTAAAAATCATAAAATAATTAAAAAGACACGGTAAGCGGCTAGCGGTACCGTACGGTACCAGTAATTTTGACATACAATATTTCCCATTATTATTACCTATCGACGTAATTTTACACCATTTCACAATAAAAGCACTTCTGATTTTGTTACAATCACACAAAAAAAATATGATCACTTACTTTTATGGCGCGTCAATTTTTAAGAGAAAATTTTGATGCGCTCACTTCAATCATCAATTACACACAACTGAAAAGAATAACTGTCGATTTTTATTCCTATTAGCATAGACCATATCTATTGGCTACGATTTGCATCAATCATAGCACTGCATCTTTTCACATGTTAATTTATAGAGCCAAATTATAACACACATAAAAGTGGTACCATATGGGACCGCTAGTCTATAATGGGTTAACTAAACAGGGCTTCAAAGCTAAATATCCATTACACACTAAAATTATTATTGGTATAATACCCTCATTTTTTGGTGATGGTACTACAAGAACTGCCAGATATAATCTGTACTTTATTTATTTATTAGTGATTAAGGCAATGGAATTAAAACTGCATACTGCTTTATGAGTCATCCTAACAACAGAATCAGAATCATGTGCAATTTTTTTTAAATAACTTTTAATTTCTATGCGGTTCATTTCGATTTTTAGCTGTGAATGCAGATTTATAGGGCTAAGAAATCCTTAATATACAGTCCAAAAATTTTTGTTCTACGACATAGTAGTAATAGTACGCCGGCTGCGCTCGGTTCCGATATAGTGACGTCACGCGGCCCTGCGTACGTTGACTTTTAGCGGCAAAAACGGCCTATGTTTATTACTTAATATCTTCGTAAGTAATGGTCCGATTTGGATAATTCAAAAATATATATCTTTCTTTTGTCTTAAAGATTAACGTAGATACTTGTTTTATTGAATTTTCTTCAACAGTAATGATCCTCATTCCAGATTTCTACAAAATGGGCGGGTTCGCGATTTTCCCAGTGTGCTTAGGCTGCGAGAACGACGAAGTTCGCGTGAACGCTTGCTGGGTCCTTGGGGAACTGTGCCAGAATAACCCGTACTGCCAGGCGCGAGCGCTTGAGTGCGGGCTACTGGACGTGCTGCTGAGCTTGGCGCAGACCGAGCAGGGCACTGCGTTGGCCAAGTGCCTGTACGCTATATCATGTGAGTTGTTTAAGTTCTGTTATTCTTTACTAGCGGCCCGTCCTGGCTTCGCACGGTTGCAATGGAGTTTCTCGGCTTTTCTCTTTTATAATATGCATGTTTTATAAACCTTCCTCTTGAGTCACTCTTTCTATTAAAAACCGCATCAAAATCCGTTGCGTGGTTCTAAAGATCTAAGCATACATAGGGCAGACAGCGGAAAGTGACTAAAACAAGTCACATGGTACGTGGTTTGGATTAGGAGTGTCTTCATGGGTGCTCAGGGAATGCCAGAGTAACCCGAACTGCCAGGTGCGTTCGATGGAGTGCTTTGTTAGTAGTTTGTTAGTCCTAGTAATTTCTTATTACACAAATTACTAATAGTCCCGTTAGCCCCTCGTACTGAGCTAAATATGCTTGTGTCACGAGTGAGCTCACCACAATAGTCGAGCGGCGGCGGGGACCGAACCCGCGTTCCCCGGTCGAGTCGGCCAGTCCGACCCCTTCACCGTTCGGCTATCGTGGCTTCGGCTTAGCTTGCTGGGTGCTCGGGGAACTTTGCCAGAATAACCCATACTGCCAGGCGCGAGCGCTTGAGTGCGGGCTGTTAGATGTGCTGCTGAGCTTGGCGCAGACCGAACAGGGCACTGCGCTGGCCAAGTGCCTGTACGCTATATCATGTGAGTTCTTTTCGCCCTGGCTTCGCACGGTTGCAATGGAGTTTCTCAGCTTTTCTCTTCTATAATATGCATGTTTTATACTATAAACCTTCCTCTTGAATCACTCGTATCTATTTAAAAAAACCGCATCAAAATCTGTTGTATGCAACTAAACTGTTGTTCTAAAGAATCTAAGCATACATCGGGACAGACAGCGGAATGTGACTAAAACAAAGTCACATGGCACGTGGTTTGGATTAGGATTGTTTTCAACTCTCTGCTGTATGTTTTAGTCACTTTTTGGCAAAAAGGCTTTTGAAAAGGGCATTTACACGTCTCAGTTAAACCCAGTTGGGGATCCATTAGTTTCATTTTAGTGTCTTACCACAATAACATGTTATCTCTAGGAGAAAGTGAATTGCTGAATTTTGTGAAGTGAATTTCCTGATCTGCTTCCCACTACTATGTCCCGACTCCCAAAGAAGTGATGGATCCACGTTATTTGGGACGTGACGTGGAAAACGGCGTTTTAACCAAAAGATATCTACTGCTGTTATACAGTGTGTCCGGGCATGTAGTGATCAAACTTTAAGGGCGTAATCTATGGACAATTTTATCGATGAAAATACTTCAAATTTGGGCCCTGACCCATTTCTTGAAAAATTACATCGATTTAAGTTTTTAATTTTTAGTTTACACCTCTTCTTTAAAAAACAAGTGAAAGCGTGGGTAGCTTAACATTAATAGGCAAATATTTTATATCATGCGATAGCCAATAAAATTATCTATTAGTAGAAGAAGAAAGCAGACACAAGTCTCATACATTTTATGGGAGTAAGAATGGATTTAATTAGAAAAATACATTACTTTTTTCACTTCTTTTTCAGTTATTTTCCAACACAAGAAAAACCAGGTCGTTAAGGTATGTTTTATTTGCATTGTATTTTTAGTATTTGAGCTATTCTACAAAACGAATGTAAATTTATTAGTCTACGTCTATTAGTTTCGACGTAATTGTTGAACAAAGATACCCCTTCCNGTAGAATAGCTCAAATACTAAAAATACAATGCAAATAAAACATACCTTAACGACCTGGTTTTTCTTGTGTTGGAAAATAACTGAAAAAGAAGTGAAAAAAGTAATGTATTTTTCTAATTAAATCCATTCTTACTCCCATAAAATGTATGAGACTTGTGTCTGCTTTCTTCTTCTACTAATAGATAATTTTATTGGCTATCGCATGATATAAAATACATATTTGCCTATTAATGTTAAGCTACCCACGCTTTCACTTGTTTTTTAAAGAAGAGGTGTAAACTAAAAATTAAAAACTTAAATCGATGTAATTTTTCGAGAAATGGGTCAGGCCCCAAATTTGAAGTATTTTCATCGATAAAATTGTCCATAGATTACGCCCTTAAAGTTTGATCACTACATGCCCGGACACACTGTATAGTCTGTCCACCGAACGGGAAGTTTACGCTTACCGTTGTTAAAGCAGACAATAAATTATTTTAATTGATTTGTTGGGAGCAGATTCGCTACCAACCGGTCATTATGGAAATCATAGGGGGACGTCCTATGGCTCAAATGATGACAATGAATTGTTTATTCTTCTAGGTTTGTGCCGCGAGTTTGAGCCGGCCTGCCGAGCGTTGGTGGCGGCAGGAGGCTGCGCCACGCTAACCCAACAGCTGTCGGCCAGCGACCTGCAGGCTCGCACCAAGGCCGCCTTCTTCATCAGGCACCTGTGCCAGCACCGGCTTGACGCTAGAGGTATGTCGCATAGCTACACTATAACTAGCAGAGTAAATACAAATGAGTAGGTCATCTTCATAGAAACGCACGGGCGCGGTTTGTATGTGAGCGCGCCAACACGAATACGGTGCGCACGCACACTCTGACAAAATTTAGCAGGGAGCCAGTCGTGGTTGCGCCGAATTTTGTCAGTGTGTGCGTGCGCGCCGCATACGTATTGGCGCGCTCACATACAAACCGCGCCCGTGCGTTTCTATGAAGATGACCTACTCATTTGTATTTACTCTGCTATAGGCCTCATGAGGGCTCAAGGTCATCCATAGGGCGATGGAGAATGCCATGTGTGACCGAGTCAGAAATGAGGAGATTCGCAGAAAAACCAAAGTAAGACATAGCCCGCAGAAGTGCCAAACTTAAGTGGCAGGGGGCGGGGCACATAGCTCGTAAGCTGATGGTCGCTGGGGCAGAAAAGTTCTCGAGTGGCGACCATGGACCAGACGACGCAGTGTGGAAAAGGCTCTCACTAGGTGCTTATTTCAATCTGTACTATCTTATCGGTTTTAATATTGAAATTCAGCATGTTATTGATGTATTTTTGTAATTACTTTTTTTTTAACCCTTCAAGTAGCAGCGAATCAAGACACAACAGAAATTAATTGTTACCACAGTCTCATGCCATTAGGGTTCCATGAGTTAACTTGAAATCATTTGTTAAACTTTTATTTGCTACTCACCCTTGTCATAAACATCCTACTAATATTATATGTATATGCGAAATTTTGGATATCTGGATGTCTGGATGTTTGTTACTCTCACGCAAAAACTGCTAAACGGATTTTGATGAAACTTTACAGTATTATTGTTTACAGTTAACCCAGAATAACATAAAATTTATGACAATCCGTGACAGACTAAATTTCACGCGGGTGAAGCCGCAGGCAAAAGCTAGTCTTTCATACATTTATAAATGACATAATTAATTTTATAAATTTTTGTTCCAGAACAATTCATCGCACAGAATCTCGTCCAAACCGTCACAGAGCAAATCAGGTCCGGCCGCGACGAGGCCACAGAACATCTCCTTAGCGTCCTCGATGTCCTGACCAGCGACTTGGACCGGCGAGTCCTGGCCCAGTGCTCGGACCCTAGTCTCGGCCTCAGGAAGGTGCTGGAAGACACACTACTTCACGAAGAAGAAAAGAAATCCTGTCAGGAACTTCTGACGAGGGTCTTCGACAGCAAACCTGTTCCTTTAATGAAGGAGGAAGAGCCGGAGAGATAAACTGTGGTGGATAGTGACAGTGAAATATAAGATTTTAAACTTTCGCGTTCCATTTTAACTAAAATACAGAGTGTTAGGTAAATGAGTATATGAGCCGACACTAGCCCATGTTAACATGGGCATATAAATGGTATGGTGAAGTCAGAAATTTGATATCATCATTTTAATTTTTTTTATTTTCATACAAAATAAATTTAATAAAATCTGATTTGTATGAAAATTAAAATAATTAAAATGAAGATATAAATGGCAATGCCAGATTTTGTATGGAAAGTGGCGTCTTTTTTTTTTCGCGCGGCCATCGACCAAACTTTGTTTTTTGATTACAAAATAGTATAATAAAACAAACTTACTATGGCATGTATATCTCTAAACTCAGTCTGAACTGAGTTACGAGCATTAGAAGTTTGATGATTTTCATACTAAGTAGATTTGCTTTTTGTGCGCAAGTTTTGTAAGAAATTGCAACAAAATATTGCGCTATTTTTTTATTGCGCTGATTCTGCTCCATATTGATGTCTGGAGCCTTTAATGGATGATATTGTTTGTTTACACATACAATCTCACTATTTTGTTGCAATTTCTTACAAAACTTTGCGCGCAAAAAGCAAATCTAGTATGAAAATCATCAAACTTCTAATGCTCGTAACTCAGTTCAGACTGAGTTTAGAGGTATACATGTCATAGTAAGTTTGGTTTATTACACTATTTTGTAATCAAAAAACAAAGTTTGGTCGATGGCCGCGCGAAAAAAAAAAGACGCCACTTTCCATACAAAATCTGGCATTGCCATTTATTACTATGGAAACCGCTGGGAAGGGGTATCTTTGTTCAACAATTACGTCGAAACTAATAGACGTAGACTAATAAATTTACATTCGTTTTGTAGAATAGCTCAAATACTAAAAATACAATGCAAATAAAACATACCTTAACGACCTGGTTTTTCTTGTGTTGGAAAATAACTGAAAAAGAAGTGAAAAAAGTAATGTATTTTTCTAATTAAATCCATTCTTACTCCCATAAAATGTATGAGACTTGTGTCTGCTTTCTTCTTCTACTAATAGATAATTTTATTGGCTATCGCATGATATAAAATACATATTTGCCTATTAATGTTAAGCTACCCACGCTTTCACTTGTTTTTTAAAGAAGAGGTGTAAACTAAAAATTAAAAACTTAAATCGATGTAATTTTTCGAGAAATGGGTCAGGCCCCAAATTTGAAGTATTTTCATCGATAAAATTGTCCATAGATTACGCCCTTAAAGTTTGATCACTACATGCCCGGACACACTGTATAGTCTGTCCACCGAACGGGAAGTTTACGCTTACCGTTGTTAAAGCAGACAATAAATTATTTTAATTGATTTGTTGGGAGCAGATTCGCTACCAACCGGTCATTATGGAAATCATAGGGGGACGTCCTATGGCTCAAATGATGACAATGAATTGTTTATTCTTCTAGGTTTGTGCCGCGAGTTTGAGCCGGCCTGCCGAGCGTTGGTGGCGGCAGGAGGCTGCGCCACGCTGACCCAACAGCTGTCGGCCAGCGACCTGCAGGCTCGCACCAAGGCCGCCTTCTTCATCAGGCACCTGTGCCAGCACCGGCCCGACGCCAGAGGTATGTTGAATAGGTATACTATAGGCTTCATGAGAAGGCTCAAAGGAACGTGCTATGCGTGACCGAGTCAGAAATGAGGAGATTCGCAAAAAGTGGCAGTGGGCGGGGCACACAGTTTGTAAGGTGATGGTCGCTGGGGCAGAAAAGTTCTCGACTGTATAGTATGAGCAGGTTTCCCACTAGGTGGACCAACGATCGTGAGATCTTGAGGGTCGCTGGAAGCCTATGTTCAGCAGTGGACGTCCTGTGGCTGAAATGATTATGATGAAGCCTCATGAGAAGGCTTAAGGTCACCCAAAGGGCGAGAAATCCTTGGGTGGCCTTTGTCCAGTTGTCGACTTTTGTCTCAAGCGAAGGAACGATAGCTACACCTCAAGGTTTGTGCTGCTTCTTCTAGCCTGGATGCCGCTCCCAAACCTCCCGCATTGGCTCGGTTATGCGCTAGTAGTGTAGGGCTTTGGAGAGACTGGGTACTTCGCGAGGTTATACGAGTGTGTGGAAACGCGCTTCGGAGTTCGGCCTACTGTCTCTAAGAGCGCTTTCACATTTAGGCGACTTAGATGTTACCGCAGAAATTAATTGTTACCGCAGTCTCATGTCATTAGGGTTCCATGGCAGAGAGCAGAAATAACAGGAGTGGAACTGACAGGCAATCCCCTCTAGCAATGTAAGTAGACCAGTGGTTCACTCAGTTTATAAAAACTAGTTGCAGCGCCACCAATGACATATGGCATGTATTTAAATGATCTTTTTAAATTAGCAAAAACGGCAAATAAAAAAATCTAAATGGTCATCTATTTTAATGATTGATCCTCTTTCTTTGAGACATAAAATAAATGAAATCGATCGATATTTTAACCTCTTTTGAACTACGCAAAAAAAATTTGAGATGTAAAAATTATATCTGATCGTTACTTGTTGGTCCTCAAAAATAAAAGAAATGAGCACCAAATATTCAATATTGTGATACTTTTTTAAATAATTCGATTTGTATAAATTATTTTTTGTCTATATCAAATAATCTTCAAAATAATTATGTTATGGTACTTATTTTTATTAAGTTGTAGTCAAAGGATGGAAACTATTTAAAGGCACTTGATGTTTAAAGATTTTCTTTTATTAAAAAAGCATACTTAACACGTTCACACTGCGTTATCGGGTCAAATTGACCTTAGGTGCTGGATGCGTTGGTGCGGGATGATATATTCGGACTTTTCAGTAGTACGAAATATAAATATTGTTTTGCAATTGTTTCGTCAAACACAGTAAATATTTGGAAAAAAAAACTTATCAGGTCCTTACGACCCGATGTCGCACTAAAAGTAAACAAATATCGTTTAGTGCTTTTATCGTGTCTAATCGACCCGTTGACAGATGACTTTATGGTCACTGATCACGGTCGAGATCGGTATACTAAGAGAAAATCAACCTTGCGATTTGAAAAAAATAAAGAGGTAAAAATTATGATGTCGGGTTCAGGGATGTCAGAAGTAAGAAATTATTTTACATAGCGCCTCTAGTCCCAAACTAAGCAAAGCTTGTAATTTAAACAAACATGGTAATGTACCATTCTGCTTGCTTATTGGCCGCTAAGCCCTTGGCCAACTCAGTAACCAATGACGAACGATTGTCACTCAACCACAAAGTACCGCGTAAATTAAAAAATATTTTTTAATTAAAAATATTAACCAATAATGTTTTTTGTTAGATCAAATATATTTTAAAGTTAAGTTATACATAGATCGAAATGTATTTATTAGGTGATCAATATTAAAAGGCAAACTTGATATAAAAATCATCAAATTAACAAAATTAAAGATCAATAACTAAAAAAGAGGATCAAATATTATTTTTGTTTACCAAATATTAAAAGAGTATATTAAACATGAATATTATGTTACCTTTAATGAAGATCATTCATAATTTATCCGTAGATCAACTAATATAGACCCAATAATTAATATAAAGATAAAATATAATAAAAAACATCATTTATTTTTAAAAGTGCACAAACAAAAAAGATCAATTAGTTTTTAGAGGATCAAATAATATTGTCCCAATAAATAATAGCAATTCTGACTTCCACTCACTGATAAGACGTCCACTGCTGAACTTAGGCCTCCTTCAATGATTTCCACAAAGGCCGGTTGGTAGGTACCTGCGTCCAGCGCCTTCCTGCTACCTTTATGGCTGGTTTTAGAATCACGCTGACGCACTCTGACCGTGAGCCGAAATGTATGAAGCGTCGGCGCCGAGCGATCAGCGTCACTCAGGAACGTTCCCTTCAATTACATACATATTGATCTGTCAGCGCCGACGCGATCAGCGAGCGATCAGCGCGATTCTAAAACCAGCCTATGAGTTTTGAGGGAGTAAGATCAGTGGCGGATTTACAGATTTGCCGCCTGAAAAGCGCAAGGTGGACCGACGACGTGTATAATTTTGTTTTTTGTTAATTTAATCAATATGTTCCTCCAGGGTGACAGCGGCGGTCCCCTGACGAAGGTGGATGTAGATGGCAAGCCTACCATGATCGGCGTCGTCAGCTTTGGATCCACTGCGGGTTGCAACAGCCCTTGGCCTTCAGGTAAGCGAGCCACACATAATGGGGTTTGGATTCTGCTGCATGAATGATGGGGAAACCGCAGTTTCGTGTTTTTGGTAGAGCCAGTAGAGGCGAGAAAATAAGCTAATAGAATACTTTATTGCATGCCACGTAAACATACAGACTTAAAAAGAAAATACAAAATCGAAACGCCACAGTTTCTATCTTGTATTTTCTTCGAGAAAACCCAAGGAAAACAGCTGTTAACATTAAAATAATTATTTTTTCCAGCGTACGTGCGCCCCGGCCACTACCACGACTGGTACGTGTCGGTGACCGGCATCAACTTCGACTGGAAAACCGAGGACCTGATTCCCGTAACAGAGGAATCTTCCTAGGAAGACTCGTTCTTAAGTCCGGTCGCCGAGCGTCTAGAATTTCGTCCAATGACCCCAAGCTACCCATCCTTATCGCTCGCGCGTAATTTATATTGCTGTCGCAGCAGTGTTAGTGCTGTGCAATGGACGAAATTCTACGTGCTCGGCGACCGGACTCTAGGCACTCTCTGAAGACGCAGCGATGGCGCCCATCTTCGTCATGCTTAAATTGATTAAAACCGACTCGCAAAAAATAAGCACTAAAATAGAAAAATACATACATAGAAAAAAACATAACACTTCAACGGAGAACCTCTTCCTTTTGTTGAAGTAGGTAAAAAAATAGTGTTTCAAGAGTATTTTGTCTGTTGCAAAAAGTAACCGTAAGCTTTTCCACCAATAAATTAATTTTTAACATACCCTCTTAAGTTTTCATGAAATAATTTTTAGTTTCCTACA
The DNA here is from genome assembly GCF_004193835.3 of Ostrinia furnacalis. Classification (NCBI taxonomy): domain Eukaryota; kingdom Metazoa; phylum Arthropoda; class Insecta; order Lepidoptera; family Crambidae; genus Ostrinia; species Ostrinia furnacalis. The sequence continues at coordinate 300,762 of NW_021134898.1, forward strand.
TAAATAGTAGAAGATAGCATGTTATAGTAGTAGGCTATAAAACCATGGTTCGTTTTGCTACTAGGGGTGAATGAAAAAAAAACGGTAGTTAGTAGAAATTCTTGTTTATTTCATTATAAACTAAAATGTTCACATTAAGATCACATCTTAAGTATACATAGGTACATTCTCAAATGCGGTGTAAATAAATACATACATCCAATTAATTTAAGTCCTAGACTAGAAGAGTACATGATTGTTATTATGACCGTAAATAAATTATACAACTTATTTTATAAATATGAGATGTGAGACAAATTGGAATTAAGTGCGAATTACACACAAAATAATGCATTCTTTAGTACATTTTTAAATATTTTCAGCATTTATTTTAAAGTAAAGGTAGGTTAGTAGTGAATAGCTACAGTTTGAAATTTGTAAGTACAGCCAGCCTCTAAATAAATGCCTTGCTCGAAGCATTAGTTGTAGAGTTGATGAGTTCAATCAAATCAATACGTTTTAACTAAAGGCCTAAAGTAGAGTGCCGACTCTTGCATTTAGCCTCCTTTTCTTCTAATAATAACGGTATATTAAACTGGTATTTTAAACACTATTGCCTCAATTTTGTACATTTACATTGATTGCGTAGTACCAAAGATTATTCGAACGTTGAGTACTGATACCGCAGTGGATAATGAGCACATTCACACTAACATAGTTCATTCAATCGCACGTCACTGCGTTACACTGCGTATGTAGTGGTGTTGTACGTACACACGACCACACAGTTAACTATCCATTTCCGTTTTCGCTCTCGCTCTAATCAAATGGCGATTCTTTGCGATAGAACGAAATGACATGACTAGCAATGGGCAGTTAACACTGTTGCCGATAGTACATTACTTGCAACCTGGTATGCGAACGAATAGTAGCACTGAATGCGATGTGTGCATGACACACACTCTTCGCGACGTAGTTTTTATTTTGATTACTTTGTGTGTGAATTTGTAATGCGACACTGGGTTTCGAACTCAGCGCATTAGTTGGCATCTCTCTAGATCTCTTGAAGACGTATCACTATCCCCTCTCTGATATCACTGTCATTAAAATAGCAAGACACGGGTGTTAACGCGACGTTTATGAATGAGTTACATTATGCTATGCCGCAGCCGTGGTCACAACCAGTCTGCTTGTGACCACGGCTGCAGCATACCAGGCGAAACGTCAAGCCGTGAGTACATAATGTAACTTATTCATAAACGTCGCGTTCAAGGCTGATTTACATGTATTATGTAGATAAGTATTAAGTAGGCAACTAAATTTTAACTTGATCTTTCTGTCAAGTTGGTGTGCTGGGCTTGTCACTTGACACGTTTTGACAAGCAGTTTCATAGTAAACAAGAGCTTGATGTTTGAAATTAAGGTAAAATTTAGCTAAGATGCAATTTGATCACTTAAAAATTTAGTTAAATACTTAACGATATAATACGTGCAACTCAACCTTAAGACCCGTGTCTTTCTATTTTAGTTGAAATGGAACGCGAAAGTTTATTATATTTCACTGTCACTATCCACCACAGTCTATCTCTCCGGCTCCTCTTCCTTCATTAAAGGAACAGGCTTGCAGTCGAAGACCCTCGTCAGGAGCTCCTGACAGGATTTCCTTTCTTCCTCATGGAGCAGCGTGTCTTCTAGCACCTTCCTGAGGCCGAGACTAGGGTCCGAGCACTGGGCCAGGACTCGCCGGTCCAAGTCGCTGGTCAGGACATCGAGGACGCTAAGGAGATGTTCCGTGGCCTCGTCGCGGCCGGACCTGATTTGCTCTGTGACGGTTTGGACGAGATTCTGTGCGATGAATTGTTCTGGAACAAAAATTTACAAAATTAATTGTGTCATTCATAAATGTTAAAAATTTATGAAAGGTGATTTATGACAAGGGCGAATAGAAAATAAAAGAAGTTTCATAAATTATTTCAAGTTAACCCATGGAACAGAGAGCAGAAATAACAGGAGTAGCAGCGCGCGTTTATTTCCATACAAAAAAATTTCGCCATTTCCTGAGGGGGACGAGGTAATGACATTTGTGTAACAGCTGATGGCGCTGAGACACTATCGATATTTTTGTCGATGAGAATCATTGCTCTATGGTTCATAGTCTATGGCTCGTTTAAAAAAATGATATGAATTAATTTATTATCCTATGGGAGATTCAATATTTCAGATCTCTATTTAAAGGAAAATACGCAAAAGTTTGGCATTTCTTCCCTAGCACGAATACGAATTGTGAAAGTTAAGAGTTATATGAAAAAAACTAAAAAGTCATTTATATAGGCTCTTAAANAAGAAATGATGAAAAGTAAATCTTACCGTACACCACATGCCGCAGAGAGCCAAACTGGCACTCTAAAAATTTTGCCATCTTGGCTGTAAAAAGCAAGACACAATTAGTTTCCGAAATGTTTATAAGTGTAGGGAAAAATGATTCTTGAAAACCACTCAGTAGTTCACTCAGTAAAAACTTATAAAATACAAGTTTCTAAGGCACGTTTCACTTGTTGTTCACCCGTTGGTTCACAATACTGGAATGATAAAGTAAACTTACCATCTTAACCCTTATTCAAATAAAGATAGATATATTACCACTTCGTTTACTTTTAAAAAAGGATCCTAATATTCGATATGGTAATACTTAAAGATATCGTGGTCACTCATTTATATTTTTAAATAGATTTTTTTACTTATCTATGCCATTTTATAACTTTTCAACGTCATTTGTCACTGTCAGGTAATGTCAAAGTCAATCAAACGGTTTTGTTGTCAAAAATTTCAAGTTTTTAGCGCGCGTTTTTGGTATTTTTGAAACTTTCTTCAACGAAAATTCTGATAAGTGTTTTTTCGATTCAAATTCCTAAACTATAACATTTATTGTATAATCTCACTTATAGGCAGCGTCTGCAATTGATTTATTCATATAATTTAGACATTTTAAAGAAGTGGTAAATAGTTTACCACTGTCCGATCCCGTCATGACAAAAGTTTGATGATTTATAAAAAAACGGTTGTTTTTTGTATGTGCACAAATAAAACTAAATAAATATTTTGAGAAATTTTAAGTTTTTTTTGTATTAACGTTTTGACGTTACGTAATTAGTGAATTGTTAGTTTCAGACTCAAGATAAGAATAATCATTGTAAGCATAATAACTAATATTAATAAATATATTTTTTATAAAAACAATAAAAAAATTTCATTCCCAAAATATTTAATAAAATATAGGTAGAACCAAGAGGAAGTCACTAGTCAAGAACCAAAAACAAACCAAGACGGACAATGGTAACTATTTTACCACCAACATTTAATAATTGGTAGGCATGAATGGATAATGGTAAATTATTTACCACCCAAAAAACTACCCCTTCCCCTATTTTTTTATTAATTTTGATCAAAAATATGAAATAAGTGACCCACAATTACCCAAAATCCACTTCAACTTTGTAAAAAAAATGCATACCAGCTCGCATTTGAATAAGGGTTAAACTTGTTATGATGTAATTAGTTAATTAAATATCACGCAAATTAGCGTTAAGTATCATTATCGATTAAGTTCGTTAATGTTCGCTTGAATATAAATATTGTTAATGACATAAGCAATTAACAAATCACCTAATTAGCAATGATTAAAAAATAGTAATTAGAAGATTAAATACCGAAGTAAAACCAAGTGTCTGAGTGAATAATAAAATTCAAACTCAGTCCAAAACACCCAAATAGGTAAAGCCAAATAGGTCTTGTGTACCTGTACCTAAAATAAAATATCTTACCCTGTCGGTATGGTACGCGCTCGTTAAGCCGGTACCCCCCACTAAAAGAGGGGCCTTCCCCTATCCACCACCCGGGGGATTTGCTCGATGGGTGACTGGTAACACCACTCGGGATCCAGATAAAAAAATTGCCGAAAAAAATGAAAAAACAATTAAAAAATCTAAAACACCTTAACCTGCCAGTATGGTACGCGCCGGTCAAGCCGGTACCCCCCATTAAAAGGGGGGCCTTCCCCTATCCACCACCCGGGGGACGCGCCCGATGGGTGACTGGTAACACCACACGGGATCCAGCTAACAAAAAAAAAAAAAACAAAAAATCACAAAACAATTGAAAAAAAAATGCTGGATTTAAGAAAAATAGTTTTAGAAACGGACAAATTGATTTATTATTTCGATTAAGTAGACTGTTTTGTATTTTTTCATTTATACAACTTGAAATTACGACGCAAAACATTTTTTGTCATTTGATTGTTGATCCGTAAAAGTTTCTTTTTTACGGATCCATTATTCAAAATTATTTTCCCTATTAATTGAACTTACATTTTTACCTATACCTAAGAGTATGTTGAAATTTAACACAATCATCACAAATAAAAAAAAATACTTTAACAGACGAAAACAAAAACCGATATAAAAAACGACCTGTGATTGTTTTCCCAACGAAAACCCGATACCTGGAACGTTAACGAATTAGACCAGTACCTCTAGTAGGAAAAACTTTCGAGTTCGTTTCGTTGCGTATTCAAAGTGTCATCGAAAAATTTTGTATGAAAAATTAAACAGCGCCCCCTATATTATAGCCGCCCTAGGGGGCGCTGTTTAATTTTTCATACAAAATTTTTCGATGACACTTTGAATACGCAACGAAACGAACTCGAAAGTTTTTCGTACTAGAGGTACAGGTTGTCAAATCTAATAATCGACTGACCAGTCGATTACCAGATTTTACAACCAGGCCTATTTCACTGACGATTCAAGAATCAAGTTTAAGAAAGACCTAAAGAAAGAAAGAAAAAGAAACTATGACCATACACAAAAATACGACGCTGGACAATTTTTTTGACATAGTCATTTCATTTTTAGTTTTAGGAAGACGTTAATTTAAGCCACAACATAACATTTTTTTGTGAAACATATTTTAGCATATTTTGAGTTTTAATTTTAATACTATTAGGTACTTCAAGTAAACCTGAAGGGTAAAATTTGTACAAAAACTGTAACTAAAACCATGCGACCTGTGATATTTTTTACCAACGAAAACTCGACTTCTAAAACCTCAATAAGTAATAGATCAGGTTGCTAAATCCAATAATCGACTGAACAGACGATTACCAGATTTGTCAACCAGGTCCATTTTATCAACGATTCAGAAATCGAGGATACAAAAGACGCAGATATTTCACCTAGAATTAAAGAAATAATAATAATAAAAAAACAACTATTATAAACATAAAATAATTCATCAATTCCAAATTTGAATTGAAATTAAGTCTTGTCTTAAGACACACAAGTCAAAAATGACAACAAAACAGTTTGTTTTAAAATTTCATAAATTTAGGTAAATAGTCTATTTTATCAATGATTCAGCAATTAGAGGCTACAAATGAAGCAGATGATCATCATTAGATTTAAAGAAAAAACATTATTTTTTCCTTTGCTTTCGCGATTTGCGTTTAGCCACAACGGTGTGCATCACAATTATAATATAGAAAAAATTTAAGTCATCAATTCCATATTTGAATTGAAATTAATTCTCTTCTAGACACACAAGTCAAAAATAACAACAAACTGTTGTTTAATACCTGTGAAAAAGAAATAAAACTAAAATATCTACCCGTGATATTTTACCCAACGAAAACTCGACTTCTGAAACCTCAATAAGTAATAGATCAGGTTGCTAAATCTAATAATCGACTGAACAGACGATTACCAGATTTCACAATCAGATCCATTTTATCAACGCTTCATAAATCGAGGCTACAAAAGACGAAGATAATTTTATTATAATCACCTAGATAAAAAGAAAAAAAAAACATTTTTATGAAAAAAATATAAGTCATCAATTACATTTTTGAATTGAAATTAGGTCTTAGTTTAATGCCCGTTTTCACCATCAATCCCTAATTTTTAAGTGACCCCTATGGTAACACATAACAGGAATTTTGTTTTCAAAGGGGTCACTTAAAAATTAGGGATCGATGGTGAAAACGGGCATAAGACACATAGTTAAGTTAATTTTAATAAAAACCTGGCTAAAAGAATTTAAAATCAAAATCTCGACCCAACGAAATCCCAATTTCTAAAGCATCAATAAGCCATAGCGGATTACAAGTTTTTACAACTAGGCCCATTTTATAAATGATTCAGAAATCGATCGTACAAAAGACATAGATATTCCCACATAGATAAAAAAAAAAACAAAAAAAGATTTATTTTTTTTATAGAAAAATAATTAAAAGTATCAAGTTATCAATTTCATAATTTGAAATTAAGTTTAAACTTAAGACACGGATATTAAAAATTATAATAAGTTCTGTAGAGAGTTCTGTAGATAAAATGTTACTTAAAAAGGAATAAAAACAAATATCAACCCGTGATATTTTGCCCAACGAAGTCCCGATTTTTAAAATATCAATAAGTCATAGACCAGATTGTAAAATCTCATAATCGACCGAATAGTCGATTACAAGGTTTTACAACTAGACCCATTTTATTAATTATTCAGAAAATCGATCGTACAAAAGACGCAGAATATATTTTCATCTAAATTAAAAAATATATATATTTATATGTCTTAAATTACCAACTTCTTTTTCGATAGAAAGCAATTGGTTTTGAAATTATTATTTAATTTATTGAACAATTAAAATGATTAACCCTGGATTATTTTATAATTTTTAACAACGTATCAAAAATACTAAAATACAACAAACCTATTCCAAACCGAATAAAAAACGATAAAAACAAAACCTAACAAATACCAGCCAAAAGCCTGGTTTCCTAACAACACAACCCCACCTCCCGCCAGTATGGTACGCGCCGGTCAAGCCGGTACCCCCCATTAAGGGGGGCCTTCCCCTATCCACCACCCGGGGGACGCGCCCGATGGGTGACTGGTAACACCACACGGGACCTACCTACCCAATTTAACAAAAAAATACGAAAATAAATGAGTTGAAAGAAAATAAACTGAAAAAAAATTATTTTAAAACAAAAAAAATAACATGATTATGAAAATAATCAAAGTTGGGTTAGTTATTTGAAATCCTAAAAAGGAAACGAAAAAAACAAAGGTTTACACAAATTAATACAAATGCGAGAATTGAATTTGATCATTTTGGTGGTTATTAAACCATTTTCAATAATTAAGTACTTAGTCGTGGAATTCAATAATTAAGATGGCAACTAGAAAGAAGCTGCCGACAATCAGTTGGATGATACGAAGACATTTTGTGCAATAAATAGCAGACAAATGTAGAGATCTTAAAATTGACGAAAATAATGGCTAATCAAAACTTAGTCGAAGAAGAATGTAAGTAAAACATCTTACTCAGAGTTTTCCAATAGCTTCTTTGCTTTGGTTGCATTTTGGTCAGTTGATGAACAAGTTGTGTTGACTGGGGTTCATTCTAAAACAATCATAGACGAATTCATTATTAGATCCGGGGCATAGAAAATAATATGTAATGCAGTTTGTAAATCATAAGTCACGATGAATGAAGGAGCGAAGACAGAAGGGGAAAAATTTAAAGGGAGATACCAAGACACAAGTAGAACAAAGAAGAAAAGGAATATCCAGTAAAACAGAAGAATGTGCTGAAGGAAACAAAGTAATAACATCTTACTCGGTTATTTGTCACCTGAGCCTGCAAAATTTCCATCGGATTTGGAACTGGAGTCGTCTGAGCTCCACCCTGAAACAAAACCACCGTAGCAATTTTAATAAAGTTCATTACATTAATTTTCAAAAATAAGAAACTCTTAAAAACTTACTTAAATAGTTCACGTGTTAAAACACAAAAATATTGAAGAAGTTAATGTCAATTATTACGTTAAATTGAAATGAAATGAAACAAAGTTTGTTAAACAAATATACGAGTATATTCACAAGAATATTAAACAAATAGAAATGTTGATGATGTCATGTCATTCGCAGCCGAACCCCTGAAACAAAACCACTAAAAATTATTAAATTAATGAAGTATATATTTTTATCATTTTGACATTCAGTAAAGTGTCTATAAAAGTGTTATTTACAAAAGTTACTCACAATGCAGTCCTGATACAGGAATGATGGCTGAAGAAGAAATTCATGAAGAAATTGCAGCAAACCGTACAAATATTAACTTCATCCTGAAACAAAACCACTAAAGGAATTAGTAAAGACGAAATAAAACGTATTATAGGTGAGTTGACTAATAGAAGAGATTTCTTCTTTTCGTGTCGACAACAAACCTACACAGTGTCAGCCCAAAACTCCGCCACAAGAGTGGCGTTGTCAGTAGCACTCATCAAATCCTCCTGAGTGCAGTTGCTTGGGCACTCAGGGCATGACATCAGGTGCCTTATCGACTATAATAGAAGAGATAATTATTGTAAAAGCACATACTCAACTAGATGGTGATGAGGATGCTGATGACAATGATAAATCTGATGATGCTGATGACGACGATGATGATGCTGATGTCGATGATGATGATGCCGATGGTGATGACGATGATAGTGATGGTTCCGATGCTGATGACGATGACGATGATGATGCTGATGACGTTGATGATGCTGATGACGACGATGATGATGCTGATGTCGATGATGATGCTGATACCGATGGTGATGCTGATACCGATGGTGATGACGATGATGGTGACGATGACCATGATGATGCTGATGCTGATGACAATGATGACGAAGATGATATTGCTGATGATGCTGATGATGATGATGCCGATGCTGTTGATGCCAATGCTGCTGATGACGAAGATGATGCTGATGATGAAGATAATGATGATTATGATGACGATGATGCTGATGATGATGCTGATGGCGTTGACGATGCTGATGACGACAATGATGATGTTATTAATCCAAATGGCCAATGTCAATGATCTAATCCTGAAACAAAACCACTAATGAAATTAGTAAAAACTATTAAACAAATATTTTAACACTAATTTGTTAAAAATATGTAGCTAGTAAAACTATACTTTGCTACAAAAAATAAATTGTTGACTTATCTTTTTGTTGACTCAAGTGATGATGATGATGATGAAAACAGTGGTGATGATGATGAGTGTGATGTATATTAGTCATTCTTATATTCTGAAACAAAACCACTAATTAGTATTTAATTCGTATCAAACATGAATTTAAATAAGTTAAAGTAAAACTATGGACTTAGCCGATTTCTTTCCGCTGGCTCACGTCATGAGGTTGATGATGATGACATCAGTTATTCCCACAATGTCGCTTCTTATTCTGAAACAAAACTAAAGGAATTAGTAAAGACGAAATAGAACGTATTATACGAAATGATGTTAACAATAGTAAAGACATTATAAAGCACATAATCATCTAGAAAAAAAAGTCATTGTTAAATGATGCTGATGCCGATGATGATGCAGATGACGATTATGAAGATGATGATGTTGCTGACGATGATGATGATGATGCTGATGATGATGCCAATGACGATGATGATGCTGATGACGATGATGATACTGATGCCGACGATGATGATGCTGATGACGATTATGCTGCTGATGACGATGATAATGCTAATGACGATGCTGATGCTGAAGACGATGATGCTGTTGATGACATTGCTGATGTTATTAATCCAAATGGCCACTGTCAATGATCTAATCCTGAAACAAAACCACTAAAGAAATTAGAACATTGTTCATAAAAAACAAACAAATCAAAGTAAAAAAGATGAAAATGGAGTTGTACTTACCGACATGTAGATTGAAGGTGGATTTTAAGGAAATTTAACCGCGAAATGGAGTTAAGTTGATCTGACACAAAACCACTAAGATCATTAGAAAATACATAACATAATTATAATTAATCAAAGTTGTTAAAAATATTAAAAAAGACAAGTTATAATAAAATAAGTAAACGCTTTGAAGCAAAATTTACTCACCATGAAAATTAAGATGATGACGATGATAGTAATGATGGTAAGGACGATGATGATGACGATGATGATGATAATGTTGATAATGTTGATGATGATGATGATGCTGATGCTGGTGCTAATGATGCTGATGACGATGATGACGATGCTGATGATGATGATGATGATGGTAATGATGACGATGATGCTTATAATGCTGAAGGCGATGATGATGCTGATGACATTGATGATGTTATTGATCTGAATGGCCACTGTCAATGATCTAATCCTGAAACAAAACCACTAAAGAAATTAGAACATTGTTCATAAAAAATACAAATCAAAGTAAAAATTTATGAAAATGGAATTGTACTTACCGATATGTACATTTAAGTTGGATTATAAGATGCAAATACCACGAAATAATGGCGTTAAATTAATCCTGAAACAAAACCACTAAGATGATCAGAAAAGATTACACAAATATTTTAAGACAAGTTACAATACTATAAGTAAACGCTTTGAAGCAAAATTTACTCACCATGAAAATTAAGATGATGACGATGATAGTAATGATGGTAAGGACGATGATGATGATGCTGATGACGACGATTATGCTGCTGATGACAATGATGTTGTTGATGGCGATGATGATGCCGATGGCGATGATGATGATGGTAATGATGACGATGATGCTGATGACGATGATGATGCTGATGACGATGATGATGCTGATGACGATGATATTGCTGATGACGATGATGTTGCTGATGACGATGATGTTGCTGATGACGATGATGTTGCTGATGACGATGATGATGTTGATGTCGATGACGATGATGATGCTGATGACGATGATGTTGCTGATTGCGATGATGATGATGTTATTAATATAGATGGCCACTGTCATTGATCTTATCCTGAAACAAAACTACTAAAGTAATTAGTACATCATCGTTCATAAAAAAATACAAAATCAAAGTAAAAATTTACTTTTTACTTTGATTTACTTTATTTTTATTATTTTTATTTTTCTTATTTTTTTTTTACTTTTTATTTTGTTTTACTTTTTAAATAATAAAGTTATAATGATAAAAAAAGATGAAAATGGAATTGTACTTACCTACATGTAGATTGAAGGTGGATTTTAAGGTGGTTTTACCGCAAAATGGAGTTAAGTTGATACTGATACGTTAGAAAAGATTCATAATCAAAGTTGTTAAAAATATTAATAAAGACAAGTTATAATAAAATAAGTAAACGCTTTGAAGCAAAATTTACTCACCATGAAAATTACGATGATAGTAATGATGGTAAGGACGATGTTGATGATGATGATGATGATGATGATGATGATGATGATGATGATGATGATGATGATGCTGGTGCTAATGATGCTGATGACAATGATGATGCTGATGACGATGACGATGATGACGATGATGATGGTAATGATGACGATGGTGCTGATGATGCTAATGGCGAAGATGATGCTGATGCCGATGATAATGCTGGCCACTGTCATTAATCCAGATGGCCACTGTCAATGATCTTATCCTGAAACAAAACCACTAAAGAAATTAGAACATCGTTCATAAAAAAAGTATTTTTATGATTTTTATTTTTCTTATTTTTTTTTTACTTTTTATTTTGTTTTACTTTTTAAATAATAAAGTTATTATGATAAAAAAGATGAATATAAAAAAGACAAGTTACATTAATGTAAAACGCTTAGTATCAAAATTTACTCACCATGAAGATTTATAAAAGGTTATAATAGAAAAATTCATTTAGGTAGTTGAATCATGTCGACGCGGAATAACGTAGCTTAATCTGAAACAAAACCACTAGAAACTAGTTAATAAATAATTTTAAAGTTAAAAAGCACATTGAAATATTTATAAGTGGATCATAGCTAAGTACGAATCAGTTGAAAATGTTTTACTTATCTTGTAGTCGGTAGCGATGAAGACGAAAGTGTGTTTTGTAGAAGCGTTGATCACAGGCTCAATTTTGTCTTCATTCTGAAACAAAACCACTAAAATTGTTTAGTAAAAACATTATAGAAATAGGAATTAAATTATAGAATAAAACTTTAAGGAAATCAAATCAATTACTTATCTGTCACTCAGAAGTCAAGTCAAGGATGAAAATGATGTAATAGAAGACGAATTAGTATGGGTTGAAATACTGGTATCAAGAAAGCCTTCTTGGTACTTTGGAGAATTGCAATTGTAAAACATAATGCTCTCCAAAATTAAACTTATCCTGAAACAAAACCACTAAATAAATTAGTAACACATTTTGGAATCAACATTCAAGAAATAACTCGCAAAAAAGGATACAAAATAATTACATTTTTGAAATTGCTATGATTGGTTTCATTACTTATCTTTTTTTGTTAGACGCCGGGTGATGATGCTAATGATGATGATGGGAATGATGATGATGAGAGTAAAGGCTGGTGGTAATCAGTCTCCCGAAGTTGAAACTGATCCTGAAACAAAACCACTAAACTAATTAGAAGAAGTTTTCACAGTATAAAATTTAAAATTAAGATTATTGTAGAGATTATTGAATCAAAGAGTGTACTTACACGATTCAAGAAAAAAAGTTCTTACCATTTTACACTTGCTAGAAAAAAGTGATGGTCTGCCAATAAGTGATGAAATTCATGATAAGATCCAAATTATGATTCATCTTGAAATAAAACCATTAAAATATCGAAAGGGACGAGGAAGTAAAATCATACACAAAAATAAGCAACGAAGAAATTAATAAATTGTAAGTTTTCAATGGACAAATATTCCATATTCGCAACAAACATTAGAAATTAAAAAATCGTGCTCGGAAAAACCAAGCAAAAATAGTTGACCAAAAAATGAATAATGACGGAATTAATACTAAGATTTCAAGGGACAAAAATGCCATTTCCGTAATTAACATTAAAAAATCAAAAAACGCATGCTTGGAAAGAAACGAAGCATAAATTAATATCGACGCAAAAGAAGATACATGATACATTCGCCATAAAAACCGTGAAAGTTAAAATGAAAACGCAAATAATTGTAATAAATAATTTTCGTAAAGAAAGGGACGAGGAAGCAAAATCATACATAAAAATAAGCAACGAAGAAATTAATAAATTGTAAGTTTTCAATGGACAAAAATTCCATTTCCGCAACAAACGTTAGAAATTAAAAAATCATGCTCGGAAAAACGAAGCAAAAATAATTGACGAAAAAATGAATAATGAAGGAATTAAAACTAAGATTTCAATGGACAAAAATGCCATTTCCGTAATAAACATAAAAAAATAAAAAATCTCATGTTTGGAAAGAAACGAAGCATTAAAAAATAAAACTCAAAAAAATTCGCCACAAAAACCGTGAAAGTTAATATAATAACGCAAATAATTGTAATTGTCGTAAAAAAATTAAGAAAAAGTAAAGTTAGTTAGTTACACGTAAGATACAAATTAAATTGAACAAAGAAAATGAATTAAAGCGAAAAATTCTCTATCTATAATTTCAAGAATAATCATAAGGAAAGTAGCTAATACGTAAAGAAACGTATATAACATATTGTATTCTTACTTGGACCGATTATCATGAACACTTTACTATGCTAAGATACGTTGTTTCAGTTGACACTCTTATTTCATGAGAATGCTGTTAAAAACGCCACAAATTGTTCATTAATAAAATAAGTATTGAAATATTTAGTCGATAACGTTAAAAGTTCTTAAAACACCAAAAAACACTTAACAGTAAAACAACGCCAGCTTACGAATGAAACGAAAAAAATTATGTTATAAAATAAAGAAAACTGAGATGTAGTTGAAACCGATTGAATGAAAAACTCAAGCGCACGCATTAAACTTAACTAAAGTATGTATTAAAGAAATAAAGTATGTTAAAAATGGATATTAAGCCGTTTGAAAACTGCCGTATAAAAGGAAAACCAAACGTTTCAAACCAAAAATTAATTTAAATAGATTCTATTCCAGCAAGAGCAAAGGCTCTTAGAATAGAGACGAATTTTAATACTTAAAAATATGCAACAATTTAATTAATAAACCAAAAAGTTAAGGAATGCCGTTCAAAAGAATTTTAAAGAGTTTTTAGATCCATAAGAGGGATTTTAATACAACCGCCGTAATTTTCGTAATTTTAAACCAAAAAAGTAACGAATTCCGTTTAAAATGAATTTAAAGAGGTCCTTGACCCGCGAGAGCAAAGGCTCTAAGAGAGAGATGAATTTTAGAACTAAAATACGTAGTAATATTATTTTAAATCAAAAAAATTAAGAAAGCCGTTTAAAATTAATTTAAAGAAGTCCTAGACTCGCGAGAGCAAAGGCTCTTAAACTGAATTTTAATCGCAGTATTTTACAAAGGAAGAACAAATAAAAACACACAGTAGCTACTCACCAGAAATACTCCAATGTCCAAATTTCCAGCACCACTTACACTTCACTGAATTGAGGAACTTTTGTAGATGGAAAATACTTGAGCCGCGTGATACTGCGGCGACTGCCGAAAACACACTGATTTAAAGGCAAACTAAGAGAAGGGTAGCCGTGACTCTACCACCGGATTAAGAGCGGGGGCAGCTCAACACTGAGACGTAGCAAATGAGTTTAATAGACAAATACCACGAAATGAGACTCAACACCACAAAGGTAACTTTGAAATTAACGGACAACATATTTTTACAAGACCGTAATATAACGTCGAAAACTCACGGAAGATCTTTTCACACTGACGATATCACAAATTCGTTGAAATAATATCAACGAATTATGGACCACGTAACGTCCAACACCCACGAAAGATTTATGCACACTGACTATAGCACAATTACGTCGAAATAATAAATTATTATCCACGAATTGTAATAGTAAGATTACTACTTCTACTGGTTGAACAACTCTACAAGTAGAGACGTCTGACCCGTAAGAGCGCTGATCGCATACTGACTCTCTGCAGCGCTGCGGGGCTATTTATACGCGCGCGCGGCGCCCGCGCAAAGATGGCGGTGTGGTCACGTGGCTCACCGCTCGCTTAGGCTTGTAGGTAATTATGGACTCTACGTCTGAGTGCATTCGGTTTATTTTAAATTATTAATTTTTTTTCACCCATGTGCACGTTGTATTTTTTGAATAACTGAAAAGTAAAGGCTTAAGTTTGTTTGTGGTATTTTGAATATTTGAATTTATTTTGCGGTTGATATAAAATATTAATACTAGAATTTATAATGATTATACTAGAATTTTTAATGATAATGTGAAAAATTGTAGTCGTAACGGAAAATGCAAATGGTTTAAAAACGTTCTAAACCAATTGCTATTCAGTTTTCCTATCAAAATTAATGTGGGTCGAATGATGTATCATTTCATTAATTTAGACTACTAGCAGAACCTGCAGAACAAACCATATTGTTAAATTTTTAATTATGTAGTATAATTATTAGGTTGTTTACTTTCAAAAATATAATATAATCATTGATATAACATAGGAACAAACTATAGTTTAAGTGAATCTATATTTTATTTATAAGAATCCGAATTGCTTATGCTTATTAAAAATAATCGAAATATTAAAAGTCTATGTTAAACCAAAGGATAAAACTGTTAAATAAGTAGGTCTACTAAATGTAGGAAGGTACCTACATACATTAAATTTTGTTCATGTTTATAAGAAAAGTAAGTAGTTTGGATTTTGGATTAGGTAATTAAAATTATAACTAACGTGAACAGTACATTATAAACCAATTTTATATTTAGTATTAAACTTATGTGTAACTACGAAGTAGGCTAGTCCTTATTCTGTGGTCTAACTAAAGGTTGTCATAATTTCTCATTTAATAAAAACGATTAGGTATATTTTTTTACTAGTAATTACCTAAAATATCAACAGCTTCTACTGAAGCTGGAATAAAAATCAGAATTTTCAGTTATTTCAGCAAGTTAGGTCATCAGTCTATTTAGCAAAGCAGAACGCATGTACCCATATTATTTTTTTCATTTTAACGAAGTATTATTACCTCACGTCTCTATCTCAGAGAGAAATTAAAAAGCAAAAGCCCGACCAGAATAAACCTACATTTTTGTTGCAATATCATTCATATTTGTATAATCATATGATATTATAGTATACAGTGTGAGTCACGTTAAAGTGTACATAAGTATATCCTGATAAAATAAAAACAGTAATAATGCTAAATAATAGGCAATACTAAAAAAATACATAAAATATACAAAAAAGGCCAACAAATAATAAAAAAAAAATACTTTTTGAAAAAAATCCGCTTAAAAATTCGTGTTTTTTTGGTTATTTGATAAATTTCTCCGAAAAATGCCCCTATAACCGGTAGTTTTTATTACTTTGTATTATTCTCTATCGTATTACCTTCGTAAACCGAAAAATCGCATGTCTCTATCCCTATCACAACGTTTGCAATGATCGTTTGAACTAAGCCTCTCCGGGCGCGCCATTCAACGCTTCGTTAACAACAAAACTGAAAATGGCTCTAGATTTGTAATTTTGATAAAGACAAGTTAGATTTGAAATAAAAACAAAAGATTTCGAAGTAAAATAAGCATTTTAGTTAAAATTAAAATTGTCTCTACCTGTAGCGGAGAAAAATGTGGTGGCAGGCCTTTGTTCAAACGATCATAGCAAATGTTGTGATAGGGATAGAGACATGCGATTTTTGGTTTTACAAAGATAATACGATAGAAAATAATACAAAGTAATAAAAACCACCTGTTATGGGGGCATTTTTTTGAGAAATTTATAAAATAACCAAAAAAACACGAATTTTTAAGCAGATTTTTTTCAAAAAGTATCATTTTTTATTATTTTTTGTGTATTTTATGTATTTTTTTAGTATTGCCTGTTATTTAGCATTATTACTGTTTTTATTTTATCAGAATATACTGCTTAGTTAAAAGTTATTACGTTTTCTTTACAATAAGTAATTTGAAGAAAAAAAATTCTATAAAAAATAAAAAAAAAATCTTAAAATTTTTTTGACCTCTTTTTTGTCGATAAAAATAGGTCTAGTTTCATCTATTTTCATATGTACACTTTAACGTGACTCACACTTTATATTATATGAATAAATAGTATTTTGGTAGATAATTGTATCATTTATAAATATACAAAATAATTAAATTCTTCCATGAAACCGCATACACCTGCATCAAACCATGTAGGGTCCTGTAAGCCATTAAAAACATTACTCTCCTTTATAGTACATATTCATTTTAACCTACTGCAGTGGTGTTTTTAATAACACGTGAATAACTAACACCGACAGGGTTAAACAATAAAGTCGTTAACATTCACAGAACTGCATGTAAACAATGAAAGAGATAGCAAATATTTTGCAAAGCTTAAAGGCTGTTGTGTGAAAGAGAGGGGTAAAAAGCTCGCAAGATAATGGTTTCTGAGAGATAAGGATTATAGCGCGTGGTATTTTGTAAACAATACATTTTTACTGATAACGTTGTGAAAGTTGTGCCACGTCAGTGGTTCCCAACATTTTCTGGACCAGAGGTGAAATTGTGTAAAGCAATCGTAATCATTTGACAGTTCATAACGTACATTATTCTGTCAAACGCTTTGTTTTACTGACTTTATCGTACGTTATGAACTGTCAAATGATTACAATTGATTTACACAATTCCACCTCAGGGACTACTTTGGTTTCTTTATAGTTCGCGGGGACCATTTAAAAAATCCTAAATAGGAAGACATGTTGATTTAGAATATTAATACATCAGTATTAATTAGATTTTTGAGCATTCATTCTTCTGTACATAAGGGATAGGTATAGGGATGCATCGATTTTAAAAGTTAATAAATTATGGTATTATCTTTAGATAAATCATAGGATTTCTGAAAAACTAGTATTGAAATCGGACTGGAAACAAAAAAGTTACAAGTGTCTTAAATAATCGTCGAATGTCACCCGCCCATAGTAATTTGTATGGAACTCTGCGTGTCGGTCTAACACCGTGGTTCTTAACCAGTGGTCAGCTTACCACTGGTGGTCCCTGGAGGCATTCCAAGTGGTCCACGAAGTGCACTTGCACACCTTGGTCAAAACCAATTTTAACTGATTTTTGCAGTCAAACTGGTTGTGACCGATTGAGGTGGTCTCTGACAAGATAGAAAGGTAAAATGGTCCCTCATGACTTAAAGGTCATGACCACTGGCTAACATTACCAATGATGTCATGAGATCTCTAGAACGTCTATATCTTAGGTATCTTTTGAAAATTTTGTTAAAGAAACGCACTGATTGATTCGATGATCCCATCTTGGCATCCCAAGGCTACTGAAATGTGAGAAATAAAAATACTGGCCAAGTGCGAGTCGGACTCGCGCATCAAGAGTTCCGAACAAACCTTTGATTTTGTTACAGCTTAAAGGTACCTATTATAGACCTGCGTGTTTGATGTATATGTACGCATTTCAATTTAATTAGTACCTCTACGCGTTCATGAGGAAAGGATGCGTAAAGGTGGGAATCGAACCCACGAGTTTAAGATGCTACTCTTAACGTTAAAAGTTTTAATAACTGAAGGACAGTATATTTCTTTAGCCTTTTCAAGTGCCTCTATCAAAATTTAATTAATTATGGATGTAGGTACTCATACTTAAACCTGAAAATGTAGAAGGCTTGAAACAAACTTATATTATTATTTTTCATTTACGACTTTAATTTATATTTATGATATCTACAAAGTCATTTAAGAGCGTTTACGCGAAGCGCGGCGTTTCAAGGGGCATCATTGGAAAAGATTCGCGCGCGGCGTTTTTTAATAGTTTCCAAATGTTTATAGCAAAACAATAACAATGAATTATATATCTTTTCAAAGTAAATATTTTAAAGAAGATGTTATTTTATTATATTAAGCTATTTTTATGTTGAATTAAAGAAGAATAATGGTGTAAAAATCACTTTGATTTTTGGGTATTTCACGTTTTTTTAATTTGTGATTTCTTATTGAAAAATGCTTAAATCTAAAAATTTTCTCAGATAACTATTTGCCCAAGGATCTATGCTATAGGATATAAATGTTTGTTAAATCGTTTTCACAGTATTTTTATAAAAAATTCAGCTTGTAAACTGACGCTAAAGTGGAAATTTACAAAACCTGTGTGGACTTATCTTGATAGAATTCTTAAATACTAAACTAATCGCAATATTTTCTCAATTAACTATTTAGACGACGAAATTGCCTAACTATTTATGCCTATAACATATTTGTAATATTACTGGTTAATGATTGTAACGAGTTGAAAAAGTACTGTTTTTGCGCCAATCGGCGTAAACGCTCTTAATTAATAAGTTACCCCCTTACCCATTGATTGATGTACCTAGATGGAAAGTAATTTAATGAATTTTTTAATAGATTGTAAATTAAATTAGGGTTTAGTTATCTGCTTAGTATCTAGAATCACTTCCCATAACTAGTACCTACTTACCCCTATCTGAAATCTTAATCTCTACTTAGCGCCCCTATCTGGCAGCCAGGTCATTAGTAATAATCTATTGTATTGATAACACCACGCCACACCACGCGCCCAAATCTTAACTCTTTGAAACCATTATCTTTATCTATTCAACTCATTTGTTACAAAAAATAGGACTCCTTTTATTGTTAAAAGGTTTGGTAAAAGTTTATAGCATGCAGTTCTGTGAATATTGTAATGACCGTTTTGTTGAATTTGTCAGTGTTTTACTATGCACGTGTTATACGATACATATACAACGATATTAAGATGTTAAAAGAAAGACACAGGTTTATGTATTGTTATAACACCGATTTTCTGTCGGCAGCTAGCTAACTAAGTACTACATTTTATCCCAACTAATATTATAAATGCGAAAGTAACTCTGTCTGTCTGTCTGTCTGTCTGTCTGTCTGTCTGTTACGCTTTCCCGCTTAAACCTCGCAACCGATTTTGATGAAATTTGGCATAGAGATAGTTTGAGTCCCGGGAAAGAACATAGGATAGTTTTTATCCCGGTTTTTGAAACAGGGACGCGCGCGATAAAGTTTTTCTGTGACAGACAAAATTCCACGCGGGCGAAGCCGCGGGCGGAAAGCTAGTATTATTATGAAATTTAGTTTGTCACATATTATCGTCATAATTTATAGCGTATAATATGTTATTCTGGGTCATAAAGAAAATACTCTAATGATTGAGCAGTTTTGGCGTGAAAGAGTAACAAACATCCATCCAGACACCCAAACTTTCGCATTTATAATAATAATAATAAATAAATAAATAATTTAAAATGATTACCTACCTAACACATGTTAAATTATAATTTGTAACTAATATTTAAAGAAGTACCTACACTCATTAATTATACCAATCGATTACTACTATTAGCGATGGAAAGCCATCGCTAATGAATCAGTTCTAAAAAAAATAGTAACAATGGAATTAACTCATTAAGCAGAGAAATTACGGTTAAAAAATTAATTACCTAATTCCTAGAAATACTTAGGGAAAGTGTTCAGTAAAAGGATTTAAAATGAACACTTAAAAACTTCCACTTAATCATGATAATTAGCTAAAAAGCTCGATAAGAGAATTGTTTAGCTTATACGATAATTAGGGTATTAATGGACTTTAAGTGATAATTAGGTAATTACTTACCTACTGAGTGACGTGTTCTAAGGTGACTAAGTGTTACCTATTTAGTACCTACCTTAATTAGCTAATGAACCCTAATTTCACAACCCTTTTTGAAACTAATATTGAAGATAAGGAAACAATTTTTATTGAAATTATTACCGAAATTAATCAATTATACCTACCTACCTCTGGTTTTACATAACTCTATCGTTATTTGTTCGAAAAATATGCAGTCGTTAACAAAGTCCCATGTACTCGTAAGATAAGTTTTCAGCATGTTTTCAGCTGGAGCGAAGCTATTTCGAATATCAGAGTGAATTTAAGGAATATTGTCTAAATGAAATGTGACTGAATTTCTTTCACTTCTTTTCAGCGCCTTTGAAACGTATTCAAAACATTTTTTAAACGTGTATAGGTGCCCTGAAAAATGTTCTATATAAATAACTAGCTGACCCGGCGAACTTTGTTCCGCCTTAATGGCAATAAATAAGCAGACATTTTTTTAATTTCGAACGGGATAAAAAGTATCCTATGTCCTTCTCCTGGCTCTAAACTACCTCCCTGACAATTTTCAGCTAAATCGGTTCCGCCGTTCTTGAGTTATAAGTGGAGTAACTAACACGACTTTTTTTTATATACAGTGTGAGTCACGTTAAAGTGTACATATGAAAATAGATGAAACTAGACCTATTTTTATCGACAAAAAAGAGGTCAAATTTTTTTTGAGATTTTTTTAAATTTTTTTATTGATTTTTTTTCTTCTAATTACTTATTGTAAAGAAAACGTAATAAGTTTTAAACTGAGCGGTATATCCTGTTAAAATAAAAACAGTAATAATGCTAAATAATATGCGATACTAAAAAAATACATGAAATACACAAAAAATGGCAAAAAATAATAAAAAATGATACTTTTTGAAAAAAATCTGTATACAGTGTGAGTCACGTTAAAGTGTACATATGAAAATAGATGAAACTAGACCTATTTTTATCGACAAAAAAGAGGTCAAAATTTTTTTGAGATTTTTTTTTTATTTTTTATAGAATTTTTTTTCTTCCAATTACTTATTGCAAAGAAAACGTAATAACTTTTAAACTGAGCGGTATATCCTAATAAAATAAAAACAGTAATAATGCTAAATAACAGGCGATACTAAAAAAATACATAAAATACACAAAAAAGGCCAACAAATAATAAAAAATTATAATTTTTGAAAAAAATCTGCTTAAAAATTCGTGTTTTTTTGGTTATTTGATAAATTTCTCCAAAAAATGCCCCTATAACTGGTGATTTTTATTACTTTGTATTTTTTTCTATCGTATTACCTTCGTAAAACCAAAAATCGCATGTCTCTATCCCTATCACAACGTTTGCAATGATCGTTTGAACTAAGCCTCTCCGGGCGCGCCATTCAACGCTTCGTTAACAACAAAACTGAAAATGGCTCTAGATTTGTAATTTTGATAAAGACAAGTTAGATTTCAAATAAAAACATAAGATTTCGAAGTAAAATAAGCATTTTAGTTAAAATTAAAATTGTCTCTACCTGTAGCGGAGAATAATGTTGTGGCAGGCCTTTGTTCAAACGATCATAGCAAATGTTGTGATAGGGATAGAGACATGCGATTTTTGGTTTTACAAAGATAATACGATAGAGAATAATACAAAGTAATAAAAACCACCGGTTATAGGGGCATTTTTTGGAGAAATTTATCAAATAACCAAAAAAACACGAATTTTTAAGCAGATTTTTTTCAAAAAGTATCATTTTTTATTATTTGTTGGCATTTTTTGTGTATTTTATGTATTTTTTTAGTATCGCCTGTTATTTAGCATTATTACTGTTTTTATTTTATTAGGATATACCGCTTAGTTTAAAAGTTATTACGTTTTCTTTACAATAAGTAATTGGAAGAAAAAAAATTCTATAAAAAATAAAAAAAAATCTCAAAAAATTTTTGACCTCTTTTTTGTCGATAAAAACAGGTCTAGTTTTATCTATTTTCATATGTACACTTTAACGTGACTCACACTGTATAGATTTATATTTGATACGTTTTAAAACCAATATACAAGTATACCATAGTACAAGCTTTGCTTAGTTTGGGACTAGAGGCGCAGTGTAAAATGTCCAAGGATATTTATTTATTTATTTATATATTTTTGTGGCAGGCCCACGGTGTATCTTACGACGGTACATATGTGTACTGGGTGCAGACGGAGCAGGGGCACCAAGCTATCATGCGGGCGCAGCTGGACGACTTCGCAAAGACCAAGCAAGTAAGTACACTTAACTATCTACTATATAATTAACTTTAAAAAAAATTAAAACCGACTTCAAATGCGTGAACACAAAAAAAAACTAAAAATTAAAAATATTGCGTATAAAAAAGTTCATCCCCAATTTTCCACCCTTGGGGGTGAAATATTTTCTTCAAATTCGCATGAAACCACCCTTTTGATAATACCTATTCAACAAAAAAATAATCGTTCAAATTGATTTATAATCGGCGGAGAGATTGCGTATAAAAAAGTTCATCCCCAAATTTCCACCATTGGGGGTTGTTTTTTCTATTATTAAATGACATTGGGAACTTTTTGCCCCACTTTTCGAAAAGTAGCGGACACAAACGAAACTTATCACAGATGATACATACTAATATCCAATGAATTTCCGTGCATTTTTTTTTCTCTCTTATATGGGAATATTGAGAAAATGAAGTTTTAATTATGAAGTTTTAATTTACATTTAGGTAACATTTTTGACGACCTCGGTGGCGGAGAGGCGCACACACCGGTTTTCAAAGTGTGCCGGGCCAATCCTGAGGTCCCGGGTTCGATTCCCGGCCGGGACAATATAGAAAACGATCTTTTCACATTGTCTCTGGTTTGGGTGTGTTGTGGTTCGTCGTTCCCGATTTCCATAACACAAATGCCTTAGCTACTTATTTTGGGTTGGAGTAATATATGAGATGTTGTCTAATATTAATTTAAGTATTTATAATATTTTATTTATTTATATTATTTTATTTATATTTTTTATTTATTTATATTATTTTATTTACTTTTATTGGTTACTCTGCAATGCCAAACAACATAACATGTAAAAATATCAAATCATTTTAGACAAATATATTTTCAACTTAGACTCGTCATATCTCAGAATTCCCATATCTCACAACATAGCGCTTTAAGTGAATATACCTACAAGTATAAAGCTTTGAAATAAAATACGTTTCATCTTTGTCCGCCGTGGGGCATTTTCTCATATTAAATGTCCCAATGTCCTTTAAATGGGACCACCCTTGAGGTATTACCTATACGCCGAAAAAAGATTTGTTCAAATCGGTTCGTAATTGGCGGAGTTATCGCGTAACAAACATAGAAAAAAAAAAACATACGGGTCGAATTGAGAACCTCCTCCTTTTTTGAAGTCGGTTGAAAATAAGTCGGGTTTTCCTCCCTGACGCTATAACTCCAGAACGCACGAACCGATTTCCACGGTTTTGCATTCGTTGGAAAGGTCTCGGGCTCCGTGAGGTTTATAGCAAAGAAATGTAGTCCACGCGCGCGAAGCCGCGGGCGGAAAGCTAGTATCTGTATAACTACGGGTAGATATCATACAATGTTAAACCGCCATAGTTAAACAACATTCAAAAACTTATTAGAACCCCCTTACCAATAAAAGTTTCCAAGAAAAACCTCGGACAGACAGACAGACATATAGGAACCCTTATAGGTTCCTTGTCAGGACTACGGAACCCTAAAAAGGTAATTATACACTTGTTGAACACCGTTTTTAAAACCCAATGCTATTTCCATACTAAACGTCACACTGTTCAACAAGTTTTATTAGTAAAAAGGGGTAAGAGCGCTTGTAGACATCCGTTTTTTTCACCGGATAACGGACCGTGTTTTTTGCCGGATTAAGCGGTGGCGTATGGTTTATAATGAACGTGTGCACATGCATCGGACATAGGTCCGGCAAGGAAATTGACAGCAAACAAAGGATATCCGTTTTTTGACGGTCCGTCGTCCGGTGAAAAAACGGACGTCTACAAGCGCTCTAAGTGTTTGAAATCATCGCTGTCTCGGATTTATTAAAATTATCTTTATTCGTGTAAACTAATTGAATTAGCCAACATTTATAGTCCACAGGTTTTGAGCGTTATCTAGGTAATATCTACCTAACTAAATACATCGTATTTATTTGAATCTTATTTCCAGGTGCTAGTGAGTATTGGCTTGGAAGACCCGGGCGACATCGCCATAGACTGGCTGGGGGGACACCTGTACTTCAGTGATGTGGAAAGGGGAGCCATCTCCGTCTGTCGCACTGACGGCTCCATGTGCACTAACTTGCACACTAACGCGAAACAGCCCAGATTCGTCACCCTTGATGTTAAGAACGGGTAAGAGAATACACATTGCACATCATCAGAACATAACGCTACAATGCTTCTAATTTAGCAATGTAGCGTTTGTTCTGTTTTCAGCATCAGTTTAAGATTCGGCCAAACCAACGCTATCACACGCGATCAGCCGGCGTGCAGCGATGGCGACCAGAATTAAATGCATTGAACGCCATCGTTGCACGCCGGCTGATCGCGTGTGATCACGTTGGTTTGGCCGAAACTTTAAAAACGTTAAGGAAATGAAATCAAATCAGTTTATACAATAGTATCAGTTCATAACGTAACGTAAGGAACGCTAGGGTAACTCCGTAGCGACGCCTGGGCAACTCCGTAGTGTAGAGACGCCTGAGCTATGTTTTCTTAATATTTCAGCCCATGTTATGAAAAAGACTGCTAGAAATATATTTTCTCTACCGACATAACTTTACCCCATATACCTAGACTGATTGGGCTTTATTAGCCAGGGGTAGCACCTAAGCGACGCTCTAGTAACGCCGAAGCGACGCGACGCCGAGTCAACATCAGTCAGAGTGACGCCAAGTCTACGCTAGGAAAGTTAAAGAAAGACCTCCTAGAAAGTCAATTCTCAATTGAAGTGTTTTTCTATGTCTAGGTATGTCCATTTTTATAAGCTTTCAAAGCTCTCCCATCGTTTTTGTACAGGAAAAACATGACGTTTAGCGAGCGCTATTGACTACTTATTTATTAATTTCAAAGCTAGCTAATAAAAATTGAATTTTACATCAAATTGAAGTTTCTTTTTTTTTTTCTAAAGAAGCTATGTCCTAGAATCATTGGTTTATGGTGTCTTCTTCTTCTTCTTTTCGTGTCGACAACAAACCTACACAGTGTCAGCCCAAAACTCCGCCACAAGAGTGGCGTTGTCAGTAGCACTCATCAAATCCTCCTGAGTGCAGTTGCTTGGTGTCCGAAGTTTATGGTGTAAATTTTTTAGGACCATGTACTGGGCAGATTGGCACCACAGACCCCTCATCATGATGGCTCGTATGGACGGCTCCCAGCCCGAGGTCCTCATCGACAGCTTACACACCTTCGCCACAGGACTAGCCCTGGACATCCCTAACGGACGGCTGTACTACGTGGACAAGACGATCAAGGTGTTCAAACTGGACAGCAGGCAGGGTTACGTGAGTATACAGGGTGGAAACGACAGTGATTTCACTCGATTATTCCTAAATTAATACAAAATATCAAAAAACTTTCATAATGATGAAAGTACTCTTTTTTTATGCATAACAAGGCAGGTATTTGACCACAATCGCACCTGATGTTAAGTGCTCCACGATCTCACACGATTATTTCTAAACTAACAAAATATCAAAAAACTGGATAATGAAAATCCTGAAAGAGCTTCACGAGCTCTATCAAACGGTATCAATAATAGGTTACAGAATGAACTGAACAAACTTCGAAAATTCAATGTTTCCAGATTCCATTATTAAAGACACAAAATTTTAAAAACTATACAAGATATCGAAAAACTGGTTGCTTTTTCAAAAAAGTAAGTACAGACAATGATTTGGCGGCTTGTATCCATGTATTATTAGCTATGGAATATAAGACGTTCTCCTTTTTCGAAGTCCGTTAAAAACTAAACTAGCGCTATCGTTTTTGCCTAGAATTAAAAGTCCCAGCTCTAACAGTATGTTTTTTTATCTGGCTAATCATGTTTACAATAACGGTATGTGTTTTCTATGTTTAATATGTATGTATTAAAAAAAAAGAGTATTTAAGTAGCTATGTGTTGTCTAGTACCCATAGTACAAGCTTTGTTTGGGACTAGAGGCGCAGTGTAAAATGTCCAAGGATATTTATTTATTTTATTTATTTATGTTCCTCAGTCACTCTTCGAGGAGCCATTCCACCATCCGTACGCCATCGCGGTGTTTGAGAATACCATCTTCTGGAGCGACTGGACGTCCAACAGCATCCAGACCATAGACAAGCTGCACGGCCCCTCATCCAAGAGGTCTATGCTCATCACTCTGGACACTCCGATCTATGGTACGACTAGTCACTTATTGTGGTTTTGTTTGTTCTTTTCAGCTAAATGACTGATGGACAAAGGCCTCTTCCAAATTTTCCATATCGACAGGTCTATGTGCTTCCCGCGATCTTCACCAGATCATCGGTCCACCGAGTGGGAGAGGCCTTAAGTATATCTGTGTTCATGCATCATCATTTCAGCCAATAGTGACTGAGTTTCTTGCGCTGCTTCGTCGCAGCACTGGCCTTTACTGTCCCGAAGCAGAGACAGAGGGGCGTGTAAAATTACTCTTTGGGAGCATCCTTGCAAAACATAATCAATTTTTAATGTCCACTGCTGAACACAGGTCTCCTCCAGTGATTTCCAGATTGAGGAAGCGGCCTGCATGCTAATAAAGATTTTGTTTTTCCAGATATGCACATATACCACCCAGTGCTGTACGCGAATATACACAACCCATGCGCCAACGCGACCTGTTCCCACCTTTGTCTTAGGGTCACCAACACCACCGTGACCTGCGCTTGCCCCACCGGCATGGTGCTGCATGGGAACAATTGCGAACGTTAGTATAGATGCCCATGTAATAAAGAGGGTCAATCGTTTTATTAAGCCTCTATAATCAATCCCACGAAAAACATTTTCTTGTAAATGTTGCCAAGAAGAGAACATAAAGCTCCCACTGTCAAAAAGTATATCCCTGTAAGGTCCGCTGAGAACGTAGAATTTTATTTTTAGTAGCTTGGCACTATAAGTCTGGTCGCTGAGCACGTACAAAACTCTACGTGCTCAGCGACCAGACTTATAGTGCCAAGCTTCTAACTCTACGGTGTGCTTGCCATGAGTTTACGTTACGTGTGCTCGCTAGCGACTGCGTAAAAAAATGTCATTAATTGTATGACATATTATGCAGCGCCTCTAGCGGCTACTTTCAAGAAACAAAATCCCCATAGAGATTTTTGACGTTTTCGCTAGCGAGCACACCTAACGTAAGCTCATGGTAGGTACACGGAACACTAACTCTACAAGCCCTAACTTCACCAACTCTATGCCTTAGGCTAAGTTGCACCACCTAACTTTGACCGTAACTTTAACGATAACCGGTGTTTTTTGTATGGAGTTTGACAGATTTTTTACGTTTGTCACAGTTAAAGTAAAATAGTGCAACCCAGCCTTAAGTAGTTCGTTAAATAATTATGTTGTGTAGTATCACTAGTAGATAGTTACTTTGAAAATTATAAATAACTTGAAAAAATTACTTGAAATTTTCAAATTAAGTAGTTTGAGATGCGACTCTTAACGCTATAAATTAAATAACTAGATAGTTACTTATCATAAATGCAAAAGTACTTTTAACTGTGTCTATGATTCTGTCAGTCTCTAATTAAATAATATTAAACCACTGACCAATTTATATGAAATTGAGATTTAGAGATAGTTTCAGACCCAGGATAAAAATATTGATAGTTTTTTCCAGGTTTTTGAAAGGTGGTCACGCGCATAATGCCTTGATCACACGTACCGAGCAAACGGGCGAGTACTCGGTGTGTATAAACATTAGGCCGAGTGCTCGGCCGAGCGCTCGAGTATGTGACTCGCTCACCCAACACTCTCGACCGAGTAAACATTTTACTGTCTCGCCAGTTTACTCGGTACGTGTGATCAAGGCTTAACAATCTTTCTGTGACAGGCCGAAATTCACGCGAATGAAGTCGCTGGAAAAGCTAATTAGGTACTTTTTCTTTCAGTCAAAGAAGACTACCACCCCCTTTACCTAGTGGTGGGAGGAGGGTCTTTCTTCTCGCGCCTGGACTACAACAGCCTAGGCAACCCCGAGGTCCACACCACGCACTTTGATATCGGACGCGTTCAGGCGATGGCTTATGATAATACAAGAGGTAACTTTTTTTAACTTAACTTTTTACATTATTATGTTAGTAAGTCCTCCCTCAAGGATTTCCAGAAAGACCGGTTCTGCGCCGCTTGCATCCAGGCACCTCCCGCGACCTTTACCAGATCGTCGGTGCACCTAGTGGGAGGCCTGCCCACGCTACGTCTTCCGACTCGTGGTCGCCACTCAAGAACTTTCCTGCCACAGCGGCATCACCTCTACGAGTTAGGTATGTGCCCCGCCCACTGCCACTTGATTTTAGCGATTCTGCGGGCTATGTCAGTCACTTTGGTTCTCCTACGGATCTCCTCATTTCTGATTCGATCACGCAGGGAAACTCCGAACATAGCACGCTCCATCGCCCTTTGGGTGACCTTGAGTCTTCTAATGAGGCTCACAGTAAGCGACCACGTCTTGACTTAGTTGATACTTTTACTTAGTTATTTCAAATCAGGAGCCTTACCTTACCGTACGCCCAAGGCTCCTTGGAGCTGCCCCTCTCTGCCCCCCTGGTTAAATAACTTCTGTTGTCCAGACACGCTGTACATCTACGACGGCCAGCGCAAGACCATCAACTACATCAACATGAGTGACTTCACGCTCGGGATCACGCACCTGTTCCTGCTGAAAGGGCTGGAGGACATCGTTGATATGGACTACGGTAAGTCACACCATCATCATCATCATTTCAACCGCAAGACGTCCATTGAACATAGGCCTACCTAAATGATTTCCAGATTGGCCGGTTGGTAGCGGCCTGCATCCAACGGCAAGCACAGCATGACGTTCACCTGTTAAGTAGACAGATGACCTCGTAATGTAACATTAATAAAATTAATTCAAATGAGCTTATTCGTCATCAAGTCATTTAGTTTCCTCTGGAGAAGCTCGCCCCTCTAATTTTCCATAGTGAAGAATTTAACCTCTACACTCTTCACTGGCCGGAATAGGGGAACTCAGGCCTTCTTTAACTTATTGGAGGCCCTGGGTATTTGGAACAAGAACACCCTTTTCCTAAAGGAAAGAGGACACTGATTGTCCCATAAAAGTATCAAACACTTTCTTTTGTCTGAAAGATGGTGACAATTTATTTTTATATGTGCAAATTTTTAGCCGACTCTATGGAGTATTTTATGCAGCAGCAGCAAGACAACTTGTCACTGCCGTGACTTTCTATGTATTTCTGTGAACACACTTTTCTATGATGTTGATTTTATATGATTTCTAGGATGCTATTTCAAAATCAAAATCAAAATTTCCTTTATTTGTTTAGACTAATTAAATTAGTACTTGCAAATCGTCAAATGCTCTTAAGGAGCCTATACATGTCTCATTTCATAGAAATACATAGAAACTAGTAGTGATGTAACGACACATCGTTGCCGCTGCTGTATGGGATCGACTACGAACTTGCATCCTATTTCTATGATGAATAGTTATCACTTTTCTTCATGTATTCATAATAAACTAGGTTTATCTTTGCTCAAAAGTCTGTGTTCGTTTGCTCCCCTAGACTACGTCACCGACTCCTTATACCTGGTGGACGCTGGACGGCACTTCATCGAGGTGGTTTCCCTCCGCACCCAGCAGAGGGCGCTGCTGTTCAGGTTCGCGGAAGACGAGACACCCGTCAGCATCTGCGTCATGCCGGATTATGGGTCTGTTGCTTTTCATAAGTTCTAAGGCTTCAGACCAAACGCGGGGCAGTAGCAGCGCAGTTTGAATGCGGGCCCGCGAAATTGTAATACAAGAAACTCTTTGAAGTGTGTCACACCAAATGGCAATGCCAGATTTTGTATGGAAGTGGCGTCTTTTTTTTTCGCGCGGCCATCGACCAAACCATGTTTTTTGGATACAAAATAGTGTAATAAACCAAACTTACTATGCCATGTATACCTTTAAACTCAGTCTGAACTGAGTTACGAGCATTAGAAGTTTGATGATTTACATACTAGATTTGCTTTCTGCGCGCAAGTTTTGTAAGAAATTGCAACAAAATAGTGACATTGTATGTGTAAACAAACAATACCATCCATTAAAGGCTCCAGACATCAGTGTGGAGTAGAATCAGCGCAATAAAAAAATAGCGCAATATTTTGTTGCAATTTCTTACAAAACTTGCGCGCAAAAAGCAAATCTAGTATGAAAATCATCAAACTTCTAATGCTCGTAACTCAGTTCAGACTGAGTTTAGAGGTATACATGTCATAGTAAGTTTGGTTTATTACACTATTTTGTAATCAAAAAACAAAGTTTGGTCGATGGCCGCGCGAAAAAAAAAAGACGCCAATTTCCGGCATTGTCTTTTGAACGCGGGCCCGCGCTCCACTCGCGCCGCACTGCAACTGCCGAACGACAAACGAGGCGGCGCGGGTGCGGGACAGAAGCGGCGCGAGCGCGGGCCCGCGCTGTTGTATTAATACTATGGCGGCCATATTAGCATGACACACAGGACGCAGCTGCGCAGGGCGGTAGCAGCGCGTTGAAAGCGGTTTTCGAATATTTAAATTTTTGACAACCGCGTTGCAACTGCTTTGAAACTGCTCTGCTTTCACGCCCGTATTCACAAACATTACTATAAGGTCTCACTGTGCGAGTGGACGCAAAGGGTGACACATGTACCAATCACAGAGCTCTATTCAACGCTGTGCGTTCGATTTGCTGCTTCACTTAAGCAAGCATCGTTTGTGAATACGGGTGTCAGTGTGCCTCAGCCGCGCTGCAACTGACCCGCACTGCTTCTGACCCGCGTTTGGTCTGTGGAAGCCTTAGCTTGCTCTTTTTATCCGATTGACGTCCACTGCTGGACAAAGGCCTCCCCCAAGGATTTCAACACTGGTGGGACAACGTCATCCCCACTGCAGAAGCATATCCCTTTCTAATTTAGCAGAGGCAAAAGGAGCAAAATGTTGCTGTGCCCAAACCGGGTCTATGTTTGAGACTATACAATATATTGTTTAAGACCTTATGTACAACATAGAATGCAATAAAGATTTTGAATTTGAATTTGAGGATTTGGTCTACAGTCCTCAACCTGAACAGAGGTTGAGGAGGCTTGATGTTCGCTTACTTTATTTTGAGGACATCGAACCATTTCAGAACTTTTTTAGTGGATAAATGTACAGATTTGATCGAAAACCTCAGTTTCTACAAAAACTTAGGCCCGTGGCTATCTATCTATAACTGGCCTTCAATATGGAAATGAGAAGATTTAAAGAATGAGGGTTTTCGCGATTGACATAGACAGATAAGTACCTATGTCAAAATCCACCAATCATGCAGCATTAGGACCTCGCGTCTACGTATTGCCATCTGGCGGATTTTTCAATCGCGAAATCCCTCATTTCATGAACATAAGTACAAAATTTCGCAGAAAAAAATAAGTTGTTTTTACAAAAGATTCATTTATTTTATCGAAAAGTGTAAGTTCTTTTCTTAATTTTAGTTTTGAATGTTCTTAATTATACAGGAAAATGCTTGTGGCAATAATGGTAAACGAGGAAAACAAAATCTTCTGCATCGACAGCATTGGTCTGGACGGACAAGACAGGGAGCACCTCATTAGGACTGACATAAGAGGTAAGAAATGGGTGAATATNCTTTCCAACATGGATTTCCGGCTTGGTGTCACCTTACATGAAAAGGTTTTTGGAAACTCCCATGGGAAATGGTAAAATGGAATGGTGAGGAAAGACTCCTGTTACCAGAATTCACAGTTTCGACAATACTAGGGAAAATGTGAGATTTTAGATCGATTTGCACAAGCATACTAGGTACAAGAAAATCTCTATGGATGGTATCAACACGTGCCTGGTCTGGGAGATCACTTGTGGATTCCAATTCCACAGGGGACTAATGTCAGTAGGATAGTCAATTATTTATATAGACCTAGCTAATTAATACCTAAAAACCACTTATTATTTTATAAATATCTGCCACAGGCGTAATAATGAAAAAAGTCTTATTATCATTTAAATATCAGCTTAGAAAATATGAAGCTACAAATAAGGAGTTTTGAATTCTTTGTTTTATATTAAAATTACGAAATATTATGTAGTTATGAAAAATTCTTATATTATACAGAACTTTCACTAAACGTAAAATAAGGACAGTCTTCTTAACGAATTTTAAAGCAACATGGAGTAGGTATGAATATCTAGAAAAATTACATTCGCTTCATAAATTACGTAAGTTAGTTAATTAATTAAAGTAAGATTTCTGTTGAAACAGTACACACAATACGTACGAGTAAGTACTTATAAATAAACTTTTATGAATTCCTTGGTATACAATGACGTACATCTCTCTCTGTATTTTACATGTTCACATGACTGCCTACATGGTTAAATAACAAAGGTTTCCCACTCAAATAAATACTTTATTAGGTTGGCAGAAATTCCTGAAACGGTCTCGAGGCTCCCGTCAGAGCAGACAGATATTAGCGCAAGAGGCCTCTCAGGCCGACTCGCTCAGTCCTCGCTAAACTTACTTACTCCTTTTTACAGTTGACATACGGAGCGGTGCAAATTGGAAGAGAAAGCCAAATATTTCACTCAATATGGGGTGTTCGAAAATAAATTCGTGGAGTTGTGTTTGGTCATGGAGGGACAACAAGTGAAGTATTAAGGTTCAGTAGATTGGTATTTTCACACAAAAGAAAGAATGTGTATTGCTGTTGGTGTACCTTTATCAATAAATAAATAAGCTATTTTCAACTTACTTACTCCCTTTTACAGTTGACATAAGGAGCGGTGCAAGTTGGAAGAGAAAGCCAAATATTTCACTCAATATGGGGTGTTCGAAAATAAATGTTTCGTGGAGTTGTGTTTGGTCATGGAGGGACAACAAGTGAAGTATTAGGTTCAGTAGCTTGGTATTGTCAAACAAGAAAGAAGCTATTTTTGTAAAAGGTCTGAAACTTTTGAGAGGTGAAGATGCGAAAATATTTGGTTTTTATTTTAGTAAGATCGAAAGTCTGTTGAACTTTTATCGCACATAATTTTCAGACATAATTATTAGTAGGTAGAGATAAAATATAAGAGTAGATAATGAAAATATAAGTAAGAGCTTAAAGCTCATTCTACGGTCCGCGCAGTCTTAGCAGCTAGAGCAGTGAGTTCGCGTTGATTACGAGGGTAACAAGCTCTTGTTCGCGCGTGGGCAGACGCGTGCGCTCTGTGCGAACTTAGGAAAATCTTCATAACATCCTTAATCTGGTTCACATACAATCTAATGAACAAGAGTACACGTATACTTGAATGACACGACGAAGCAGGGACTATCAAAGTCAAGTAGCATCGAGCAAATAAGCCCTAAACGCCGTGGATGTGGAGTGAACACTGAACAAACTGCAGTTGTGTACAAGATACGATGCTCATAAAACTAAACTTATCACTGAGGTACCAAAGACACCCTCTTGTACGTAGGACAGTGAAAAGTTTTCAACTAAAATAGTAAGACACGGGTCTTAAGGCGACGTTAGCATCGTAGCCGAAACGTCAAGCCGTGAGTACATAATGTAACTCATTAATACGCGTGTCTGACTATTTTAGTTGAAATGGAACGCAAAAGTTTAAAATCTTAGGAAAGTTTTCAGTTGACATTTGAAAAAGGATAATGAGCTCGGGCAGTTATTCTATTCCAAAACTGTTCCGAATTTATCCCAAGAATTTTTTAGTCACTTAGATGTCTGTCAATCAGACAGAATAAACCATATTATATTAAAAAGATGATATACATATCATTGTTTCTACATCGAAACACAATCACTCTAAAACCTCCCAAGATCTCCCAGTAGCGTAAACAAAAACAACGATCGCTGATGGTCTCGACTCCCGCGATTGAAAGTAAATACCGTTTCAAATCCAAACGCAATTCCGAGTGCGTACCGAAACGCAATAAGCAATTACGTAGACTAGTTAGTTAAGCCAGTGCACATGGGTGACGAACCATTCATTAATCAATAAAAAGGTAACTACATACTAATGAATTTTTTGTGGTCTATAATTCTAACTCATGTTTTTTCTCCCATACAAAAAGTAAGTGGGTATTATTAGCTCAATTAATATTACAAAGATCAAGAGTAGGTTTTATAATGTAGAAGCTGTTAATCAATAGAGTCGTGCATACAAAGGTTTCAAGAAAAATCAACAATCAGTTAAAACTATACAGGAATTGCAGTGGTGGGAAAGTGTAGTGGTATAAGTCCCGTTGAAAATATAGATAATATGTAATGTAAAATGATATTATTATGTAGGTATAGTATAAGAGTGCTCAATATACAGCATTGGGATGGCTGTTCTGTCAATTCTTCGTCAATTATGAGGCGCAGTGTGCGTGAACTAGCACACGACCAGCGTCCCTAGACCCGCCAGTATCATTCGAGTCATTATTCCGCGGTACCAAAACGCAGCATCGAAGGGAAATCAGAGGTCTAAAAGTTCTGGTGGCAGAGGTGCGTAACGACAAATAATTATTTTCTGAACGCTCTCCCTTTGAATGGGTTCATACTTTCGTTTGTTATGTACTTTTTAGGGTTAGATGCATAAAAGGTGCGGGGAACCGTTATTTTGTATGTTTAACTGAAATTTGAACAATAATAAAGGGCTGAAAGGGCATGCTTGTTTAGATATTATAATAAACTCATACATAATTATTTGCCTTTATCGTTTTAGGGCAAAAACTTCTACTGTATTACTATTCAGTCAAACTCTTAAATAAAAAAAACTGAGGTCGTGTATCAATAGAAACTAAAAATCTTTAGCCGTGAGTAAATATTTTAGCTGTGGATACGTAAAAGTGTTGCTAAAAAACTCATTAAAAACACTAATGAAAAGAATTCTAAGTGTAAAATATATTTTCACGCTTGGCCACATCTTTCATTTGGCTGAATGAAGGTGCGTTACATCAGGTCGAAGGAGCGGAATATTGGATTTGCTCAGGTACGACTGTAATAGTAATAGAGAAAGGTTCGTATTTGCTTAATTTGCCACGGTTTATTGTGTGAGCGGAGACCACATCTGCGAGCAATTTTGTTGATTTCAGCAGCTCAATGCTTCTCAGAGACAGAATCCACAAAATTGAGAAAGTTTATGTTGTTAGTATTAGATATTTGACATCTTTTGTTACATTCTTATTCAATCTTGGGAGTCAGACTTTGGGACAAAATGGCTTGCTTGCAGCTTGCATGGCTGAAAGTCAGCGCAGCCTGAGTATTTTCAGGCAGAATTAGCTGAGCCACCTCCAATTGCTTCCTTAAACTGTGTCAATCAATCAACAACATTATTGTAACTAGCTAAGTAAGTTGTAGAAACAATAAAGGACTATATTTATTTATTTAAAATTAGGTTCCTTTTGGAAACTAACTTTCAATTTCATGCTATTTTACAGAATGCTTGTATTGTTTGACAGAACCTTGAGTTGGTTGTTAAAATTACATGATTAATAAACGCAATCAGTAATTATTGAAAACTAATTAAAATAAATAAGAAAAAAGTGACCATTTAACCTTAAAACCTCCTTAAATGTGACACGCTGCTAATTAATGGTGAATTATTGAACCAAATATCAAAGTAACAGACTACTTATAAGGGTGGCATATCCAGTGCGCGGCATAAATTAAGTTACGTCACGCCATTACAGAAATAAACATAATTACCGGACAATCAATCACATTTCTTGCGCGAAATCAGTTAAACGTTAAACAGGCCCGTCATTAAAAAATACAGTCGAGTAAATATTTTTGCAAATTCTACTTTTTTGAAAGTTTTCATTCTTGTTCTTCTTGTCGTGTCGACAACAAACCTACAGTGTCAGCCCAAAACTCCGCTACAAGAGTAGCGTTGTCAATAGCCTTAATTAAATCATCCTGCGGTGCAGTTGCTTATTTTTCACTAAACTTTCTGTAGAGAAAACTGAGAAAGACAGCTGACAAACTGACATGTTATGAGTAAGTGGTTTTACATATCGGATCTCACTGCCAATCATGGCCCTTGAAATGGTTGAACAATGTCAGGATCTATGGAGATTCACAGTCTACCAAACTTGTTTCCCTTTTTTTAAAGAAAGAAAGAAAGAAAAACATTTATTTGGTTCCAACTTAAAATATAACACACAGAATCAGATAACAAAAAACAAGTACAAGTTAGAACAAAAATTGGCCACCGCTCAGCATGTGTCATGCTCTGGAGTGGTAAATAAAACCCAGAACACGACGCTGTTATTCTGCGGTGTTTTTCTCACATTATAGTTTGGTGCATGAAAAGCAGTGAATCCTGAATCTAGTACTGTAGATTAATCTCGCTCGAGATCCAAGAACTTAAGTAACACATCATACAGTAACAGAACTTTACCCATAATGTAAAAGAATTATTCGTTCACATGTACTCGTAATACATAATTATGGAAACATGTGACTGTGGTTCACAATCGACCGATTATGCCCGCGGACGGCGCCGGGCACTGTTTCGGCAGGAAGCGCGTGCGCCGGCGACCCGACACATGTAGGCGGACTAAAGGGTGGTCGAAGTTTCCATTAAAAACGTCGGGTTACAAAATATGCGCTTTAAAAAAACTGGCCTAAAACTGACGTGGATTTATGCCCACATTCAGTGCATATTGCAATAGAAGCCTTTGAGAAAATTGTATCTCGTATAGCGAGCAAACAGCAAAGACTCTGTTTCAAAATGAGAAGTAATCTTCATAGAGCTTTTGAAATAATTGTGGTAGTCAATTTGAATATACTCGTAGTATAGGCACATATTAGACAACATTATGGGTCTCGCAAAATACCAATTTAATTACCCAGTACCATCTGTTCGATGTTCTAATTATTACAAAATCTAATAAACATTCCTGATGGGAAACAATTACCTAAAATATAGAGATCGCTAATATCATCAATTGATTAATTAATACACCGCAACATAGCTGGAGCACCCGATATTACCCTCGATATACCAAGACGTCTACTGTAATAAGTTTATGGAAACCGGGCATTAACGGTCCTTCGTGATCGACTACGAGCGAGATTGGCACATTATCTCTCCCATCAATATCCTATACAACCGATCGTTAGCCATTTCACAGGACGTCGCTTGATGCCCGCCGCTACCGATTCGTCATAATGGGCTCGCGTTACAAGTAACGCCGGGGCTAGGGTTGCCCGACATAGTAGAGACAGGCGTGGTGAGATCACTTGCCAGTAATGGCTAAACCATTAATGTTATGCATGAAAAAATAGTAAATTGCATTGAACATTTATGCTATTCTGAAAAACGACATGATGAAGTAGAGTCTACACTTTCTCGCATTTATAAAATCTACCTACTTGCAAGTGTTCAAGTAAAGTTTCATTATCAGCACCAACTGCTGAAAATGAAACTTTTATAGGACACTACTCCTACCACATAAGCGATTAGTCAGAGATTCTCTGACTATCACTCAAATGGTTAAGATGGAAAGGTAGTGGGTTTGATCCTACCTTAGAAAATTCGATTTTTTCAAATTATTTAAAAATTTAGTCAAATTTCCGAAAATTATGTAGTGAGTTGGTTCAAATTGAACCTTTGGTCAAATGATGAGG
This sequence comes from Ostrinia furnacalis, assembly GCF_004193835.3. Taxonomy (NCBI): domain Eukaryota; kingdom Metazoa; phylum Arthropoda; class Insecta; order Lepidoptera; family Crambidae; genus Ostrinia; species Ostrinia furnacalis. The sequence continues at coordinate 339,240 of NW_021134898.1, forward strand.
TGTGTTTGCAATAAACCGTTTTAAAGATAAAAGTGTCTTCAAAATTGCATGAATAGCAACCAACCGAGACTAACATGCACCTTATCGAAACCGTATATTGGAAAAGGATTTCCTGTCTTTATGAAGTGGTCCTACTTAATACACTTCTCATGTCCCAAGTAACACAGAAGCTAGTGTTACTGGTCACGAGCAAAAAACGGGCTTCCGAATGACCCTTATTCAAAATTTGTATCACATGCTTCGTCCTGTTCCAACTTGAAGGGCGCGTGAGGGAGGGGAGACGCGGCCAGACTGGATGGTGGAGAATAAGACCGCACGAGTGGTGTTCTCAAACAATCGCCATATGCAGATATCCGATAGGCGATGAGGCGGCAAGCTAAGGGACGTGTAGAGTTAAAAAAGATACTTAATAAAAGATAAGTTGTAATCTGAATTTTGAAGAACATAATATATATCAATTGTGTATGAATTTCAATGACGTATGTAGGTGTATCCAGAGTGAACTGTAAATACAAATAGTAACCTTTACCTAAATACGTTTAAAAAAGATCACTTGAATTTGTATATTTAAGAAGCCAGCGGATTATTATGTAAATGCGTAGCGTACAGCGTTACTAAATAAAACGTCTACGACGTAATAAAACTGTAAAGACGTCTTAATAAAATGTCGTTCTTCATATAACTTCCAGCATCATTACAATATTAACAATGCCGTAACTAACTACTTAGTCGATCACTCTTTGTCGTGGTTATAATTTATTCTTTCTTTTGTTTCAATAAATTCTTTTGTATAGTCTATTTTTGTGTCGAAAATTGGTAGACCAAGAAACCAGTTGTGAGAAATAAACTTCAGGCAGTCGTTTCATAGCGGTGAAATTTTTAACATTGATATACAAAAATCTAAAAGTTATGAGTAAGGATCCCCGCTACCACTCGACTATTTTGATGAGCCCTCTCGTAACACAAGCATATCTAGTTTCCCTCGAGGGGTTAATGGTTACAGGACTGTTAGTAGTTTATGCATTACAAATTACTTTCTTAAAAAATAGTTTGTCTCCACGCATCCCTTGTTCCACCTCTGGGATCGCAACAAGGGCTCTTTGTATCTAATTACCGACACCGACAAATAGTGCAAGAGAAACTACTCGGCCTTCAACCGCCCCTCACGCGGGACGACTCGATTCTTTGCGATATCGAATAATCGATCAATCTATAGCTCTTTAATAATCAAACGGTCGCATCGCATTCTAAATCCGCAGGAAAAACAAAGTGACCTATTAGAATTGCTAAAAACAAATAGCATTGAGCGGGGCACATAGCTCGTATGCCGATGGCGATGAATAGCGACCACGGACTGGAAGACGTAATATGGCCAGGCCCCCCTAATAGGATGACCGACGATCTGGTGAAGGTTGCGGGAAGTACCTGGATGCGGGCATCGCAGGAACGGTCGCTATGGAAATCCTTGGGGGAGGCCTTTGTCCAGCAGTGAACATCATTTGGCTGAAACGAGATCACATTAAGTACGAAACGTCAAATTTTAATCACGTTAAGCTTCGTGTAAATCCCTTACACCCTGTGTTGAGGGTATTTATTCTATAATTAATCTATTCCATTATCCATTCTTGGAATGGTTCGGGTATATTATTCCCAGAAGACTCGTTTAGTCCGGGTCATTGCGTCGGATTTACGGGTTAAGGGTTAATGATACACACTAATAGCCAATCAAAGTACACTAAACACGGTCTCCTTCAAGATGGAATCAATTTCCTTTACAAACATGACCAACAAACATCAATCAGTTACGAAGTTACTCGCATCTAATACCTAGTTTAGTTTTTATGAATAATTTTATGAAAATGATTAACGGAACTTGGAAGGGCTAAAATAACAAGCTCTAGACATACGAATATAATCAGCAATGTAAAAAAATATGAGGTACAACTAGCAAGACATTTAACACACACGTATAATAAAAAAAATCTTTTAAAAAAGGCTGCCAAAATGAAAATTATTTTCATTTCATTTTCAACCTAAAGTACTTGCCATCAGATTATGAGTGGGGTGAGCGAATTAAAAAAAGAGGTTTACATGTTTGACCCTTGGGCTGCGAGTCCTAAGTCTTGTCCAACAAAGAGCTCGCGTTGTTTAAGGGCGTGATCACGGAGCTTGAGGCGGAGCGGAAAGCGGGGAAGATCAATCTATTGTTTATCGAATGGTTCTGAATCGTCTATCAGCTACTGAACAAGAGAATAAAATTGTTTGAAATGGTTTAAAAATCAATAAGATTTAACAAACAACAACATCAAATTCCTTGCAAGCTCGAAAGCATGTTTTTACTGGCGGTCAAGCTGTAGATCCTGGCTACACAGGAGCTGCAGCTTCAGCGGTGGGAACGAGAGGTGGGAATAATCCCGTAAAGCTTAAAATCACATACTTAAGAAAGAAGGTTTTAGTACACATTAAGTTGTAATTAAAATAACACTTACAGATTCTAAAGGAATTTTTATGAGGTAATTCCAGTTACGTATAGCAGATGAGACGAAGAAAATCGGCAAAACTTGGAGCGAGAGCAAACGCGAAGCTCAAGACTGGACGCGATGAAGAACTGTTGTGAACTCCCTCTACCCCATCTAGGGGACATAGGACATTATATCAATTCCAGCTATGTAAATCAATAAAACTTGTAAATAATGTTCCTAAAGTTAAAGACTGGTCCGCTGATAGCCCCGCGCTGTCTCCGTCACTCACGCGCTCCCTTAGTTTGCATTATCCAACTTGTACTTAACTGAAGGTTCTAATCTCCCGAGAGCAGACCTCTAATTTGGCAAGCTCCATCGCATCGCCATTCATTTGCGGGGTTACCCACCTCGCTCCGTAAAAACAATCGCTAACTACAGGCAGCGTTAGCAAAAACGACAATTTAAGAAAAAAGTTCGAATAAAAACCTTAGAAGCGAGATCAAATCTATAGAGAGGTTTCTAGGCGCATTTAAACGAAACATAAAGTTGTAATTCTCATAAAACCATTTTAAGTCCATTTTTGAAATCTCCGGCATCTAACATAAACTTAGGCTGGGTTGCACCATCTTACGTTAACTTTGACGTAAAAAATCTTTCAAACTCCATACAAAAAAGCCGGTTATCGTCATAGTTACGGTCAAAGTTAGGTTGTGCAACTCAGCCTTATTGTTTAACAAAATCCCAAAATCCCGCAATGTCTTCTTCTTACTTTGAACAACTTAAAGTCGATTACTTATTACCGACAATATTCGTTTGTCCTTCTATTCAAATCTCCAAACAAATAGTACAAAGAACACGAGCTATTAAAGTGTTATTATTTTTGGCCACCATTAAAAATGTAGCCCCTCTGTTTGGGTAAGGTTAGTCAAAGTTATTTTGGCTAATTAAAAAAGTTTTGTGCCGACCGTCCCCGAACAAAGGCGGTCCCGTTGGGATCCGCGGTAATTGTCTCAAGCGCAACGAGAGCGCTCGCAAAAAATAACATCGTGTGCCAGAGGTTGTGCAACTCTAGTATATTAATGGACGCCGAAAATGTTAGGGCAATGGTCAGGATTTCTGTTGAGTATTAAAATACTACGGGGACATTAACGGGGTCAGGCTGGTAGGGATATGTAGCAGAGGTCACAAGTAATTTTGAGAATGAACAAAGTCATTATGAAAATATTTTGTTTGTAAAAAGAGCGCTAAATAAGAACTTTTACAAATTAATGGCTGCACAATTTTCGTCCTTTTTCAGACGCGAAGAAGCAGCTGCAAGCTTTCCATGTCAGTCACTAAAAAGTTACAGATTTAAAAGCTTTTGATTGATTTTCAATTATCAAGCAGTATGTCCAAACGGACAAATTCTTTTACTGACGTAGACCACGATATAACAACAAAATAATACATATTTATTGCAAAATAGCATCCATCACGACTATTTATGATACTACAATTAAATAGGTAAATGGATGCGCCGTCGTCTGTCGTCGACTTATATTTCCATTCATTAAATAATACGTATTGGATTCAATTTCTAAACCGGTGTTAATATGCTCATCGACATTTATATGAGGCTGTAAACGAGTGTAATGGGTGGTTGATTGATAAAACACATCCATATGCATTGATATTTATATCGAAGTCACATTTAACGAATATTTGATTAGTGATAGAATATTTTTATGAGGATTTGTTTGACACGGGTGATTATTTTTAGAATTTTCACCAATTTTTCCAGGGAATACTCGTTTCGTCGAATCTCGAGTACCTAATGTACTAAAAGCAAAGTGTTGTTTACCCAATACGTGAGACCTCGAGCATCGTTTGTGATGTCATTCTCGAAGAGAGCTCCACGAAACTTTCTCAGCCACAAATAGCAGGTAATATATGACGACGTATTACACAGTTAAAAAGCTACTTAGCCAGGATCGATTTCACTATCGATTTAAATATGAAAACAGTGGATTTACGCGCAAATAATGCATTATAATGTGACCTCTGAAAAAGAAAACGCTTTCTTTCGTTCGTTCGTTTCAGCCGAAAGACGTCCACTGCTGGACAAAGGCCTTCCCCACGGTTTTTCACAAAGACCGCTCCTGTTCCGCCCGCATTCAGGCACCTCCCGCGACCTTCACCAGATCGTTGGTCCACCTAGCGGAAATTCTATTTATAATAAGATGTTTTGTCATTCTAAAAAAATATTCATCCGTTTATCTTTTCATTGTAATTGTATTGAACCTGCAAATGCATATATTTTATTTTATTCAAAACAGCAAAACATGAAAAACTGGATAAGCACTTTCATGCTTGTCAATGGCATTTAGCATGGTCCAAAAGCAGAGAATCGGATCACACCACCTCTCTCGGTGCGATGACCTACGGTAACGTGACGTCACCGACTGACGTAATGGATCGCATATTGCGTATCGGTTCAGTAAGACTTAACAATTTTACAAAGCTCTCTGAAATTAAGCTTTAAGCACAGTATAAATTCAAAATAAATTTTGAAAGTAGATTAATATCTAAAACAGGATTTTCCTTTAAGTTTTTAATCTTCTGAGTCAGTAGTCAGTAACACGATACTCACGCTGTACATACTGATTTTGTTGGAACTTTGGACTGAAGCAATTGGTGTAGATAATTTACTAGTAAATAAACTTCAGATAGAGATAGGTATCAACAGTAGAAATAATTGATTAGTCTTTTACTTTGTATGTAGTGTTGAAGCAAACATGCAGATAATTTGCCCATCTGATTTATGTTCTGAGCCTTTTGTCTCTTTCTCCCTTGTGTGATCGCGGCCATTAAGTCGTTCCATTCGACATGGTGGGCCGCTCCAATACCTACTTATTTACTTTGGAGGTCAATCTCTATCAAGAATATTTCGAGAAAATTTAATTATGGCTGTCCCTTACAAAAAACATTGCTCCTACTTCTTGTTAATACGTTGTTAAGTTAGAACCGGTATACCTACATAAGTGGGTGGGTATTTATTTACCCAAGAAAATGGAAAGTAGATTCCAATTTGTTAGATACACTAGAAAATTTTACTTGTAGAGCCCTGGGATTTTTCCTTGGAGCACTATAAAGACGTTTTTTATTACCTGCCAGCGGTGTGAGGGCCTTTGAAGAAATTCAGTGATGTAAAAAAGAACATCTTTAATTTTAACAAATATTAAAGATGTTCTTTTTTACCTCTTTTATAACTATGTTCTGACTTATAACTTCGCACTACCTAGAAAAGGTACAAGGTAAAAGGTAAGGTATGAGCGAGTTACAATCGTAACGTTTGAATTATCATCATCATCATCTTAGCCATAAGATGTGTGTATTGTGTACACTGCTGAACATAGGCCTCCCGCAATGTTTTCCATGTATCCCGGATGGTAGCGGCCTGAGTCCAGCGCTTTCCTGCTACCTTTACGATGTCGTCGGTCCACCTTGTGGGTCCCACGCTATTTCCATACTATTTAACAAACATAACTCCTTCTTGCGCAGTCAGGTAAAAACATATTCCCATAACGGCCACGAATAAAGCTATGCGTCGCTTCGTAAAGCCCCGTAGTGTGTCAGAAGCTTTAAAGTATTCTTATTTGTGTAAACTCACGTCGAAGTTAAATTCTTTGTCGGTGTTCTGATACCGTTAGGGGCTCCGTGGGCGCCCCCTGCCGGATAATTGGCGCTTTAATGGGTTTATGGTGTTTTCGCGAAACTTCACAAGTGTATTTATTTTATGGTACGATAAATCGTAATTGCAAGAAGCAGACGTGCCCCTTTGATGGCGGAATTATAATTTTGAAGACGACGAACATTATGAATGATTTTATGTATCTGGTTTTAGTGGAGAATATAAAACGACGGTATTGTAGCATGGTAATACAACTAAGGTTTGATTTCCATGCAGAGAAAGACCTAAAGGTAGGATGTAGTCCCTGTAAGACAATTTAAGACCTAAGTAGGAAGGTATCAGTTAGGTTACTAATATTTATTTAAAATTCGATGAGTTAATTAGGTACATGGAAAGCATGATATATTATTATGACCTATCTGCTCTATTTTATAGATATATTCAAATGCTATCATCAAATAAATCAAACAGTAATAAAACTAATTCCTGTTCACAAAACATAAATAACAAACATCCGCACACTTTCATTATAATTATATTAGCGAAATTAACTAATATATCTTCGGTCGCAATAATTAAACCTATAAATAATGTGGACAACGTACCAGTTTATAAAAAAAACGTATTGCCCAATCAATCGTCTAATTAATTATAATGAATCGACATTAGATAAAATAAAAAATATACATTGTGTTGACGTTATATTTGCCGATAAGGCTGCGCACGCACGAGCCCTTGGCGATAGCTTTTTTTTTTTTTTTTTTTTTTATGTGATAGGAGGCAAACGAGCAAACGGATCACCTGATGGTAAGTGATTACCGTCGCCCATAGACACCCGCAGACCCAGGGGCGTTACAGGTGCGTTGCGTTATAGTTATCGTAATGACAAATAAAAGGCACACTAAGGTGCACATGTAGTGACAGTTGAATCGCTTATTTTCAGGACAATTTAATTATGACATCACGGTAATTGTGAACAAAATGGAACTATTTAGAAAAACAAATCTCTTCCATTACGTATTTGATCTCCTTCCCTTGCAAAAATGAGACAAGGCTATTCATAATTTTACATTAAATTGACTAAGAGTAGGTACCTACGCAGGTATGTATTAGATATTCAAGCAATCAATGGAACTATCAAAGCTATGTAATTTGCCTACTAAGGAAAATAATACGAATTTTCTAAAATCATTTGAACCGAGCATGATCAGTAAGCTCATGTTTTGCAATCATACCTATCGTGATATCGTTTTCGTCTACCCTAAATTTTAACCGAAAGGATGTATAACCAGTCTTTTCACTTTCCATTCATTTGCTAATAAAAATATATGGTGTACTAGCTTTCCGCCCGCGGCTTCGCCCGCGTGGAATTTTGTCTGTCACAGAAAAACTTTATCGCGCGCGTCCCTGTTTCAAAAACCGGGATAAAAACTATCCTATGTTCTTTCCCGGGACTCAAACTATCTCTATGCCAAATTTCATCAAAATCGGTTGCGAGGTTTAAGCGGGAAAGCGTAACAGACAGACAGACAGACAGACAGACAGACAGACAGACAGACAGACAGACAGACAGAGTTACTTTCGCATTTATAATATTAGTTGGGATTTCGCTATCGGTTTGTATGTGTGTCTGTCCGCCATTTGTCTTCCGATAGCGGCGAGCATTCGGAAATAACTCGAGTCACGACATCAGTCACCATCGGTTCCTTGAAGCTGATCAATTTGACAATGCTGGTTTTCACTGCTTTTGGATTATTTACAATTTTAGGGTTCCGTAGCCAAATGGCAAAAAACGGAACCCTTATAGATTCGTCATGTCTGTCTGTCTGTCCGTCCGTATGTCACAGCCACTTTTTTCCGAAACTATAAGAGCTATAGTACCTTTAAGCTGTAACAAAATCAAAGTTACGTTATACCTACAGATTTGTACGGAACCCTCTGTGCGCGAGTCCGCCTCGCACTTGGCCGGTTTTTTTTCTTGGTGAGAAGAAAATGTTACATCATAGAATATGTTTTGATTAACTAACATACTAGGATTAACTTTAATAGAATTGAAAGAAAATATTACACCAAAACAAGTTGTCATCAATAAGTCTTTCTAATTCTAATGTATGAATTACACAGTAAAACGAAATTGCGTTCAAAATCTGACGTGATTACACATGTAAGAAAGCAATGAATATTTCTACATACGTTGGTATGCTTCATTGGATTTTACCTTTTCTGTACGCCAATAACATTTAATATTTAAAATGTTTCGCAAAAATATATATTTTGATACGATTGCAAACGTTTATATTATTGCAAAAGATGGAAAGCACTCTCGTATGTTATAATGTTAAATAACACACGTTGCTCTAACAGTCTAGACAGAAATGTTAGATAACAGTCCAATTGAGCGTGTAATTAACAAATTGAGTTTTGATCCGCGCCTCAAACCGAATTAATTCTGCCACTAATCAACCGTAGAAAGTTGATCTAATGTTATTGACTGTATGACAAAACTTACGGCACAGTGCAAGTAGGGGGAAACGGTTGGCTTATTCCGTGGGCATGAGTAAGTAGAATAATATTATTATGACGAAGAATAAGAAAAATATTTGATAGCTGAAATTGCACAAATTGAACGACAATAACCCGAGCTTCTGTTCAAATTGAATAAATTCCTTATACCAGATATCCAGCAGCATTTCTTATGCCATATTGTGCAATTGATTACATTTGCAAATGAACCTTTCTGTATCTATCTCTACTATGTTTGTCGTATGTAATTATAATGGTCTGAGTGGTAATTAAGATGTAAATATTTTTATGAGGTTCATGTTCTTCGTGGAGAAATTTACTTTAACTGATGAACAGTAATAGTTCAACTTCATTGACTTACTCCCAGATTACCCAAAAGGGTGTGAGCAAAATATTTTCTATAACAAGATTCCACGCTGATTGAGAACATATTAAATTTTCTGTTTGAGGATCAGTACCTATTTTGGGGCATACGTACTTCATAGTAATTAAACTTTTCTTATAGATACATAGATCGTACCTACCACAGATTTAGGTGGCTGTACTATAGATTTTGACAAAATCAATCATCTTTTATTTGATTAGTATTAAAATAACACCTATTAAAATTGCCTCTTGTACAGCAATTAATTAATTAAATATTGATTAATTGATATGTTTTTTTCTACTTTCACTATCTACTTACTTTTGTTAAGAGGAACCTTCATCGACGGAGCTGCGTGAGTCACTTCCTCGACACTTGGCCAGAACAGGAATTGAAAGCAAACAGTGGGTACTTGAGCAGTGCTGCCAAATCTTAGCATAGTGTATCGACAGTTGTATCGATAGCAAAATCTTAGGCCATGTTATTTAAGGCATTATCATCGTCTAAGTCAGCATCGATGTTGGTGTTAGCTAAACGACACTTTGTACATCAAAGCTTTCTGGTCTAGTCGCTGAGTTAGCTCATAAAATAAGGAAAAGGGCATGGAAATATTTTTCAATTGATCTTTATCCTGATTTACCCTATTTCTACTACAGTAAAACCCCTTAAACTACCTACTGTGTTTAAGGTGTGTATTTAATTCAATCCCGATTTTTATCGATCATAAGAAATTGATTCCTATGGCACAGAATAAGTAATAGTACAGGTACAGAAGGATTACTCCGCAAGACGATTTAAATAAATGCGAGTCTTGCTACGACGCGATACAGTGGAATTCAGCTCGCAGAGCACTACGTACCTACAATTTTATTCACCTACAAGTTTTGTCTCTTTCTATCGCGTGCCTCTGAACTCTTCTTACGCTGTTAGGGTTGCTGTCTAGTGAAAAAATAATTAATCTACTTATTTGTAATGAGGTAGCATTCATTATGGAAAACCTTGGGAGAGGCCTTTGTCCAGCAGTGGACGTCATTTGGCTGAAACGAACGAACGCATTCTGAGCAGTAGTCATAGTAGGTTAGGTTCCTATACTATCCTAAGAATTATTGATTACCTACATGGCCAACATACCTTTCAGCATCTTTGGGAAGCGAAAAAAAAAGATAAATCCGGTAGATTACTTTTCGAATTTAAACACCCGAACGCCGCACAATATTTCTTTCTCTTTATGTCCATTTTTAAATAATACTTCGATCATAGAATTATAATCATACTACAACGCACGCCAGCGTCCTGACGAGCGCGCGCGTGACACTCGACTGATATAATACCCGCCGGCGGGGCGCTTCGCTGTAGGTAATTATCGGATGTACCGCGCGGAGTGAGCCAGGCCTGCCTATGGCAGCTCTATGCTTGATGTTTACTCCGACGCGCTCACGACAGTGGGGCATTGAAGCGCACGCGCAGGTCTTAAGAGGGTTTGCTTCCGAATGAGTAGAGTAAGAAACTTGATTTTTTTGTGGACAGTTTATTCTAGTAGTATAGTAGCTTCAAATTCAAGTTCTTTGAAGTTCCAAAGAATTTAGTGGTTGGTATCAATATCAGGAAGATTTAAGTACGTAGAGTACTTAAAAATAACTTTGCAAAAAATTTGCTTATGAGCTACGATATTAGTATTTATTTTTGATCAGAAAATCTGGATTCTTGTCAAAAATAAAATACATGAGTAAGAATGAAGACAGAACACAATATGTGTTAGGGTCAAAATAGCTTGGGTAAACGCTACTAGCTTTGTAAAAAAAACTAGTGTTATTACATTGAAGTAATATTACTACGTATAGAACAGACATCGCGAACAAAATATGTACAGTGCGGGGTGCGGGGCGGGAATTTGACGGACAGCTGTCAGTCAAATCCATGACTATCAAGTTTCATAATTTATGGCGATAAAATCTGCACCAGAAAATGTCGTACTTCATTGATAGGATTGCACGAATAGTGACGTCCTGCGGTCGCCTCATCATAGACATTGTGAATCGATTGTGAAAATAAACAAATCGGCTAAATTACCCGGCCAAATCGGCTAAATGTCGATCAAATTTATGAGGATCTATTCAGTGTTGTGAGTGAGGAATTCAAAACCACATTCCCACAGAAAAAGATCCGAATAAATTCTGTTAAATGTAAATTTGATGACTGGGCTACAACTGGCATTCACAAGAGTAGAAATAAAATGTATGAATTATATAGTCTTAAAGCCGATACGCAAGATCTGAGTGTTATAGAATATGTTAAAAATTACTCAAAAATATTTAAAAAGGTTTGTTTGGCTGCTAAATCAAATCATCTTCGAAACATGATTTTAAATTCTAATAATAAAGCTAAGGCTACGTGGAACATAATAAATAAACAAACATGTAAAAATAAATCGAAGGATAACACTTTTTCACTGAAAATCGGAAACGAAATTATAAATTCCGATACAGAAGTTGCAACCACATTTGAGACATTCTTCTCCAATATTGCGTCTGAAACAACTAAAGAACTGAATTCATCACCAGTTCTTGCAGAGTCTCTTTTAAAATCTAATGTCACCGAGTGCCAGTGTCTGCTCCAGTTCAGGCATATAGATTGTAATACAATAATTAAAACCTTTAGAGAATTAAATATGAAAAAAACTGCTTATAATCTTTAAAAAAATCTTTTTATTGCTGTATTTAACCTTCCTTTCGTATACTAATTTATGCGTCAGTGTCAAGTCTGCGATTTTTATTCTTTGAAATTTTCGTAAAATGGCTGCCGCCGCGGTGACGCCTTGTAATTAACAAATTAAAATTAAATTAGTGTTTTAAAGTGCATAAATGTACAACTTAATGGTAAAAAGTCATTCCTTGATTTTTACTTAATATGTATCTGGAGTTATTTGAACAGTATTTTCGTCTATAGGATGGCATATTTCAAAAAACAAAACTGCACTCAAGCGTGTTGTCACAGCAACCGCTGAGCACATACTAATTGAATTTCGGTCCATGGACCTGTTTGCGTGCCAGAAACAGTCTAGTTGACATGTCTTCTCTAGTACGTAGTACATTATAACTCAATGTGTTATTAATTTATTGTTAAACTCCTGTGCTGTGACTCATCATCTTAAGTAAAGTTAACGTGACCTAACCCAACTAATTATTCCACGGCGTAGTTTAAGGTGTGTATTAGACATGCATGTTGCATCAGAGTGCAGGAGCATCGGTTCAGGAACAAACGTCAGGTTACTGACCGGGATATATTGAGCATGGCGTAGAAAAGGTCAGGATAAATCCTGAGGCCTGAAATCTGTCAATAGCTATAGTATAACAGGTTATGCTATAAGTCTAAATCATATAATTAACTAATATTTTTATGTATCGCTGTTGGTTTTTATAAAATAAGTATTTTGTGCAAAAATACATTCAACTAGGTATATAGATTTTTTATACATATGTCGCTCTACAGCTTTGTTGGTCAGAGTGGTTAAAAAAATGAATTCCTCAAAAAAATATCAAATGTAAAACAACCCAAAATGTGCAAACTTATCCCGATCTTAAATAAGGATACCGTTCCGGCATTATTGTTTAAGGGTAAATAAAAAATACAAACATCCCCAATACAATACGCGATAAGAACTCAAAAAGCATTTCGAACTGTTATCGCAAATCTGTTTTCACTTCACACATCTTATCGTTGCACAATGACTTTTATCTTAGAAGAAAGGAATTCAAACTTTTTTGTGAAAAAAACGAAAAAACTGTTCAAAAAAGGAACAATGGTCCTTCGTAAAAATAAAGCATGGTGCACATTGGTAGCGCACGCATTGTATGATAATATGCGCGTGCGCGCGACGATTGTCTCGGCTCGAGGAAGTGGATATGCTACGGTTAAAACTACAAATGCTATCATTGATTAGTTAATCCATTTTGACAACAGTTGCTTACCAAATTTTCAAATATTGCACAAATTAGTTGCGTCTGGCGAACTTGAGACAGACAGAAATAAAACTATTTCAAAATTCGACGCCCTTTAACATTTAACAGTGTTAATGACAATTTATTCAATTATAATGGTTACATCGACCTCACAAGTTCACAAATAATAGTCTCGTCGACATAAATATTTACTACATAAATATGTTAATTTGCCACCTGAGTAAGTATTGAATATTTAACTAAACTATGTAGATTCGTACTGTTGGGATCACTTTCGGTTATCGTGGGATGACGGTGCGGATAATTTTTATATTCGCGTAATTATAGTAACTATGTCTGAGAATAGGTTAAGATTTATATTTAAGTCGCTTTTAACCCCGCGACTTCGCACGGATTGTCACAGAAATACCGAGTAAAACTTGACACCTACGTAACGTTGTAATTTGACCCTTTAAATTACTAGTATAGCCTTTATATTATATTAATGTATTAGTACAATAATATTCTAAGTTCGTCAAAATCTGTTCACTAGTTTTTGGCTTAAATAACCGCCATTACAAATTGTCACTTTAGGATGGATTTTTGTTAATCATTCACGCAAATTAAAATTCTTTCTTGCGTATAATTTTAATTTGCTTGAATAATTAACAAAAATCCATCTTCAGAAACGTTCATATTTTATTTTTATATTATTACTTGATTTTACTAAGGCCCTCAGCTCTGCCTCATTTCCAACATTGTCAGCGACATGCGAGCGGATTTGTTCGACATGTCGCCGCGCGCGATCGTGATAGTGCTGATGGGCACGCGCATCCAGTGCGATCCAGGATCGAACCTCTCCTGGCTCAGGAATTTGGATTCAGTAAGATTTGGGTATATTAAATAGGTGAGTACAGTGAGCGTCAAGTAGTTCGTGACACCCAAAGTAGGTACAATATAATACAGTTGTTGCAATTTTATTGGAATTATGTAAAGTAATAAATGTAAAAACACCCAAAGTGGCCAAAAAATAGACAACACTATTTTTTGGTCACTTTGGGTGTCATTAACTATTAAACGCTGACTGTAACATTGTCTAATGACCAAATCCTGCTTAGTGATAATGGGTCATCATGGTGGATGTATTTTTCAGTCTCAACAAGCGCAAACAGGAAAGCGCTGATGCTTATTCATAAACGATATTTTATGAATAAATTACTAGCAGGATGTTAATACCTATAATGATGTGAATACTTTGTACACTAAGTGACGTATCTCTGTAGATTCACATTTAAATTCAGTTCTATTTAGTACCTATCAACCCGTTTATTATAAAATTGAGAAGTCAATAATCTCAAATAGAAAGAATCAACATAATTATAGATAACAAATGTAAAGAAATAAAGCTTTGGTAGTGACTAAGAAAAAAAAAGTTTTCTCAGAGGGGGGTCCCTTGTACCATCAGATGAGATGGTAATCTCAAACAACCGTACATAAATATAAAAGCATAAGTATGAGGTGTTATTACACCATAAAAGCTTTTTCAGATTCTCACATATTTTCCTATTCAAATAATGATAAAGATGTTTATGCAGCGTGTTGATAACAGTATTCTACAGCTCAGTAAACAAATTTATCTTTTGTTGCTCAAAAACTTATCTCACAGTTTTTTGATTTATTCACTCATAAATATTTTTTGTTCAAACAAAGCGGTTTTTACTATTTGGAAATATTTTCATGCTTTTGAAGTGGTTTTATCGTCGAAAGTTTCGTTTTAATTTCTATTTTGATTATTATTGCTGTCGTTAGTGCTTGTGAGCAGTTTGTTTTTTACGGCTCCATTATGTTTTTATTAGTATCTATCTGTATAAATTGTTATTCGTCATTTCACGCGCTATCGAACAATACTTTTTAGACATTTATTATTATCGTCTATCAAGCGAGCACTCTCACTATCTTAATATTATCTAACAGTTTTCAGCGGTGTCGCCTGCGTAGTTTTATTATATCGTACTTAATACCTAAGTTTCATCAAAATCCGTTTAGTAGTTTTTACGTGAAAGAGTACCTAACAATGATCCATCCATTAAATAATATTATTACATATTATGTATTATTACATTATTATTATTACATATTATGTATTCAGTATTTGAAATAACGAGAATACGCAAATAGTTTTCCTTTCGTCTCATATCAAGAAGGTGTGGCTCCAGACTATGAATTTATCAAATAAAAAGAAAGCAGTTTTGACCAGAATGATTATTCAGACTAACTAACACACAGATCAAAGTTTAAAGTGTCCTCTAACGAAAAGCAATGCAGCTATCGATCAAGTTATTGACCTTAGTCCCGGCCAGATGTCTGCGCCTGCGCCGCTTGTAAACAACGAGTGACTCACGCTCCCAGTCCCGTTCCCAGTGTAACGAAGACGTGACGTCATCGGACGCGACGGGTTAGGGGAAACACCTCGTGAATGTCCCGAATACCACGAAAAAAGATAAATGCCCGTTTTCATCATCAATCCCAATTTTTAAGTGACCCCTATGAAAACAAAGTTCTTGTTATTATGTTACCATAGGGGTGACTTAAAAATTGGGGATTGATGGTGAAAACGGGCACTAGTCTTCTTACAAAAAATAGATTAATTTTGATGGAAAGTCTCAGAATGACATAAAATATTATTTTCAATTAGGTAGGTACATACTTATTTTTTTTTGCGTACAAAAGACAGTACATTATGATGAAACTGTGGCATCTTAGATATAATATGACAAGGTAGTCATACATATTCATAACTAAACTTCCAATAACAGGTTCTTACATAAAATCTGACTTAAAGCAATAAAGCTTTAAAAGCTCTATTCGATCCAAACGCCTGCTAGAATATCATTAACAATGTTAACGATTTCAGTCGGAAGTATATTAAATGTTTTCCAGGCGCTTCGCTTAAAATGGCTTTATAACCATCAAACAATGTTTTAGTTAAATGGGCTCTACTTATAATGTTGTTGACACAGAACTTGAATGGAATGAATATCGTTAAAAGACGATAGTGAATTGATATAAAACTTCGATTACATTTCTCAATATCTTTCCTGATTCTAACTCCTTTTGAAACTGTAATATAAGTTGAATCACTAAGAAAACTTGAGTGATCCAAAGTAAACTAGGAGCGTTGAATAACATCCTCGGTTGTGGAGCTAGATCTTTAATTTAAATCTAGTTTATGTTCGTAGAAGGGTTGTGTTTTGATGAATATTATTATAAGTTTTAATAGGTATATGTTATGTATATGAAATATGAATAAACTGTATTTTTTAAGTAGTGTAAGTATACAATGTACTTTTGGTGTACCTTTTTAAAATAAATAAATGAAGTAGGTACCTAAACACTGTTCGAAAAGTTTGCCAGCAACATCACTGGTTATTTTTATATGACGAATGTGTTAATTAAAAAAAAATGCTAGATTTATTTAAATTAAACTTCTCTTACATAATTTAGGCTTAAAAATTTACCTAAGTATTTTAAGCAAAGCAAAGCTTGTAAATGTGTGTGTACTAATTCGGTCTACAAAATGTTCGCGTCAAACGCAAATCTTCAATATCATGATTCTCTTTAGTATGTAAGGTTTGGTAAAGCTCTAGTTTAAATTATCTCCGCTAAGGGATTTTGCAACAAAACAGGGATACTGTAGCAGTGACAATTTAAAGTGAAAATGCAACATAACAGTTTAAAATACTATAAAACTCTAGATTTTCATATAAACAGTTGATACCTAGGTATTAATCATCCATTGAGCGGAAGACGTAAGACGTGCGGAGAGCCGGCGCTTTCAGCGAAGTTTAAAAACGTCCGGTAATGGGGCCGTTTCCGCCATACATAACCGTCCGACTGCAGTTTATAGCGGCCTTGAGACACTGGGTTAAGCCGCTCTGTACAGAAATTATTATACTTTTTCCTTCAAACAGTCTTTATTTACTTGCTTTGTTATTTTTAGACTTCTAGAACAGTTACCGAAAACAACATATTTTTACTTTCACGGAAAATGGAAATAAGCCACTGTAGTACATGCATACATGCATAATAAAATTAATTGAGTCTAGAATACCAATTAGGATTGTCAAACGCTAGTGCATATTGCAAGCCCGCCCGCCCACAAACCACACGCGGCAAGGGCGGAAATCACAAAGGCTGAGTTGCACCAACTAACTTTAACGGTAACTATGACGATAACCGATGCTTTTTGTATGGGGTTTGACAGATTTTTGAGTTAAATTAAGATGGTGCAACCCAGCCTTAGATAATTAATTAGTAATATCCAGTATATTATCTCAAGTTATGAATCTCCGCTGAATTATAATTAATCCGTTACTATAATTACCAATACCCTACTAGGCCTTGTGTTTGACGAGCTGCGCATGGATGAATGGATTAATTCCAATCTAATACATTGAAAAATAATGACCTTGAAAGTAATGATAATCCCGCGAACTCCTACTGAATTATCAAAAATCGACACTCGATTTTTGAGCAATACCAACAAGACCGTCAGCACTATTTTGAAACTTGCAAGCTGAAGTAAAAACACTTGCAATCTTGATGGATCTGGAAGCGAGCCAGATTTTTCATAAAGTCAAAGTCAAAGTCAAAATTTCTTTATTTGTTTGGACTAATAAATAGTTCTTACAAATTGTCATTTTGCTCTTAAGGAGCCTCTACATGTCTCATAATCTTTTTACCCTACCAGCGCTTCGAGACCAACATTTGGCAAGTGCTGAGAAGAAGCGCCGCAACAAACTCAGTCACCACTGTCTGCCGGATAATATAAATAAATAGAAATAGTAGTAGTAGGTACATACGATTCAGGAGCAGTTCGCTGAATTTACCATGCATTCTTGTATGGTGTATCTTATAAGAATGGGTATACAAGATTGCGTGGTACATTAAACAAGGTAGTGACGTGCTAATATCTAGACTTACAATATTAAGATACTAGTAGAAATAACTCGCATACATGAAATTGAATAACTTTGAATAACAGTACTTCACAGCAGCTCACAGTTATCAATATTAAACGCATCGAAACCCAATATTATGTTCGGCTTTGTGTAACTAAGCTATAACATTCGTTTTAGCGCTAAAACGGTTTCAATTGACTCTGAAAAATATTTTGTACATTATGATGTGTAGTATAAAATAAAATTTAAACAATTTTGATATTCAACTTAGTTGAACAGTTGCTAATCCAAGAAATTTTATTCTTATCTTTAGTAGACAGTTATAATTTACACAAATCCATCAGTGTAGAACTCTCTGTGGATTCGAGGCAAATAAAAAACATTGCGTTGCGATTTGAAGTGTAATCCTCAAGATTTGTACAGAGTGAGCAAATGATTATGATTATTATGATAACAGTCGGCGTTACAGCTGTTACTGCGCTGTTTGTTATTGCTCGCCGTTACTCCCGCTGTTCGCGGGCTTCAGATCAAAGCGATCCTTCGGTTATGGCGGTAGGCGTTTATTTGTCGTAGGTCATCTATATAAAGTGCTATATTTTCCATTTGTTTGTAAAAACGGCCAAGAAAAAGGGTTAATTTTTCAACAGTTTCAGTTTTATTTAATGGTGAATTATGAAAATAATAAGTAGTTGGTAGTTATATTCTAAATTCACATTAAGTACTCCTCTCTCCTGCCGTGCTCTTACAGAGCCATGCAATAAAATGTTGGGTATTGAGCAATCGTACCTAACTGACATCTGGAGGAGTAGAACAAAACGATGAATAATTTTGAGTAATTTTAAAGCTTTTATGAAAAATCCTGTTCTGGTGGGGAAAAACGCGAGGGGAGACTAAGCCAAATACTCAATTTGCCTCTGGTACAGGAGAGAGTAGTGTATCAGCAATGGAGACTAACTGACCTTATGATGATCAAAAACTCTGGCGTTAGATTAAAAGCTTTACACAAAAAAATACCCTTTCCAATACTTTTCCAAAGGTCCCAAAAGTCAAGGTCACTTGTGGGTTATCTTGAACCCACCAGACGATTGTCGTGTTTTATGACGTCACGGTTACGAGCGCGTGCTGCGGCCGAAGATACAGCCGGCTTTACGACTGCTCTAATCTAGGGTCCCACCACGCAATGCGGTTTCGATGTCGACTCCATTACATATTTTCTACCTTTCTGGTTATTTTTAGATACTTATCACAAAAAGCAACCAAAAATAGGAATCTGTTTGTTACAATAAGTATATACAGTCAGCGACAAATAGTTCGTGACACCCAATGACCAAAAAGTTGATAACACAACCTTATTCCAATGAGGGCTATCGTTTTTATACTTAACAGTTGGCACCCCTGGCGATTGACAGAACCTTACTCTACAGTGGCGCCATCTTGATGAGCGCAAATGCGATAGTCTTCCTACCACTTTCGCGCTCACCAGTCTGCGCCACTGTCTTCGCTACTAGCAAGTGACAGGACCTTACTCTACAGTGGCGCCAACTGGTGAGCGCTAAAACGATAGCCCTCATTGTAATAAAGACGTGTTGCGAACTTATTGGCTACTTTGGGTGTCACGAATTATTTGACGCTGACTGTTCTCGTGATGTTCGTTCGTTTCAGCCGAATGACGTCCACTGCTGGATAAAGGCCTCCCCTAATTCTCATTCTCATGATGTTATACCTAATTCTTCTTAATGAGGACCCCATATAAAAGTGTATTATAATTATAATTATTTGGAATAGAACCGACTAACTAATAAGCTTTGATCTTATTATTTTTGAATTTGATTTATTAAATCCTCTATTGTATTTATGAACAGCCCATTATCTTAATAATAATTTAGCTTCGCCAGTTCGCCACAAAGGTATATGTTATCAAAGCTTGAGAGTATATTTATTTAACGAATTAGTTCCCTCAGAAACGAACCTCTTTTGATACTACAGCGTCTACAGCTTTTTAATTAGAAACAAAGCCTGTTGCTACGCTTGAAGCGCTAGATTAAAAATACTTAACTGTAGACTCAGAGATTGGCTGTCGCTCGCTTTAATTGAAATTCCAGAGCGACTGTCAGTTCTATTAGTATTGTGCCTAGTGACACTTCATTTGTAGTAAAATAATGTTTGTTTGTATGATATACTAACTAATTTCTCAGTCTTTAATAAAATAAAAAGAAGTACAAAGTTTAGTCAGATCATCAAACTGTTCAGTGTCCTAATTGTGTAATACCACAGAATAATAATAAGTACTACGTACAGAAGTTTTACTTCGCGAAGGTATTTAAAAAAATGTATGCTCAATGTCACTAACAATATGGTATAATTTAGCCTGTCTCATGAGTCAAGCACCATTTTGTTGACAAACGTCAGTGATCGGCACTGCGCCGAAGCTATAGGGCTGACTTCGGTAAAATGATGTGACGTGAGGTGCCAAACTGCGGAAAATGGCGGAGGAAATACATGATTTAGCATGAATTATCATGAATAATATTAACTTCTTATTTACCTCTCAGTGTCTTGAGGCAACATAAAAAAGTACATTCTGTGTTTTTATTATTATTTAGGCAGTTGTTAAATACTGCACAGTATTTAGTACACCATTTTCTTTATTTTTTTCCATCATACACAAGAATACGCATGCGTGAGTCAATGTTCGCTCGTATGTGAGGCCTTGTCGAATAGTATCCTGTAGGTGGGCCATCGTGCGTGTTTTGTTTTCGATGTAAACTCGCGGAGATGAACAGGCCTGGTAATACACACACAAATAATTTTATTTTTAATACATTTTCTATAACAAACATACCGAAAAGTACTTAAGTTATTACGGCAATAAAATCTTATGGTGTCACTTCCCCCATGATTTTGCTGTCTTGATAAATCAAACATAATAATCCTATAAGACTAAACTTAAGGTAGGTACCTACTTATTAGTCACAGTAAAATCATTCGGACTAGATCTGGATAAATACAGGTCAAGTCCAGCACTTTGAGGAGGCTATAAATAGAGAAGTTGCTTACATTCATACATTCATGAAAATACCTAATGTAAAAATACTTTACTATCTGTTCTAAAATCAGGAAAAAATAAACACGTTTTATAAATGAAATCCATTGACAACTTCAAGACGGTCTTGACCTCGTTTTGAAGCTATAAAACAGAACTGTTATGAAGAGTGACAAAAATAACATGGTTAAAAATAACTAACTCCGCCCGATAAAAAAAACTTTGACAATTTCGTAATAGATGTTGTGCTACTTTATCTTATTCATTTGCTTCACGCTCCAATATTGCTTTTAACTTCTATATTAATAATTTCGTCAAGGGGTACGGTAGACTGGATCGAAACCTTGTATGAATAACAAAGAATAAAAAAATATCGATTTTGAGTCGACAACATATATCCGCAAAATTCGGATAATGGAGAATTTCGTTAAATTCCGATGGCACTGACAAACAAACCGCTGTCGCCATCTTTAGTAGTTCACCATCCACTCACTATTTGCTGGGTTGTCATGTCATCGATCCATAAATAAATGGAGATGAGTGCGTTTCGCGATTTTTATGATGTTTTTTCTTTAAACCGGATATTGGCCGATTCAACCACAGAAGAAGAATATTAGCCATAACCATAAAAGTTGAAGTTCAAATGTCAATGTCATTTAGTTTCGCACAGTGATAAATTCCAGTGACATGCAATTTTTGTAATGGCAAAATATTTGTAAGAAACTGCAAACAAATGCAAATGTGCAGTCGAGGTGTGGAATGCGACAACATTATACTCGGTAAGCGGCTTAATATTTTTTTTTATTTAACCCGACAAATAATAATCAATGACCACATGCATAGCCTGTGTTGAGTTGTTATCAACATACAGAAACAGACACGATTTTTGCACCGTTTTTTCTGATAACAGAATAAGACTTCTTCATGCGCAAGTTCCACTTGAGCTCGGCTGGTTTTTATTATAAATAATTGTGTAATATATTTTTGCAGATAATTTCAATTATTGCGAGTGTCGTGGCTTAGAAACAATTAGGCAGTTAGAATAAACAAGGCTCGGGCACTATCAAACCTTTTTCCAAAAAAGCAAAAAGCTGCTTCTGCTGCATCACAAGATTTATTTGATGTCCATGATTTGATGACTTTCAGGTAAGTTAATTACACTATTAACTGAGTAAGTAAAATAAATATAGAGGTGGGAGGATATACCTACACCTACATACATTCACAATACTTATATATTTGTCTAAAAATAAAATATGTTTCTCTTATTAAACTCAGTTAGCTCAGATGGTAAGAGCGCGACAACGGAGAAGTCGAGGATGTAGGTTCAATTCCTGCATGTGGTGTATTTTTTCATCACATGTTATTAAATATGTTTAATAAGAGTAACACAATATAGCATTAAAAATTTAAATTAAAGCTTTAAATTAGTTATTCATAAATATATTTCTCTTTTAAGGTTGATAACGAAGAGTTGACGCTAATCGAAGATTAATTGATGATTGATGATGCTTCTTCAGACAACAAGAAAAAACAGCTACTGTCAGTCAACAGTGATGATGCTTCTTCGGACAACAAGGAAAAACAGCTGCTGTCAGTCAGCAGTGATTTTATTTCTTTAGAAGAAGAAGAGAAAGAAAACATATCAAATGGCGGGTAGATCCCCGAAAAAACGTAAATATTCAAGCAGGTTTAGTACAACAGAATATCAGCCCCCCGGGACTAACTATTTATATTTNTGGAGATGAGTGCGTTTCGCGATTTTTATGATGTTTTTTCTTTAAACCGGATATTGGCCGATTCAACCACAGAAGAAGAATATTAGCCATAACCATAAAAGTTGAAGTTCAAATGTCAATGTCATTTAGTTTCGCACAGTGATAAATTCCAGTGACATGCAATTTTTGTAATGGCAAAATATTTGTAAGAAACTGCAAACAAATGCAAATGTGCAGTCGAGGTGTGGAATGCGACAACATTATACTCGGTAAGCGGCTTAATATTTTTTTTTATTTAACCCGACAAATAATAATCAATGACCACATGCATAGCCTGTGTTGAGTTGTTATCAACATACAGAAACAGACACGATTTTTGCACCGTTTTTTCTGATAACAGAATAAGACTTCTTCATGCGCAAGTTCCACTTGAGCTCGGCTGGTTTTTATTATAAATAATTGTGTAATATATTTTTGCAGATAATTTCAATTATTGCGAGTGTCGTGGCTTAGAAACAATTAGGCAGTTAGAATAAACAAGGCTCGGGCACTATCAAACCTTTTTCCAAAAAAGCAAAAAGCTGCTTCTGCTGCATCACAAGATTTATTTGATGTCCATGATTTGATGACTTTCAGGTAAGTTAATTACACTATTAACTGAGTAAGTAAAATAAATATAGAGGTGGGAGGATATACCTACACCTACATACATTCACAATACTTATATATTTGTCTAAAAATAAAATATGTTTCTCTTATTAAACTCAGTTAGCTCAGATGGTAAGAGCGCGACAACGGAGAAGTCGAGGATGTAGGTTCAATTCCTGCATGTGGTGTATTTTTTCATCACATGTTATTAAATATGTTTAATAAGAGTAACACAATATAGCATTAAAAATTTAAATTAAAGCTTTAAATTAGTTATTCATAAATATATTTCTCTTTTAAGGTTGATAACGAAGAGTTGACGCTAATCGAAGATTAATTGATGATTGATGATGCTTCTTCAGACAACAAGAAAAAACAGCTACTGTCAGTCAACAGTGATGATGCTTCTTCGGACAACAAGGAAAAACAGCTGCTGTCAGTCAGCAGTGATTTTATTTCTTTAGAAGAAGAAGAGAAAGAAAACATATCAAATGGCGGGCAGATCCCCGAAAAAACGTAAATATTCAAGCAGGTTTAGTACAACAGAATATCAGCCCCCCGGGACTAACTATTTATATTTAGCACTTTCAAATAACACCATTCAAGTATCAGTACATTCAGTTGGTTCTATGATTTATGAATGTGTTCAATGTCAAGCACTTCATAAGAGTTATTTACATAACCTATATTAACGATTTAATTTGATTGTTTTGTTAATTTGTCTTAGTTTATTTTGAATGTTGATATAAAATAAAAATAATTTGTGTAAAAACTTTTGCAGTTTTTATTTACCATATTTATTAAACACAACTAACGAAGCTATATGAATCTATATTTAATATTCTTTGAGAACCGATGACTACAGAAACATCTATCTACATTTTGCACCTAGAATTGTGTATTATGAGTCAAATTTCACCCGAGCGAAGCCGGGTTTTCATCTAGTTTTGTAAATAAATCGATGTCGTCTCGTCACAGTTATTCGAAACTATAGGTACGTTAATTTCGCTCTCCTGTATAACTGCCCGGCTAGCTCAGTCGGTAGAGCATGAGACTCTTAATCTCAGGGTCGTGGGTTCGAGCCCCACGTTGGGCGACACAACCTTTTTACATTTTGAAATGCTAAATGAACAATTTTTAACGAAAAATAAAGAAAAACGATGTTGATAATTTTATGATCGGTACAAAATACACAACACAATACAACCAAATTGAGAGTATCCTGTAAAAGTCGGGTGAAAAACACATTCAACAAAATAAATCTTAGACAATTGGGTATTTGTAATTAGGGTAATAAAATACTTACACAATAATTATCCCAAAATACAACATTTTAAAATTACGTATTAAAAGCAAACATACATTACTTTAGTATTAAAATCTCAAGTTTTAAATTGAAATGTAAATACCGTTTACCGTTATTAAAGTGTTTTTGTTGCAAAATCCAATGAAACTTAATCATTTAAAATATTAAAAATCAATAGATTGGTAGTGTCAAATACCCAATTTTAAATTAATAACAACCACTGACCTGCAATTTTCCGCTCGCGCATCTTCCTCCAGAGTTGCTCAGCTTTCCGCATCGGCCAGTTCTCCACTTTGGCGCTGAACGATCTGAAGAACTTGTACTCCTTGAAGTGAGACATCCTTCGCTCCATCTTGCTCGGCGTGTGGCCCGGCGGCGGCGGCGACGGCGCCTTCGGAGTCGTCGAAGGCGACGCCATTGCGTTCCAATTTCAAATACTTATTTTTTTCGGACACTTCCAAATTCAAATTTTTAAGGCCGCGTCTAAATTCGGATTCCTTGGTCCCTCATTTGAATTTCCATTTCACGGCGTTGTTTTTGAGCTTCGCCCAATACATTGTTGTTTTTAGTGGAACGGAATATTTTAATTCGAGTAAAAGTTTTCACTAAAATATTTTGATCTAATTAATGAATAGAAGATGAGAGTGTGTGCTATAGAGACTAAGGAAGGTTCTATTTACAACTTATTTTCATTTTAGAAGCTATTTACACGCGATAGGGCCGGGACTGGATCTCCGGCGTCGTAATTAACCTGGAACAAAACAGTAATTGGATGAACGTTGCAAGTGCATTGCGGACTGCGTTTACTTATGTTAAGTGCTGGAATTGTGGTGGTGTTATAATTTGAGTGCATTTGGAGCTGTTTACGGGAATGTTCTCTCTGTCAGGTAAGTTGTAGTATATACCTATTTGTATCTTTATTCTTATGTATTTTTGTGTTGATTGTTGATTTTTTATGACACTAATAAACATTTAATAAGCTTTTTAATTTATACTTTTTATTGAGGCATAGCAAAAATCCTTTAAAAGGCGTTTATTTATCAGTGTACGATCTCGTAAAAGTAACATACAAGTCACGGCTAATATCAAAAAGCAAAATCGTGTTTTGTAGGTGTCTGCAAACATGCCGAGTATTATAGTACGTTTGGTTTATCGGTTATCTGCTCGCTTTTCACGTTACAATGTACGCTATAATCTAAAAATTGTTACTTTACTTAATATTTTTATCATAACTAGCTGACCCCGCGAAGTCTGTTCCGCCTTAAAGGCAATAAATAAGCCATCGCAATTTTTCCTTATTTGCTCACCGTTTAGACTTTAGACCTACCCTGGACTACGACAAACATTTTAAAACCAAAATCAGCTCAATCGGCCGAGCCGTTCTCGAGTTTTAATCAGACTAACGAACAATAATTCATTTTTATTTATATAGATAGATTATCATAGTGTGATTAACAATAACTAAACTAGTGTTGCCATGTTATTAATAAATATATTAATGTAATTATTAATTGACCTACTCAGTATAAAAAATAGTTGTATGTTTGTAAGGGGTAATAATCTTGAATTATTATTTGTCTCACTCAATAATATCAAAAGAAAGCTTACATTATTTTAAAACTAAATAATAATTTAAATTAGATTACCATTTAAAGTACTCGTAATTCTTCAATAAAATAAAGTCCTTGAGGGTAAAATACTTTATAAAATCTATTAACTCTGCACCCTAAACCGCGGGAATATAAAGTAATCAAATTCCATTCTGTCGTAAACTCGCAGACAATTCAGGAGCGAGACGAAATTAGTGCTGACTCCAGTCTAGACTTGTTATAAGTTGGCCTGGCTTACTTACAGCTGGGAGCCGGGCTTTTCCTTTGTTGTACCTAACTGTGAGCAAAGACGCTGTGTGCTCGTCTGGCACATAAGTCTATAAAAGGGAGTTATTCCAGGAACGTGTAATTTTACTGTTGTTTTTAGGAGTAGGCATATTAAGTTTTTGATAACCGATTTGAGTTATTCTAATATTGTAATTAAAATGTGTGTAGGTAATTTTCCTTCAGCAAGGTTCTGGAGTGGAGGCCGCGTACCGGAAAACGCAGCGTGGGACGTCCACCCACAAGGTGGACCGACGACATCATAAATGTACCAGGAAAGCGCTGGACGCAGGCCGCTACCAACCGGGTAACATGGAAAGCAGTGGACGTCCTATGGCTGAGATGAAGATGATGACTTTTCCTTTATTTATTTGTGTCTGATCTGAGTCCCTTTTTCAAAATTACACAATTTATGCCATGAAAGTTTTATAAATATTTTCATTACTCAAAGGGCACATGGGTGAAGAAATTTCCAATGTGAGTTTTGTTGAAAACTAACAAACCGCCTACTTTTAAAGAACTTTTATTAGCCAAACCAATTTTCTTAACAAAACATAGTAAGTTACCTACTTAATTGGTTAATACAAAAATAACGCAAATGTAACGAATACCTAGAAAGTATCCAATCACAAAACTAAAATAAAACTAGTAACTTAGCTCGATAGGTGTCGATTACTTCGATAAAGTTCATTCTTATTCAATATTGATTAGAAATCATGAAGTTCGATTGACGGACGACCTTTATAGTTTTCAGGTTAAGTTTAAGCTACCTGAAGGTATGCCCTTCGAACCATTTCGTAGAAAGATTTTACTGGCCTATACTTTATGAGTGGACAACTACCTATTGGTTGAAAAAATAATAATATGAAGATGAAAAATATGTGTGTATGGTAAAATTTAGTGTTTTCATCCACATTTTCACAAATACATATTGATTTTAATTGAATATTTTCCTTGAAATTAATTACAAATGAATATGAAGAATCGAATATAATGAATGAAAGCATCTACATAAGAATACCCTGAATAAGTGTGGGATGATCTCGGCCCCTATTTAAAAGATTGCCTCCCTCCGCAGTGACCGCAACAAGTGGGCAGGGGAGTCTTTCACTGCAGGCATCCCCCATCACACGCGCTTAATATTAATACGCGAAGTGGCCTGACTGATTAGTTTTCTCTTAGTTATGTAATAATAATAATAAAGTTTCAGTTTATTTCTGTAACTTTTACATATTTAAATGTCATTTATTTGGGGCTTCCTACAAAGCATCCAGTTTAGCTTGTGCTAGGAAGCTCCGCTCTTCTATAGTAAATTTCATTACAAGAATAAATTATTGTTAGCAAAAGTTTTGGTACTTACTATACCTACTACAATTTATGTAACAACTGTATAAAGTAAATTGAGAAAGGGAATTGGCTTTAAGTCAATTTAGAAGTTATGAATGTAATCGAACTGGGTAATTGGGTTCATTCAATTTGAAATTTGAAATGAGTTATTACATCATATTGATTATATTAATAAATAGGCCAATGGGTCAACAAAGAGGACAAAACTTTACAGGGTGTTAGGTAAATGGGTATATGAGCCGACACTAGCCCATGTTAACATGGTCATATAAATGGTATGGTGAAGTCAGAAATTTGATATCATCATTTTAGTTTTTTTAATTTTCATACAAAATTAATTTTATAAAATCCGATTTGTATGAAAAATAAAATAATTAAAATGAAGATATCAATTTTCTGACTTCACCATACCATTTATATGACCATGTTAACATGGGCTAGTGTCGG
The DNA here is from genome assembly GCF_004193835.3 of Ostrinia furnacalis. Lineage (NCBI taxonomy): Eukaryota > Metazoa > Arthropoda > Insecta > Lepidoptera > Crambidae > Ostrinia > Ostrinia furnacalis. The sequence continues at coordinate 367,541 of NW_021134898.1, forward strand.
CTCATATACCCATTTACCTAACACCCTGTATATCTATACCCACTTAAAAAGGAAAATTTTGTATTTTTGTATGTTTGTATTGAATAGACTCTGAAACTACTGGACCGATTTGAAAAATTATTTAACTATTAGATTTTTTATGACTTCATAAAAAAATATTTAAAAATATAATTTTGTTAAATTACTATCTAGCCTTGAGAAGTCAGGGCGGGCCACTAGTAGTAAATCAAGGTCAATTTACTGTAGTGTAAAGTTTTACTCTAAAGTCTTTACTATCGAGCCTCATAATCCATCTTGACTACAGCTCTGAAGCTTCACTATCGTTAATATTCGTAATGGGCTCGTTACAGAGTGATTCTATTCTAATTGAAATAATTTGCAAACCAAATTCGCTCCGCTCCAATCTACCTTAAGCCTTGTAATAAATATTTAAACCGATTTTAATTGAAAACACTGTTTTCATAGTGCTCTGATGCTTGAGTCGTGAACGCTCCTCCTTCATTTAGTTAGATGATGCTATTACTCGTATGAATGGTATTGATATTCGTCCGTCATTCAGGGGCCTGAAAAGCATACAGACTACAATTCCACATACTAAAAAATATGACAAAGACCTTATTACATTTGAATTTTGTGATTTATATTTACCTTTTATCTTAATGATCATATTATATAAGATGACATATTTATTATTATTATTATGTAGAGCTATGTGTTAAAATTGTATGACATTCTACGTAGTTAACGGCCTGTTTTACGAACAAGTATGAATTTTCTGTCTGTTTTAGTTTTATTGTTTGGTTTGGGTTATTTTCTCTAAGAAAAGTATTTTCCTTCAGAAAATTATCATCTCAAAATGCTACAATTCACTTACCTAACTCCAATAATCCCCAGAGAACATCGTTGGGCGCAATCCTATCCCAATCTCAGATAATTCTTTGCTTATTGAATAAGCTATTTATAGATCACGATGAGACGAAATTACAATATAAGTATGCCTTTTTATATTTCATTTGATCAAATAGATTTTCTAATAATAGTATATTAGTATTAAAGAAGAATTACAAAAATACATTATGCAAAAACCATTTAAGAATGCAGCCACATTTTCCATCTAAAGAAATTTTCTGAAACACCTTTGGGTTTTCCAGAAAATAAGATCGAAACATTGTAGATTCAGCCGTTAGATTTCCCCTGCTGAAAATGTAAAGTTAATAATGTTCAACTTCAACAAATTTCACGTCTTATTTATTAATAATAATAAATAAGACGTGAAATTTGTTGTCAAAAAAATGTGTCTCATTAAACGATACTCTTGAATCTTCTTTGATAGAATGAAGCATATTTTTTAAGTTTCACAGGGAGATGAATAATTGTTATACTAGCGACATGGAACGGTAAAAATAAAAAACGTCTCTTTTAGAAGATTTTTTCATGTCGCTCACTAATATAGGTATAAGTGTAGGTAAAAGTAATTAATTCCCCTACAGCTTTTCATCTCCACAAGATACCAAACAGTTCTCATTTACTTATTTCATGAGGAGTTTAAATAACTGCACACAAAAACTTATTACTTGTTGTGTAAGTGTGTGTTCTTTAAGAATCTAGGACACATAATGTAATTCAAGTGAAGAAATTTAATTGAATCCACGGCCCTTGCTAAAAGCAAAACACCATAAGAACGTAAGGTACACCACTACAATTTGAGTCCAGCCCGAAAAAAGATTTTTTTTGAATGAAAAGTTAAAGTTACTAACTAATTCTAAATGTATAAACAATTTACAGACACTTTCTCCAAAGTCACACTACCTTCTTTTTGCAAAAAAATATAAAATAAAAGATTGCCTTATAAAAGTTGTCATCTGTTGATTAAAGAGTCGTTCCCTTCACTTATAAGTTGGTCCGCGAAGCTTTCAAGCTAAGTTCCCTCCACTTACCTCACTAATACGTCTTCCAATGTATTTACAGTCGTTAACACTAGCACTACACAGCACTACACAAACACAAAACTTTAAGTTCTACGAACGCTACGAGCGTCTAAAGCGACTACGCGTCGCGCGCGAATCTACAGGTCTGCCCGCAATGCTACACGATTTCCCGCCTCAACGTGAGACAGAGATGCGAATGGAGTTTTCCGCGCAGTGCGAGAGGGACGGAACATTTCGCGATGCGGTCGGGAAAGTCCTGTAACAGCAGTGTGTGGGTGGAGGCAGGGACGGACTCAGGGGTTGATGGAATTAGAAAGTTAAGAAGTTCTGCAGAGTTACTCGTCGTGGTAATTGTGGTAATTGTTATAAAGAGACGATTTAATTGTCAATTCAACTTAGTAACAAATCAGTTCAAATATATTTCTTCACTCAGACCTTAAATATTCAATTCTCCGCGATTGCAATTACTGAACACAGTAAAATAGTAAAGAAATACTCTCTCTCATATTTGCCCACGAGATAACAAAATTAACGTACCTGCCTTTTACAATAATGATAATAAGAGAAATTCCGAAATAAATCTACCTACTGGCGATAAATTTAGTAGCATAAAGTTTTAGATAATGTATAAAACGATCTTTATATTTTATTACAATAGTTACACCCTATCCCTATAACGGAAACCTTTTACATAAAGCTCGTATTTTAATTTTAAAGCAGTTGCTAACGAGTATATTAACTTTCATAACAAAATCCCGGTTTATTATCAAAGTTCTTACTGCGAAAGTTTCGTAGTTAAAAGAACTTAAAAGTATTGCAAAAGTTTGTGCGATAAACTTTTTCACGTATAACTACGGTCTTGTATATGGCCGTGCTTACCACATCGCAAATGCGTACTGTAAAGAAAAAAATAATACAAATTTTTGTAGTTGTTGTTGTTGTTGTCTCCTTATTGCATTCAGCACGCCAAACCCGCCGATCCGGCGACATGAGTCGACTAAGCCGCCGGGCTGTTGGTGCCTCTGTCGTAAAGAAAATTGACTAAGTAGGTACGAAGATAATTTTATTCTATTTGAAATGTCTATGTCTCTGAGTGCGGCCCTGCTTGGGATATAGAATGCGGCAACCCAATACTATCGCATCAATGGGGAATGTTTGTTTAGAGCACCATTTAGTGGCGCTCTAGGTGAAGCGGAACGTGCGCCATCTGGAGAGGACCAATATGGAGGGCAAGGAAGATGGCTGACTCAATTGAAAATAATAAGCTTATTGTATTTCTGTAAAAGTTTGCAAAAATACAGAAAGTTTCTTGCGAGTTCTGAAAGTATACTAGTGCGTTGCATGCGGAAAAATAGTGTATTCAACAAAGTTTAACATACTTTTCCGAATACTACCACACACCACATGAACACGCTTTATGAAAACCTACACAATACGTTGGGACAATAGTTACTAATAAATAGAAATGTCTTGATTTATCAAGATCAGTGGGTTGGTATTTTTTATTCCCAACTATCAAGTAGTAAATTAATACTTCGTTTTAAAGACATACTGTGTAGGTTACTTACGAGTTAGTAACGCCCGTATTCACAAACGATGCTTGCTTAAGTGAAGCAGCAAATTGAACGCACAGTGATTGATTCGTGTATCACCTTGTGCTTCCACGCGCACTGTGAGACCTCATAGTAATGTTTGTGAATACGGGCGTAAATCACGTGCAACACTCAAATTCTTGATTTTAAGTACATATTATTTTCATCAGTGGAAAAAACCATTTAATCCAGTTGACACACACTTCAAAATCTGCACACATCGAAACCATAAATAGCGATGAAACGCCGAGATTCGATCGATAACGTCCTTTACAAGATATTACTTGTGGAAAGAATAATTTTATTCCTGCCTCCATTTACTTTTGTCGCACATTCTGCGTTACTTATTTTTCGTGAAATTTCCTTTGGCGATCTCATTTATAGCAGCACGTCTCGGCGCGTCGCGAGCGTTGTATTTCAAAGCTACCCGCGCTTAATGGAGACAAGGTAATATTCGTAAGGACTTGCTCAGGAAGCCGAGAATTTTGCCAATTCTGTAAAGAAGCATCTCGCAATTTCTCTTTATTATAAAGCTAGCTGTTCCTGCGACTTTTGCTGGAACAATATCGCTTTTCCGTTGAACAATGGAGACACGTTGCTGTGAAAATGTTTTTTGGCAGATAAAAATGTGGTCATAGTAATTTTATGAACTTAAAAATAATAAAATGCATTTATTTTAATAGAATTTATTTGAAAACTTACCTACTACTGAATAATAAATCAAACTTTGTGCCAGTTGTGCATTATGTCTTTTCTAATTTCATTCGTCCTTCTTTCAGCCAAATGACGTCCACTGCGGGAAAAAAGCCCCCTACCAGAATTTACACAAAAACTGGTCCTGCACCGCGTATGTATAATGTATACTGATTTATATTTTGAACTAAAAATGTATAAGAAATCTAAAATGGAACCAGACCCATTCGCTTTATTCACGATAGTATCAACATGAAACAGGCTTTATGCCTAAAATAGGTACTAACATAAATACGTATTTTGCAATATCATGGAATACGTTGTACTAGGTACAATATCCTTGCACAACGTTAAGCAGATTCCAATTCACCGAGCGTCTCCCTGTCAGGTGTCGCCACTGGCAAACGTGTAACACGGTGTGATAATAGGCTGTCACACACATTAGTGGCGCCATTGTCTCCTTGATATGGGCGACAAAGGCTGTCTGCTACACGCGAGATTCGGGTACAATAGGCCGTGATAAAGAAGGACTTTACTCGTCCTTGTAGTGTCACATTTACACTTATCATCATCATTAAAAGTTTAATGTTATTGCTCAACTACACATTTTTTTACTGTGGGGAAAGATGAGCTCAATTTCATTTGTGTCTCTAAAAATCTGCGTGATCTTGAATTTCTTGCGCTGCTTCTTCTCAGCACTGGCCCATTTATTGTCCTGAAGCAGTGGTAGGGTTAATACTGGAACGTGTAAAAGTGCTTTTTTAAAACCTATTTGCAGAAATACATGAATTTTATGAGTTTATGAGTTTTATCTGCATTAATTTTCATTTATTTGAATGCGTGGTTCCCTGTTTTAATTCTGATCTTGTCTGTACGTACATAAAAATGTAGTAGAATACCCTAAATATAATTGTCCGTACTTAAAGCGGTTTAGAAGAATCTTACCACAACTGTACCTACCGTGTGTTTTCCTCGTGTGGTTCAGATTGTTTTTAAATGTTATAGAATTGCTTTCGAGGAACGTGTCCCGAAATAAACTATTGTTGATATCCCTGTAGGGACAATGACAGTTGAAGAATAAACCCATACCCGTTTTGGGCTGGTCCTTTAGTGAATAGGCAGTTTTCAGTATCCCTTCGACAGTGATGAATGAATCGCTCGCAAAGTTTGCCTTTGGGTATTTAAATAAGTAGCTTCATATTTGCTTTCACAAAAACTTTGTGCTTAATTCAGAAAATGATGATAAACACATGCATGTTGACGGTTTAAGACATTTATAACAGAAAACACCTATATTAACTTAAATTGAGAAACACTGGTTAGTAAATTATTATTAGACAAGGGGCGGATTAACGTTGAAGCTTTTAAAAATCTTATAATCATCGTAGATTTAAACGAGAATAAATTATTTTATAATTAATACCTTTGGACCTAAACCGAGAAAAATAAATAAATCTTCATGAAACGGTAAGAGTGAATTAAAATTTTCAAATGTGGGTGGGTAGCTCACAATAACCACGCAGCGGTAAGCACCGTGGTTCGATTACGTATCGGTTCCCAAATCATGACAACTCACTTAAGATAATAACGTAACTTACTTTATTAACATAATACACGAGTAGATTTTATATGATTTTTAGTGTTCGGTTCATTCGTCAAATAAAATGCCTATAATTGATGGTTTAAAAAAAATAAAAGTCATTTTTATGTCCACAATTTTACGTGCCGTAATCTTCGTGGCTAATTTTTAAATCTTGTAAGATTTGATTGCCCTAAAACAGGCTAGTCTAAGTTAAATAAAAGTTAAAAGCTTACCCTGACAAGTTCCTGAGTATTTAGCTGCTAATAGCGCAGTTAGGGGTGGTTTAATGAATGTTGATTAGTTGACGGGCGCTCGCGGCCTCGTTGCCGTAACGTGGTTAGAACCATCTCGCTGTGAAGGTCAATATACCTCGGTGGACATGCAGGGTAGGACTACCAATATATTTTTAGGTACGTGAGACATTTTAAAAGAAAACATACGAATTAGAACTTAATATGAACGTCTGCTCGTTTGCCCCCTGTCCCATAAAAATGTACAGGACCGTTTACATTTGGCTTATCATTTAAAGGGTCAAGTTTGTTGGTTTTGACCTCTATCTTAACTTGACAGGAATACGTCGAGTTACCAGTCACCCTGTAAAATAAAATCATTTGATTATTCAGTTTCTTGTAAAATCCAACTTAATTCTAATTTATGAAATAAATTTTAAAAACAAGGGGACATGTGGCAGCTAGATGATGGATGGTGTTCTAATATTTATTCTAATTAGAAATTTATTCGGGCATTATTAGGCACCACAAGATTGTGATAACTTTTAGCCGAAATATTTATTTTGATAAATAAACTGGTAGGTCAATATCATGTATAGTCTAAAACCGATGTAACAAAAAACATTTTTTTTTTAACAAAAGTACCCCATCCGTAGAAATTCCGTTTTTTACTTTATCGTAGTTATGCCTAAGTGTCATGCGCTGGCGCCGCCGTGTTAGCGCAGCTACCCCCGCTCACTTCGTTCATTCCGCGCTCAGTCCCCGCCGGTTAGTGGAAGCGACCGCACGTCGATATGTCGCTATACGCGTGCGGCGACGCGAGACCACTGTGTAAAAGTGCTTTTTAAAAATCTATTTGCAAAAATAAATAAGTTTTTTTGAGTTTTTTATGTGCCGCAACCGTGATACCCCAAAAATTACGTTAAGTGATTGAACGCCGAGACAGAATCGAAATTTTATTGTTTGAGGCTCACCGGTGAGACGCGTGGCGCCCAACATGTAGTGGTTCCTGAACGCAGATGCAGTGTTTTCACCGTGAATTTGTGATTTGTACGCCACGTAAGGTGTACGTTATAGCGTGAGCGCGTGTGTACTTAGATTGTACTGCATTGCAACGTGGGATAAATGTAAGTTTAAAAGCATAGTATACAATATTATATATTTATTTTTTAACACTTTGTAACAAGACTGTTTACCATAATACCCTGTATGTTTTTAAGTTTTTTTGTCGCAATAACAAAGTGTTACGTTGCGCTTTTCCACAAACCAACAACACTTGTCTACCGCCACAAATTCCACAATGTTCTCAGTCCTCACATATGCACCCTACTTCAAAATAATGACGTTAGCGAACTCTGTCATAATGTCTGCTGCTCCAACTTCGCGCACAAAAACAGCTTCGTGACAACTTTCAGGGTAGTTAACGTAGTTAATTCAGATTTAGAGAGGTTTTTGTTTTGATACCTACACCTAAGGCTTTCCACTTTCATAATTTAGGTGAATGTCTAATAATAATATTGTTATTTTAAATAATCTTTGAAGTTAGTTTGAACTATTGTCGGATCGGAAATCGACGTAGCCGACGACGTGTTTGTAGAGTATAAGTATTGCTGATTCGATATGTTCAGAATGAAGGTAACGTTAAAATAGTAAGACACAGGTTTTAACACGACGTTTATTAATCACTAGTGGTAGTGTAACAAATGGAAATTTGAGGGTAGTTGACAATTTTTAAGCCCGCCCGAACGGACGACGCCGGGAGCCGCCACCAGTCTGCTTGTGAGTTGTGACCACGGCTGCAGCATCGCAGCCAAAACGTCAAGCCGTGAGTTACATAAACGTCGCGTTAAGACCCGTGTCTTACTACTTTAGTTGAAATGGAACGCGAAAGTTTAAAACCATAAATTACAAACTGAAAACGCGTGTTAAGCAAATACTTACTTCATTACCTATCAGACAATTATCAGATCACAAAGCTTTCATTTGATATTCCAGGACGACTGCGTAGTAGATAGTGGCAAGTAATTATTAACACGTTGAGTGCGAAACCAGGTCTATAGACCTTGTGTACGTCTCGCTTACCGTGCGGCTAAGAAAATTATAGTCTTCCTTGTCGTGCGGAAGGCATAACTTCAATTGGGTCCGGTGTAGGAAAGTGATGAATATATAACTATGATGTATTCTTAAAATAGAATCCAATGATGTACCTACCTTAATACCAGGTTTTTAGACCTGGTACCGCACGGAAGTAATAAAATGTCTTCACAATGCGAAACCAGGTCGAAGCACCTTGTACCCTGCGCACCTGGTACCGCACCCCACGCTAGCTTCGTGCAGCCAGTGTTGCCTCGCATTCGTAAGAAACGCACATGTCGACATGGCGTCAAGAAAAACAAACAAAATCAAAACTGCAAATTGATTATAATTTAATTTGCTACACGATTTATTGCTAATTTAAGTAATGTTTTTCGTGACAAACATTTGAAGTTGTAACTAAATGTTATTAAATAATATGTTTTCTTTATATATAGCTTATTTAAGTATTTATGCACGTATGTCTTATTTGTAAAATATTTAGACTAAATTATTAAAACATGTTTGTTTGTTACTTTTTTTAATTTTTATTAAAACTTAATTTAAACTATCGATATTTGTATTTCACATCCCTAGAATACCCACCAGAATTCCCTACTTCAGTGCGGCACAGGGTGCATAAGCCTTGTATTTTGAATATAGCTATAATTTTTATACTAAACAAGTTATTCACGAACGCCTTCAGGTGTATGTCAATAAATGCATTATTATTAATATTCAAAGAAAAAAAACATAATATCTATTAACATGAAGCCAAAAATAAAATTAATATATCTTAAACATTACAAGGTCTTTAAGCCTTGTGCCGCCACAATGTAAGTTTTAATACCAGGTTTACCGACCTTGTACCGAAGGAATGGAAAGTATTAGAAAGTTACTGCCGCAGCAAAGGTGTTAAAAAGAGACAGACAACTCTGTCATCATTGTGTTTATACTATTCAATTTAGTATTTTTCCATAGTAGAAACCAGGTCTATGACTCCCATTGACGTAGAAAAATTCCTCGTTCATATTAACACTGGCATAATATCACCATAAACCTAATTTGTTTAGACAATACTTACTTCTATTTAATTTACTCCGACTTTTATTTACGTAGAACCAATTTAATGTTCATTAAATACTGGCTAAGCGGCCATTCAGAGTTCCTCTTTATTGTCGTAATAAGTTTGGTCTGGGCCTGCGCACGCGCTCCGTCTGCTGCGCACGAGCCGATGATTGATATAGAACCAATTAAATTCAAATACAACCAGTTAATTGTGTAAGAACAAGAAGTACAGAGTGAATTGTATCTTTGGGCTTTCCATCTCTATCCTTCAGTTTTCAATCTGATGCTAGAAGAAATTTTGCACTAATGATTTTTTGAAATTATTTTTTGAAATTAGTCCGCTCGTTTGCCTCCTGTCAAACAAAAAGAAATCGTTATACAGAGTGGCATTTTGTAATGCCACCTGAAGGGAAAGTACTCTTAATACTGTAGATTATAACATTTTACTCAAAGAAAACATTCCTTTATTTTTGAAAAGAAATAGAACTGCCGTCAACGATTTCCAAAAATTTGCTTGCTACACTCGGGAATCAAACCAACTAAAATCTGTTAAAAATTACACCTTGTATTTTTATTGCATCGATCGTTAGGGTTAAGTATGGAATAATATGGAATAAGGATGGAATCTTTCAAACAAACTTGATAAATCAAATGAAAGGAAAACCATGAAATCTTAAATTATTGTAATTATTTACAGAAAATTGTATGGTATGGTGGTAATTTTTTGAAAAAATTTCGAAAATCTTTGAATGCAGTTGTCTTTCTTTTCAAAAATAAAGGAATGTTTCCTTTAAGTAAAATTTTCGATCTACAGTATTTAAGGGTACCTTCCCTTCAGGTGGCAATACAAAATTTCACCCTGTATTATCAAAAAGCTGTAGTTACTTCAGACCATGAATAAGATCTAACTTATTTTAAAAGTAATTGATATCTCCAACAAAATATTGCTAGTTTGAGGGTAGTAGAATGCAAACATCGACGCGGTTCGATCGTTCAATGTCAGAAGTCAGTACAAATAGGCTATCGCTCACAGTTATTGGACAGTTTGTAGGAAAAAAATATGCAAAATATCACTAAAAGTGCCCATAAAACTACGTTTATTTTTATTTTACCACACGGAGGTTCAAAATTGACAAATATGACGACTGACAATAATTTAATGGATCAGTAGATTGTTTTATTTTATGTTGTATTTGTTTGTTGCAGAGAGGTGTACCTGCTTATTGGAGTGAAGTGTCGCGGTCACGGAAACAACGGCGGGAGTACGGGTAAGTGGCTTTGAAGCGATTTGTTTGCGTTTAATTTTAAGCACCAAAAATGTCCTTTGGCCAACTGTGAGCTAAGCAATTAGGTCAAGGTCGGGCACCCGTTATAAAGTAACGAGACGGGTTGACATTTTGAGCGTTATTTTATTAAAACAAGACCTTCTGTTAAGCGAAAGTCACCAGCATAAAGCGTGAACGATGTTATCTTACTTTTTAAACTTATTAAACTAACTAGCGGCCGCATTGGCGGCCGCCCGCGACTTCGTACGCGTGGATCCCGTTTTACCCCCTTCATCTATCTTACGCGGTTTAGATTTTTTCATACAAATGTTTTTTCCCGCTAACTCCCGTTCCCGTGGGAATTTTACAATATCCTGTTGTATCTAAGCTTTAAGTTTACTAAGGTACCTGCATGCTAAATTTCAAGCGTCTAACTTAAGCGGTTTAGATTTTTCATACAAAAGGATTTTCCCGCTAATTCCCGTTCCCGTGGGAATTCCTAAGTATACTATAACCTGTCCAGGAGTATGAAGAATAATTGTACCAAGTTTCGTTAAAATCCGTCGAGTAGTAGTTTTGTTTCCATAAGAAACATACAGATTTTTGGCATCAGTATCGATCACTAATCACCCCCCGATAGTTATTTTGAAAATATATATATTTCATGTACAGAATTGACCTCTCTACAGATTTATAAGTAGGTATAGATATTATACATACTTAGGTACAAGACAAGTTATATACAAAATATTATATTTTACATCGGTAGCTGTGCAGCCTGGTAATCCTATTACTGGACCAGCTGTACATCATAAGCATAATTATTATGAAACTGTAGGTAGCCTACATTTTAGTTGCAAATAAAGCATTTATTACAACTACATGCAGTATTCGTTTGCAGTACTTACATATTCCTTCATGTACCGATTTAATATACAGAGTTATTAAACGCAACGTGTATTAGTGTTTTCGGCAAGCTTAACTCCAGAAAAATAAACGAATTATTATGAATTTAACGAAAAAGTGTGTGTGGGCTTGTAGTACCGCAAGTGTGAGTAATATCGGGAGAGCGCGTTTATTTTCGGCGCGCGATCATATCGGAATTCATAGCAAATGATCGAACAATAGATATCGGCAATAAAAAATAAAAAGTCACTTACCATCAGGTGAGATACAGGCCAAGAGCTTCCTCGTTGTGGAAAAAAAAAAAAAAAAAAAAAAAAAAAAAATGGCATCGCTACTGGGTTTCAAATGAGATTCTTGCATTTTTCTCACACTCACAATCATTCACATTTAGGACTAAGAATATGAAACTTCTATCTTACATTGGAATAAGATTACTCAGTTAATGAGGGCTATCGTTTTAGCGCTCACCAGTTAGCGCCACTGTAGAGTAAGGTCCTGTCACTTGCTAGTAGCGAAGACAGTGGCACCAACTGGTGAGCGCGAAAGTGGTAGGAGGACTATCGTATTTGCACTCATCAAGATGGCGCCACTGTAGAGTAAGGTCCTGTCATTCGCCAGGGGTGCCAACTGTTAAGTATAAAAACGATAGCCCTCATTGGAAAAGCCATTGTCTTTGCAGGGCATTGGTAAAGTCTCGAGTAAATTACCTAAGTTTTGACCAATGCAAAAAGGTCATAGTTAGTGTCCATTAAGTACGTCTTCTTCATTAGTTAAGTATAATCATGAAATTATACTCAGTATTATTTTATAATGCAGTGTGTGAACAAATTTTAGCACATTCATTCGCAATCTCACCCGATTATAAAAATCTATGACTAGAGATAGATCGTTTTGATGAAGAAATGCCTAATTAAATAATTAATTATCTTAGTTTATAAAATCAAATTAATTTTAGACACACTTTATAATTCCTTTCCAATAAATACGAGAAATGTCATGTTCAAACTGTTAATGTAACAACTCAACAGTAACTAAACAGATCAAAGAGCGTAGTTTTTGATTTACAATAATTTTCACACGTCATTACTATCATAAACAGTCTCCAGAAATAGTTGGTGCTCGGAAATTCTACGCCAATCACAAAAATAGCGATTCATGTTTTGTTTATGTTTGAGGATGATGGACAGCTTTAAGTAATTTAGAACCAGTCGTAAGAATAAAATTAATGGATAAGTATGTATTTATAGCATAACGTTACACGTAAACACAGTGTTATGATGTGTTTTGCGAGTGATTTATGTACTGTTTATTAGCATGCAACACACCCGAACTTCATGTGAATTTACTTGTTTAATAAATTAGTGGTCATACTAAATAAACCGTTAACCCATCAGTATGCTATAGTTTAAGAATTTGTATTAGGAGTTAGCCTTGGTTTACCACTGCATGTCGACAAGGATCGAACTGGCGCCTTCTTGATCAGCAGTTCGACGTTTAAGCAGTTAAGATATTGTCACCCTACACTAATTTTGTGTAAATCTTTCGTTGATCAAGGCATAGAACTCACGAAGTCACATTCTAGATAGCTAAAAATAGTCTAAACTTTTGGGTTTGTCATACTTAAGTATAATAATTGATATTGCTTCGAAGAAAACGTAAAATTATCTCGAATTATTTTAAAATGATAATAAATAGTGACAAATTCGTAACTTTTTTTATCCACAACGAAGAAGCTCTTGGCCTTGTGAAATTAATAATTTTCATTAGACGTTTTAGGCGTTACATGAAAAACTAGGTTACGGCCTACGACTAATAATGAAATTCCGACTGATTACATCTCCTTTGCAACGTGGAGCTTTCCACCTTGTCTAAAAATATATTTTTTATTATTTCCACTCCATCGCGAACCCGCTTCGCCCCCGGCGCTCCCAATAATGACGTATTTAACGAAATCAGCCGCCTTTATACCCCGGCCCGACAACCTCGTTACACGCTCCACACACAGGAATACTGCAAAGGAGGAGGGGGACGTATGGACCAGTAACCTGTAATGCTTTTAAAAAGATATTGACTTTGTTACTTCAAAGACAATGGAAAATATCGGCAACGTACACTTTGTGCTTCGACTGTAACGATGATGGTTTTTCCTTATTAATTTATTTTCCACCTGTTTCACAATAAATATTGACGTACAAGCCATAATTGGGTAATTACACTAACATTACTAATTACTAATTAAAATAACATAATTCATTGGTTGGGTTTTTGTGGCGGTCAAGCTGTAGATCCTGGCTACACAGGAGTTGCAGCGGTGGGAACGAGAGGTGGGAATAGTCCCGTACAAGCCATAATAATGAGTGATAATGAGTTGGTTGGGGAGTATACCTACATAAAGTCTAGTCTTGGCAATAGTCTAGTAATCGTTGGGATACTTATTGGTAGTATTGATAATGGTTGAATAATTCCTCGGTGTCAGTTTTTTTTTTTTTTTTTTATTAGTGCTACTGAAATGCACTTGCAACTGGTGCTAACGGTTTACTCCAATTGCAATGCGGTGTTTTAAATGGAGATTTTGTGGGTGTTCATACTGTTCATTTATTAAAATCTTTCAGGCTGTTTACTATATAGGTTATGTATATTTTAAAGCTATTGGTAGTTTCTTCTTTTTTGGTTATATCTATTAGATTGTAGGGATTTACGTTAAGCAAGCGAGAAGTGGTTTCATGGATGTGGCGTTGTGTGACGAATCTAGGGCATTGTGTAAGAAGATGTTCCCATGTTTGTGGCGTTTGGTCGGTGTCAAAGTTTGATCTGAATAAAATAAGTCCTATATTATTTTAAACAAAAATAGAATTGCTTACAAGGTAAATTCATTCTAGTGTCAGGACTATTTTTACTTATAATGGAAAATTTAATAAAAGCATATTAGTGTCCGGCGAAGCCCACTGTCCCACGTACAGTGTAATCACAGCCACGCGCGTAGCCTCCGCTGACCACGGACTGACGGGTTAAGGCGAAGCTATTCGCAGCATTTTGTAAAGAAATATTTTTAAAACTATTCCTAAACTAACACAAATATTTCGTAAAATACATATAACATTTCAGGAATTTTGTTTTTATAATAACGTTTGCGAGATGCCATTGGATGCGAGTCTCATCAACCATTCTCACTAAAAATTAACAGGAAAGCCGACATTAGAAAATTATAATTGAATGCCATGCAAGAAATGGATTATAACATACAAACAAAATTATGGAGTTTCGGTCGCGGCATCATTTTTATGTTAGCCTTACGTTTTCCCAATATTTTCCCAATATAATGTGTATTGCTGTTGGTGTACCTTTATCAATAAATAAATAAATAAATTTTGTACGTTATCCCTTAAATTGTAGATGAATATCAATGAATCAATGTAGTTGTCTTTTACCATATTCAAAATATACGAAATAATCATCTTTGTGTCTTGAATATTGTAAATAAAGTTGGCCGACTAAGGTCTCGGTGACGGCCAAGGTCCAGGCCTGCTGGCCAATATCAAAGGAAATAGAAAAATTATAATAATCACATATTCATTCACTCCTTTATGTACCTACGCTTCTTCCGAAATATCAAGGGTTGTACAAATCAACAAACCACACAATTGCTAAGATTTTTACTATTTTCAAGAGACGTGCTTGATTTTATTCATCATCATTTCAGCCACAGGACGTCCACTGCTGAACATAGGCCTCCCCAATGCTTTCCATGTTGATCGATTGGTAGCGGCCTGCGTCCAGCGCTTCCCTGCTAGCTTGATTTTATTAATGATGCTGAACAAATCTTGCCAAAGCTATTAGAAGAACTACCACCGTACCTGTCTAGTAGTTTCTTCAAAATACTCTTAAAAGGCTGACACATTTTTACCGCCTAAATCACGTCAGTATTATTGTAAATTTTTCGTAAACAAAAATATCCTGTTTCAGTTAGACCAGCGAATGAAAGTAAACAGAAAAACATCAAATTACACTTGACCTGAACTAAACGAACCCAATTATAAAAATTAACGCAAACAGCAAATTAAGGGCGAAAATTAAATCCTTTGTAATTTGCTGAGCTACGGTTATTTTCTTCTTTTATTAGAGTTCAACGCTCGTAGCACGTAGTAGGTTGCTACGTTAGGTACCTACTCGTAGCGCAGTAAAAGTCGCGTTGACTACGGCGTAGCAGACTCGAACCGGGTGTTCTACGAACTATTATGTAGCATTTACTTCATTAATTATTCATTTATATCAGTAACTGGCTGACCCGGCGAACTTTGTTCCGCCTTAATGGCAATAAATAAGCAGACTTTTTTTTAAATTTCGAACGGGAATAAAGTATCCTATGTCCTTCTCCTGGCTCTAAACTACCTCCCTGACAATTTTCAGCTAAATCGGTTCAGCCGTTCTTGAGTTATAAGTGGAGTAACTAACACGACTTTCTTTTATATATAGATGATTGTTCATTTTGTTTTGTGAACCGTAATTATTTATTCAGAAAATGTTAAATTTGCTACATATTACAAGTTATGCCTAATTACTTGTATAGCAAATGGCGGTTAAATGTCTTGTTTTAACGAAACGAATCGAAATGCACATCGTTGTGAGCGATGCGATGATGTTTATAATCTTGGACGTTTACGATCTTTAGGGTGAATTGTTAAAAATAATTAAAAAAAACTCTAAAACTCATTTATTTCTGTAAATAGGCTTAAAAAAAGCACTTTTACACGTCCCAGTATTAACCCTACCACTGCTTCAGGACAATAAATGGGCCAGTGCTGAGAAGAAGCAGCGCAAGAAACTCAGTCACTATTGTCAGCCTCTTTTTCAAAGGTTTACATGCTTTAAAATGTACAAAGTTATAAATATTTATGCGAGCTAGGCAGTAACACATCCCAAACATTTTTATCTTTTAAATAATTACTTACTGAATAACCCTCCTCCTGGCGCCAGTCGGGTAATATAGCCATTCATATTACATAACTGTGAGCCTTCAAAACCTTTTCATTTCATGATAGCTAAGAGTAAGATTTGTGCTTGTCTTGTTTTTGTCCTTGTATTCAAATCCGTCAGATCGTTTCGGTTACAGTGTGACTACCATGAGTTTACGTTAGGTGAGCTCGCTAGCGAATACGTCAAAAAATTCTATGAAGATTTTATTTCTTGAAAGTAGCCGCTAGGGGCGCTGCACAATATGTCATACATTTAAATGTCATTTCTTTACGCAGTCGCTAGCGAGCACACCTAACGTAAACTCATGGTAGGCACACAGAACTTCAAAAACGCTATTTTTTCTATTCGACATTCGGGTAAAAAACATCCTCAACTTAAGCGTTGCCCTTTAGTTTCCCATATTAGAGTCCAAAGCAATCCAGCATTGTTTTAATTTAATAACGGTCTCCGAGCCCCCTGACGGGCGCCAGGCGACAGCCCTCGGGGCCGCGCGGGCCTTATAAGGCGCGCCGCGCGCTTTGGACCGCACATCCCGGCGAGCCACCAAGAGGCCATGGTATCCTGATTGGAGTCACTGGTAAGTACCTGTTGCACTATTTCTTGCCTCCATTTTTACTAAGGCCCGATTCGATTAATCATTTATCTGAAAATAACTCCTGGTATTACTGGCACATTGACAGTTTCAGTATGGGAAATATGTCAAAACTAATGCTTTATTCCGAGATTAATAATTTTAAGAATAAGAATAAGAATACTCTTGTTTGGTCGAATGCACCCTAAGATTGTGTAACATTTTCTAGGTAGATGAGATAAATAATGAGTTTAGAATTTAGAAGGCATTGTTTGTACGAAGTTCAAATAGGTATTTTCCACTTTCAAAGCCATTGAGGTTCAATTTCAACAATCGTCCCTTGATAATTTTAAAATATTTTGGGGGTTTATGGTGTTTTTTTCAACATGGAATAAATTGTTTAAGAAATCCTCCCCAAGTTAATTCTATACATACTCGTACAAGTCAATTTTGTGTTTTGATACTTTTGATGTATAATTTAAAGTATATCTAACCATTAGTGTCAGAGTATGCCTATTTAAAAGTCATAATAGGTACTAATACATACATCTTTACATTATACGAGTACCTTACAAATATTTTTGTACATTATTTAAAAATCCAGGTCTATAAAGTGTGAAGTCGCATAATTTTATAAGAACGTTGGAAGAGTGTGTAAAAAGGGTATAACCCACCACTTAAATAGTGGTGGGTATAGGTCACTTCTCGACTATTAGACTGCCTAGTACACAGACAGTACTGAATGAAATTAAAATATTTATTTTAGTGATCCAAAGAATGACGATTTGTTCAAAAGTTAAAAATTAAAAAATTATGAGCCTTTTATGATTTATTTAATGAAAATACTAATTAGTAATCCATTTCAATTATAATTATTTTACAAAAAAAAACTTAACGCTGTACTTAGTTTTAAACAGTTTTTCATTAAGTTTTTAATGAGGATATAGGTAAATCTTTTGAATAGGCAAGTCCCATTTTTTCAATGAACTTACCATTGATTAACATTTTTATTTTCTTTTCAGATAGTAACAAAATGCACACACGAATGTACATTTTCCTACTACTCCTACTACTTCTATCTACGGACATCGCACTCGGTAGCGTCAACAAAACTAAAACGACGAAGATCTCGCACAAGCACAACTCTGCTAAATATCACCTAAAAGCCCACAGCGACCGCTCGAAGCGATCCATCGACGACGACGACGAAAATCCTTTTTGGCCCAATAGGGGAAAAAAAGAATTAAACGCACTCATAAATTCAGAGAAAGAGTCGCCATTTTGGGCAACCAGAGGAAGAAGGGAAAGTTCATCCGTCGAAAACTATATAGATGCTCAAAAACCTTATAAATCGTATCTATCCAAAAATGATAGGTATTGTGAGAATTGTTTCCCTTCTAGTAATTCGGATGAAGTATACGGAAATGTTAAGCACACTCGAGATGATGTAACGTCACCGTTTTGGGGCAATCGCGGACGACGCAGTTCCGAGGAGTTAATTGATAATTTTTTACCCGAAAGTCTTTTTTGGGGAAGCAGAAGCGCGCGGCAGGAAAATGAACCTTTTTGGGGAAACAGGGGTAGAAGACAAGACGATCCTCCATTCTGGGGCCATAGAGGAAGGCGTGAAGATGAACCGTTTTGGGGAAACAGAGGGAGGCGTGAGGAAACACCATTTTGGGGCCATCGTGGAAGACGCGATGATGTAGATGATCCTTTTTGGGGTAATCGAGGCAGAAGAGACGATTTCGAACCTTTTTGGGGTAATCGAGGCAGACGAAAAGACTCGGAGCCCTTTTGGAGTAGTCGAGGCAGACGTAAGGAAGATTTAAAAGATTCAATTCTACACGCGATTAATAACGTAGAGAATGATATAGAAAATTTATCGAGACTAAAGAAAAGTGACAGCGAGCACAATTCATTTTGGGGTACCAGACCGAGGGATAGTAAGTTGAAACATTTATTTGACGGACCCAGGAACAGACCCCACGCCTTGACGACTGAGCCCCGCACAGTTCACGATAATAGGATCTATGCCGAGGAACCACATTACATTATTGTAGAAAGAAACAGTCGTTCATCGGCTGAAGATGACCCTTTTTACATTTCAAGGGGCAAAAAGTATTATATCAATTTGCCGAAAGCAGCGAGGGATCGACGCGGGGCTATTGAAGAAATAGTGAAATCCGTTAGGAACGACCCTTTCTACA
This sequence comes from Ostrinia furnacalis, assembly GCF_004193835.3. NCBI lineage: Eukaryota > Metazoa > Arthropoda > Insecta > Lepidoptera > Crambidae > Ostrinia > Ostrinia furnacalis. Next base: position 386,633 of record NW_021134898.1, read on the forward strand.
TAGCCAGAGGTAAAAAAGATGACATTGTCAAAGTTGCTAATACTACAATGTCTCACGAAGAATTCGTTAAAGCTAAGGAACTAATTTGCGCTACGGTTGAACTTATTATGATGAAAAACGAAAACAATAAGACGAAAAGGGACATCACTGATAGCGAAAGAGACAGGCGAACGATATTGAAGAAATTGGCGGCTCAACTGCAAATGGACCCGTACTTTGTAAGCAGAGGCAAGAAGTGCGGCGACTCCAACAACGATGATAACTTAGTAGAGTTCATTAACGAAGTGGCTGGGAAATGTAACTAAAGTATTTTCAAAGGTGTAACAGAACAATGGCCTACTTGGAAGATGTATATTTATGTACTTAACGTATTCATTATTATTAAGATTCGTTGTGTAATTTAATAAAATTGGTTGCGTGCTAAGGAGGGACTTACCAGTATTTTATTTCCCTAAAACATTAAAAAAGCAACTTATGCCCGTTTTCACCATCAATCCCTAATTTTTAAGTGACCTTTATGAAGATAAAATGCCTGTTAAGTGTTACCGTAGGGGTCACTTATACACATTAGGGGTTTAATGTTGAAAACGGGCACTAGGTCAGTAATTTATTTTTTTAATAATAATTATGGTATTGTAAGATTTTTAGGCAAGTATTACTATCCAACATAATATAAAAATTCTATTCTCAGTTGAAAACTCGATTTATAGTTGTAAGTGACAATAAGGATTTAATTACTGAAGGGCAACTAGAACATTACGTAATTTAAATAAATAGAAATACTTTTATTTTTCACCAAATACAAATACAATTTGTTAATTGCAAATTATATAGCCACGATAGCCGAACGGTGAAGGGGTCGGCGTGGCCGACTCGAGATCCGAAGAACGCGGGTTTGAATCCCACCGCCGCTCGACTATTGTGGTGAGCCCACTCGTAACAAGCTTTTATTAAGCTTAACACGAGGGGCTAACGGGACTATTAGTCCAGTCAAATTAGACATGAACCCTGCAATAATTCGCATACAGCTGAAAATTGGTACGAATGTTCGGAGCACCATTATGAATTAACTGTGAAAAGTCCCCATCGATCCGACGTGTGCTAAAAAAAAAATTCAAGGTCTAATTTGACTGGACTATATTAGTAACTAGCTGACCCGGCGAACTTTGTTCCGCCTTAATGGCAATAAATAAGCAGACTTTTTTTAAATTTCGAACGGGATAAAAAGTATCCTATGTCCTTCTCCTGGCTCTAAACTACCTCCCTGACAATTTTCAGCTAAATCGGTTCAGCCGTTCTTGAGTTATAAGCGAAGTAACTAACACGACTTTCTTTTATATATATAGATTTGGGCAATACAAATTGCTAATAATCTTTAAAAAAAATATTACAACATTTGTTGGCGCTGTTGCTATCATACGTACCGATCGGCTTTTTTTACCCGACTGCGCAACGCAAAGGAGTGGTAATGTGTTTATTTCAATCCTTAATGGCTGTATTGTGTACTGCCCATGTGCTGCAATGGTAATTTAGATGGTAATAATCAATTACCTGATGTAATTTTCGTTTTATGTAGTCTGTAAAATGTTAACAGGGAAGTTTATGAAATAAAACAAAGCCAATTTAGTGCGACCTCTTTTTAATACTCTGCAGTTATAAATATAGGATACATCGTCCAAACACACTATTTAAAATTTGTTGCTCACAATGACGGGCAGGTAACAGTGGATATATTTGAGCAATCACAAATTTTGTTCTAACCGCTATTCCATCTGGAAACGAAAATGACTTCCATGCTACATCAAGGTACACTGATCCATTAAACTGATGATTTTGTACCAGCTACTCGATTACACAACTCTTAATTTGATCGAAACGATAAAAGTCTATGTAGGGTTTAATTTTAAATATACAGCAAATACATAATCTGTTAAAACTTGCAAAAATATTTTCAGAGTCGAAAATCGATCAAGCTAACTTAGACAATATTTTGGTATTTGAAATATCTTAAAATGTTTTAATGTAGTAAAATATAATATTTACTTTAAGTATCAGTAAGAATCATCAGTACTGAAATACATAATATCACAACTACTCAAACAACAATATCTTGTGTTGATATGGATACAAATATGGTAAACGATTCGAAAACCTCCACAATACAATAATAACGTGTAAAGGTACGTAACAGGCCATAATCCAGATCGTCCAAATCTGCAAATATTTATAATTCAATAATACTGTGTGACCTTTCATAAATGGACCCATTTATGCAAACAAGAACCAACCCACAGCAGGGTGATTTCGAGAAAACGAGACTTTTGTAAACAGATGTTGCAAAATGCGTACATAATATATTAATGAATGATTACTTGTTAATCTTATGTGGGATACTGCAGCCTATCTAGGAATATCAGATTTATAAATTTTATAAGTTATAATATAAAGTAAATCGTAAAAAACCGGTTGGTTCTTTCTTGCAAAAACATTTTTTGTTGCTTAGTTCCTTCTTGCAAAATGGATGTAAGATTTCATTGTTGTGATATATCCAAAATTAAAAGTCATTCTATATAAAATACAGATTTTAATGCCTTTTATTAGATAGTGAATTGGAATCACGAACCCTTCAAACTAAAATCACCATTATTATCGTCTTCTACCTCAAAATCGATAGGCCCGGTAATACTGTCGATATGGTCTTCTATGTTGCTGCTTTTCAGGGTTTTGTAGAAATTGTGTGTGTCGTTTTGGTATTAGATGCAGAATACTTTTAATATTCTGTTAGTTTAGCCTCAGATATAGCTTTTCCTGTAAGCTAAAGTAAGTCCATGTCATTTTTATTATTAAGACATTTTTTATGATAAAGGTACAAACGCAACGATAAGAACGGATTTTTTATTTTTAAATAGCTTAATTTTAACACTATCAAGAACTATGCTACATGGTTCCTTCAAGACTAACCTGATTTCCACTAAGCAAACAATCTTTGGTTCTGTTTAGTTATAAAAATTTTGTAACAATTTTTGCTAAATGGAACCAACCAACATTGGTTCTAGTTTGCATAATTAGTTTAAATAAGTGCTTAGGGACCATGCTGTATAGTTCTTTATAGTTTTTAAAAGTTGGCCAAAGCGGGTTGGTTCCGCAAGTGACAGTGCTGTATCTCTGTTGTTAGTCGTTAAAAATGTACCATAATTTTTTTGAAGATAGAATGCGTTATTTGAGCGCCATCTATGTACTTAACTCAATTTCACTCAAAGTGTGGGTTGGTTCCTGTTTGCATAAATGGGTCCAAATAAATCTCAAAAATTTTGATAAAAATTTACTCTTATGCATTAAAATGATATTGACATTTCATGTCCTAACTAATAGTTAAATAATCTCAAAATATTACATTTCAATCACGCTCACAAGCGTAAAACACGTTATTTTTGAACGTTTACTTTATATATTTTATATTAGCATATATCAACGTTTAACTTTATTGAAAGCTGGAATAATACTAACATTCAGGTCCAACGAAAACGTTTGAAAATAAAACTTTAGGCTCTCGTCTGTCCTCTGCGCACATTCACATCACTTACACGTACAACGTCAATTCCATTCATGTGAATCTCCAGAAGGTCTTCCTCTTGGAAGGTCTGTGACTAGTTCGAACCGGGTCGGCGTCACATTCGTTTCAGACGCGCCAGAGGAGCAGGTGGTTGGTGGAGTCCTCGCGTCCGGCGTCCTCGGTCATGGTGGAGCTTCTGAAGTCTTCGTAGCCGTCGCCGCCCGAGATGATGAGGGTCTCCTTGTTGGTCTGCGCGGTGTCGTGCTGCTTCTGCAGCTTCTCGGCGTTGGCGGAGCGCCGGCTGAGGGCCTTGGTCTTGAGGGAGGTCTGCGTGGTTTTGGCCGGCTGCCGGTGCGGCGCGGGATTCTCGACAATGGTCAGGAACCTCACGTGACCAGTGTGTCCGTAAGGTATACCTGTTGAATAGGAGACGAAGGTGAACACAGTTTTCTTTCAATGCGGAAACGGAGGGGGTGCTGACCTGTGAGCGGCAGTACGGTGAAGGCGTCTGTAGGAGTGGACTATGGGCGAAGGTGACACCTGTAAGAGGCGGTACGATGCAGGCGCCGGGAAGAGGGGACGATGGGAGTGGGGGTGGTGACATGACGTGAGCGGCAGCATGGTGAAGGCGTCGGGTGTAGGGGACTGTAAGAGGGAGTGGGTGACCTGTGAGTGGCGGCACGGTGAAGCCACCGAGGGAGGGGGGTGGTGACCTGTGAGCACAGCACAGTAAAGGCACCAGGGAGGGGGTGGTGACCTGTAAGCGGCGGCACAGTAAAGGCACCAGGGAGGGGGTGGTGACCTGTAAGCGGCGGCACAGTGAAGGCGCCGGTGAGAGTAGACGATGGGAAGGGGGTGGTGACCAGTGAGCACAGGCACAGTAAAGGCACCAGTGAGAGGGTAGTGACCTGTGAGCGGCGGCACGGTGAAGGCACCAAGGGGAGAGTAGACGATGGGAAGAGGGTGGTGACCTGTGAGCAGAGGCACAGTAAAGGCACCAGGGAGAGGGTGGTAACCTGTGAGCGGCGGCACGGTGAAGGCGCCGGTGCGCGCGTCGGGCGCGTGCTGCAGCGGCGCGGTGAGCAGCACGCCGGCGCTGGTGCCCACCCACAGCGTGTCGCGGTACGCGGCCAGCGCCGTCACGCGCAGGCACGCCGCCTTGTGCTGCCGGATGATGTCATCGCAGCCTGACCACACAAACAACGACATTATTAGTCAACGCTCAACTCTAGAGCATACAAATAAAGTGTAACATTATTCTCAAAAACATAGAAGAATGATGTTTGAGTTGATTCAACGCTACTGTCTCTCAATCTCAATCAATTAACTCGCTCAAAACATCTCAAAACCTCAAGATGAGCAAACCCCAACGATGAGGGCACACCATAGAGTGGAGTCCCGCAGAATATGATCCAATTCCAGGATTAATATCAAACATGCTAAAGTGGTAATAATCAGCAATGCAAGATTTTCTTTTGGAGAACAGTATCATCATTTTCACGTATCCCATAGACAGCCCCCATTAGGTGAACCAAGGATCTGATGAGGGTCGCGGGAGGTTTCTGGATACGGGCGGCGCAGAATCGGTCAATGTGAAAATCCTTGGGTGAGGCCTTCGTCCAGCAGTGGACGTCATTTGGCTGAAACGTACGATACCATGTCTCACAACGGGGCGGCAGTCGTCACTCATCATCATCATCATCATTTCAGCCACAGGACGTCCACTGCTGAACATAGGCCTCCCCCAATGACTTCCTCATCGCACGGTTGGTAGCGGCCTGCATCCAGCACCTTCCCGCTACCTTTATCAGGTCGTCGGTCCACCTTGCTGTCGTCACTCACCGTGCAGCATCTTGGTGACCTGCGGCGTGATGTTGATCTCGGCCAGCTGCTCGCGCGAGGCGGCGCGGTAGCAGCGCAGTTGCGCCGCGTTGTGCAGCGACAGCCAGATGGCGCCGCCGCTCACCGCCATGTGGCTGATCGGCTTCGACTCAGTACTTATTTGGAATGTTTCTTCAATCTGTATGCACATACATTATAACAATCAATTTGCATTGCCTACATTTGAAGATCTCGAATATGTTGAAGATGTAAAACAGAAAGTTTTGAATGCCTGGCTATCGCAATTAAAATATGGTATAAAGGAAAGCACATGGTGTCGTGCCCTGCATGCACAAACAACTGCACGCAGGAAGATTTAATGAAGGCTACTAACAACGCTACTATTGTGGCGGAGTTTTGGGCTGACACTGTGTAGGTTTGTTGTCGACACGACAAGAAGAAGAAGGAAAAATGAATGCATCCGAATGGGAATGTGACTTTCTAATTCAGATGACCCAAAAAGATTACACTGGATGATTTACTACTTGCTTAACATTGATCCCTCCCTTTTATATCAAGAAGTAAACTTCGATACATCATCTTGGTTCCTAAAGTATAAGATATAAAAGTAGAAGCAGTAACAGATGAGGAGGTGGTTTACCTGGAAGGTGTGCGGGTTGATGATCTTGATGCAGGCGTGGGTGGCGCACCACAGGCGCGCGCCCCACAGCAGCATGCTGCTGACCGCGCCGCCGCCGCCGCCCACCGCGATGCTGCACTTCTCCGCCCACGACCCGTCTGCAGACACCACAATCAATACTCAGGTCTAAGGCGTGCAACAAATGTTATGACACCTGGGACTTAAAGAGAAAATTTACGCCTGTATTCACAAACGATGCTTGCTTAAGTGAAGCAGTAAATCTAACGCACAGCGTTGAGTAGAGCTCAGTGATTGATTCGTGATTCATCCCGTGCGCCCACGCGCACTGTGAGACCTTATAGTAATCTTTGTGAATACGGGCGTTAGCAATGTGCTTCCGTGAATGTCGTTAGATATGACTAAGAGAAAAATATAAGAACCCCCTAACCCATCTGGTCATGTGAGAGTGTAAGCCAAATCCTCCATTTGCCTCTGGTAGAGTGGCCCCTGGAGACGCTCTTGTTTTAGTATGAGAGCAATAACATCAAGACTGCGCATTTCATAATAATAAGAGAAGAATGAACTGAACATGGAAAGCGATTTCAATCCAGTTCGTTTCGTACCTTTGATCATAATATATCACAGACTTTACTAACCTATATCCCTGCAATAGACTACGAGATCGCCATTGCCAAGAGCAACAAACACCTTTCCTTCGACGTACCTGAAACCAAAAATTAAATATTAATCATCATCATTTGTAATCTTTTATAGATGAGTAAATTAATGGGTTTGGAAAAGCATAGACTCACAACACTTCCTTGAGGAACACCGACATCTATTTCTTAAGTATAGATGTATACTCAACTATTTATGTACTTCCTTATTTATTATAGACAATCTGGCTATATTCTCGTTAAATTCATTAAATTATTTTTGATTAATTGCACCACACCGGGTAGTCAAAGTGTTCGTAATGGTCAAACGCGTCGCGAAAGTTACTCACACAATGGAGTGGACCCCGGAGTTGTGCTGCATCTTGACCTTGTTCTTCTTGACGCGGATGTTGTCGAGGCAGTTGTACACGTGGATGCAGCCGTCCTCGGTACCCAGCCACATGGTGGGCTGGTTGGCGCTGCTGCTGCTGTCTTCGGAGGACTGCCGGCTGGCAGGAGACGAGAGGGTGCCTGGGGAGTGCAATGGATAGATGATGATTTTGTTTTAACGAGAGAAGGTGATGGAAGCGTGTGTTGCGGTGTCAGGCAAATGAGGCTTAGTATTATGAATTAATTCTAAAGTTTTTCCAATCTTTTAATAAGTCTGGTGTATCTAATTCTCTAAATTCTATTTGTGTTTATTTGAAGATAATGTTTCTTCACTGTTTGATAACTTATCAGAGACAAAGTACTTACGTTCTATGTATTTTTTAGTTGTTATTGTTTGACCTAAGTATAGTAGCATCTTCATGCGTATGGACTATAAATACTCAACTATTTATTGATAAATCAACTAAAATGGAATCTGTTTGTTGTTAAGCATTATAATGTGCACGTTAATGTTCATGATGAAAATGTATTCTTAGGTATAGGTATAAAATCTGATTCAGCTTTTTTGTGGGTAAAAAGTGCTATAGTAATTATACTGTATGTAAGCATGCATGTAAAATTGCAAAAGAGAAAAGTTGAGACATGCGAAAGGCTTCATTAAAAAGCACAAGCTTTTTAAAATAGGGGTTTAAAGGTATTACCGAGCATACTGCGTCCATGTACTACGTTGCATAAACATAGGTAATTCAAAATTAGGAAACATAACGAATATAATAAATTTCTCTCAATACATTGTGTTGACTGATCTATTGGAAATGTGTAGGTAGATAAAGTAAGAAATATACATTTTAATAAATCAATAAAACTTGATAGGAATAATTAGTCTAACATAGAGTAATCATCTACTTGAAATAGTAAAGACGTTACGTAGAAGTAATACTTATTCGATGCAAGTCCAAAGTAACATTTAGTAGGTACCTACAGTAATCAACTTAAATATTTCAAAGTGTAACATACTCGGACACGCACCGGTAGTGATGCCCATGGCTTGCTTGTCCACCGCGGGGTTGGAGTTGGACTTGATGACGGGGTGGGGTGGCGCGTGCGCCGTGTGGGGGGTGCTGAGACTCTTGGCGTGCGAGGGGGCCAGCGCCACCGGGGCCCCAGCCGCCCCGCGGGGCCCGCACGACTCCTGGCTCCGCTCAGAGAGAGCGTCTTGGTTTTCGCTGGTAGACGAGCCGTCGTCGTCGTCGTCGCTTGAAGACGAGCTGTGGAAGATATTGAGAAAGGAATATAGCTTCACATTGTGGACTCGAAAAGTTTATACAGTTTAATTTGACAATATATTGTTTAAATTAAGTTTAATTTGACTTCTTTTAATAGAAAGAAGGCATTCTAAAGCTTTACCTGTCGAGTCGAATGTTTTTGCAGCTGTCGTCTGGGTCCGATATACTGATGCCCGGTTTCACGGAACTCGTGCTGTTTAGTGAACTCGTCGTACTTCTGGAAATGCACAAGTTTGAAGCAAGCAAATCATTTTAAGGCGTCTCGAAAAAAAGCTAAGATAGTACAGCTAGAAACTGAAATTGCCTGCCTGCTGTCACTATAATCCGGATATCTTCAAGTCGAGAGCAAATAGGCACTTGATGGGCAGGTATGACCCACCTTTGATTGCATCTCACAGCTGCCACACTGGCGGATTGAAAGCGTTTTCTAAGCGGAGCGGCGACGCAGCGAATACGTCACGGATGCTCAACGTTTCCACCTCGAGTTTTCGCCTCGTGTTCGCTGCGTCGCCGCTCCGCTTTGAAAACGCTTGTAATCCGCTAGTGTGGCAAGGCCTTAAACGTCAGATATGATTGCGGTCCAATAACTACCTTTTGCTGCTTAAAGACAGTAGTGATTAATTTGTTTTTTTTGTTCTTTTTGTCATCGTTTCAAACGCTGATATTTTTGATTCCATTTTATTTGCTGATGATACATCGTAATAACGTACGGTATGTCGACGGTGTGCTGGCGGGCGAGCGCGGGCGCGGGCGGCACGCAGGCGACGCACAGGATGCGCGCGTTGCACACGCCGTTGCACGACGTCACCTGCGGCCGCGGCTGCGACAACGTCAGCACGCACACCTGCCCCACGTAGCCGTCGCTGTTGCACACCTGTGACAGCCACACCATGCTTTCTTATGTCTTTCAATGACGTAACACTGATACACGTTAGCAACAGTCGCTGACAGACAATCTGGTGAATGTCGCGGGAAGAACCTGGATGGGACCAGTAGTTGGGGAAATCCTTGGGGAAATTAACAGTTTTTGGATCGGTGGCTAGAGACAAAACATATTTTCCGGTTTATGTCAAGAGACTGGGACAAACTTTGCTGCCACTGAATGGATTCTTATTGGTGGTTAATCTACACAGGAGATGAAGTGATGAGTGCACGTGCACTTCTCGTTCTGTTCAGAGTTTTTGGTGAACATTAAAATTTAATTAAGGCTTACACCAGAAATGTGTCGTATGGAATCCAATTACAAAAACATACTGATTGACTTCGGGGCCTAGTTCTCGGGGAGTTGATATGAAAATACTTTCCAAAATAGGGCAGAAGAAGTGGTGCATTCGATATTTTGTTCAAATTATGATTTAAATTATCTTAATTCACGCCCCAGTCCTTGCCGTTCTTGTAAGTGAACATTAAGCCTGATTTTTGAAGGCTCAAAACTCAGGTGGTAGTATGAAAGTGTGTGTTACCCAAACGTCGGGCGGCTGTCCCTTGGGCGGGATGGTGGGCGCGGCGCACGTGAACTGCAGCCCGGCGCGCGTCTTGCGGATCGGCACCGGCGACAGGAACTCCGGCGCCGTCCGCTCCGGCCCGTACATCGCTGGAGAATATTACAATTGGATCAGAAAGAGGCACATACTGTCTACAACTCTGCTGCTAGCCGTTGGGGCTGAAAAGTTCTCGAGGGGCGACCACGAGCCGGAAGACGTAGTGTGGCCGTTGGGGGCCTCCCACTAGGTGGCCCGACAATCTTGTGAAGGTCGCGGGAGGTGCCTGGATGCGGGCGGCGCAAGACAAGTCTTTGTGGAAATCCTTGGGGGAGGTTTCTGTCTAACAGTGGATGTCATTCAACTGAAACGAATGAACGAACTTTCCACAACACATTTTGTTAAAATTCTGTTAAGTCGATGTATATTTTCCCAAGTAAAATCACATGTTACTGAAAAAATATATTGTTAAATAAATAAAATAAAATAAAGAAATAAAATATCCGAAACAAAATAGGTATCAACAAAGCAATAAGTTACAGGCATTGGATATACTTACATAATTTTTGTTTGGTTTCGTTTATTAGCTCTTCCCAACTACTCCTTTTGTCTGTCTTTGGGAATATGATGGTCAAATTTTCAGGTCCATTTCTGAAACCACGAAAAAAGTTTAGTTTAATAATTTCAATGGAGATAAACGAAAATTGTAATGATATTTTCAGATGACTGATAAAGCAAACTGTTACGATTTTTACTTTCATCTAGTGGGGCTATCACTATCTTTATTGACATTATAGGAGAGTTACGTGTCGATGCTGTGGCGCTCGCCGAGCTACCGGCGACTCAGCTGGCTGCCAGCAGCAGCTCTCTACAAGCTACTCCATGTCTATCGCTATTGTCTCATGTCCGTCAATACTTACGAGGTATTGACACTGAGCTCCATATAGCAGAGCTGCGTGTCGCTGCTGTGTCGCTCGTCCAGCTGCCGGCTGGCTCCGAGCAGCAGCTCCCTACAAGCTCCCCGCTCACATGTGGGTGATACTCACGAGGTATTGACACTGAGCTCCATATAGCAGAGCTGCGTGTCGCTGCTGTGTCGCTCGCCCAGCTGCCGGCTGGCTCCGAGCAGCAGCTCTCGCACCAGCTCCTCCAGCGCGGCGTGTGGAGTGTGCAGCGCCGCCACCTGCTCCGAGATGCGCGTCAGAGTGTTCACGTCCGCCGTCAGCGTCTCCACCTCGTGCATTATCCGCCTCAAGTTTTCGTCCTTAGCTGGAATTGTGAACGAGTTTTTGAGCAACTTAGTCACCCTACTTTTTATGAGAATTGTAAACTAACTCAGCTTTCTGGGCTCGAAAGAATATAAAAGCTGTGATTGCAGCACCAATCACTTTGTCAAAGAAGACCAATTCAATCATCATTTTCGTTAAACTAGAACGACTTTATGTCTTCAGAAAACAGGAATACTGAAGGCATTTCCAGAACATTGGAACTACTAAATTGACTTTACTAGCATCGAGCTCAGGAGTACACACAAGTGTTACATTGCGCTACTTCGCTACCACTCAAGTCGATTATATTGAAACTGTATCAAAGTTGTAGCTCCAAGACAAAGGCGTGCAGCACAAAACTAAAAGTTGGTCAACAGATTTGATCGAAACTTGGAACTATTGGGGCAAGTCCAAAACTAACTTATAGTTCCGAACTAATAACCAAAGAGATTACTCTTCTAACGGCAACTAAATTGCCTCGACCACGGCAACTTCGAGAAAATGAGAAAGAAACTGTAGAACTTACCTTTAACTATTTCGAGATCGGCCAGCGATATCCTCATTAAAAGTTTGTACTTATTTCCTTCCATCTGACTCGCTATATTACTTTGGTATGTTCTGGAAAAATACCCTTTCATAAGAACAAAGTAAAACATGGAAAGTTTACTTCAAGAAAGTTCCATTGAGCGTATGAAAGTTAAAGAACTTGAAGTTATATTAGAAAATTCCAAACATCGTGGTAATTAAAATATTGTAAAATTCACATTACAAACATAATATCTTAAGCTACTTACGGAATGGGTTTCTTAATAGTACCGGTCCTTCTTTTGACACTCGTTATCAATAGAGTGTCGTTGAAGAGGAACAGCACTCTATCCTTGATGGTCCCTTGCGCCGACGGCATGGTGACCATCACGTGCCTCAGGAACATCCTCTCCGCCGTCGCCAGGTTCGACAGGCCCTCGATCATCTGCTCCAGCTCCCTCAGGGTCTGCTGCTGCTGTTCCAACTCAAGGCTCTCCCTTTCAGTGCAGTTTATCAGTTCTAACAGCTCGTGGATTTCTTTTTGTGCTTCTAGTAGTAGTTTGTGATCGGGGTGCGTTTGGTCTGAAACAATAATCATCACAAATAGTTCCATGTCTGAGTCCACCATAGTCCAGTGTACTCGCGACGGCTCTAACCGTCAGAAATGCACATCGCCAGGTGAGCTACCCTCAGAGATGACATGGAACACCCCACCGTGTACCTCATCAGCGCAACCACGACCACTCTGATAAGATTGCCCGACTAAGAACAAGTTCCATATCATGGCTACTACATCAAAACAATAATAAAAGTGAACGAATGGTCTAAGTCTGGAAGTTACCTGTGTGCTTGATTAGCCTCTGTATCAGCAGCTTGTAGCTGGGGAACTTCTGCACGGGCTTGATGAGCAGGTTGTCGAGCGACAGCTTGCCCTTGTGGTCGCGCGCCATGGCGTCGAGGAACCGCGCGAACGCCGGCCGCGACGCCGCCGCCGCCTTGATCGTCTCGCGCGCGCGCCGCTGGTTGTTGATGAACGACATGTATGTGTCCATCACGGTGGGTTTCGTGAACTGGAATTGTGGGAAACAAGAGAAAACGGTCAAGATTGATGACATACACTCGTATTCACAAACATTACTATGAGGTCTCAGAGTACGTCAAGCATCGTTTATGAATACAGGTTTCATGGTTACTAAGTAGGTATTCAAAAGAAATAAGAATATAAGAATAATAAATAACCTACAAATAATGAAAGTGCTTTTTAAAAGCCTATTTGCAAAAATAAATGAGTTTTATGAGTTTTTTTTAATGCAGTAAACATAATATGAGAATTATAATGAATATTGAGAAAAGCACATTTAATATAACCAAGTCGAAAAAAATATATTTACAAAATATTTGATGATTCAAAACAAATAAGACTAGCGCCCGTATTTACAAACGATGCTTCCTTGAGTGAAGCAGCAAATCGAACGCACATCGTTGAATAGAGCTCTGTGATTTGTTCGTGTGTCACCCTGTGCATCCACGCGCACTGTAGGACCTCATAGTAATGTTTGTGACTACGGGCGTAAAGGTTCAAAAGAAAATCTCGTGACCAATGCAGTTTCTCTGTCAATGAGACTCACCACATCCAAGAAGACATCCCCGACTTTCTGCTGCAAGTCCCACTGCTCGAGGCGGCGGCGCAGCTGCTCCAGGAACACCTGGTGCACGTTGAAGATGGTGGGGATCTGGTTGAAGATCTCGTCAACCACGAACGAATCCAGGAGCCCGGCATTCTCAGGGCTCTTGAGGGGCTGGAGGTATTTCTGCAAAGAAGTGATGATTGATGTCAAATTGGTTTAGTCTTCATTTTTTAAAAGATTATTTGTAATATTTGTTCAAATTACTAATAGTCCCGTTAGCCCCTCGTACTAAGCTAAATATGCTTGTGTCACGACTGAGCTAACCACAATGAGGGTTTTCGCGTATGAAAGATCCGCTAGATGGCGGGACGTGGATGTGGGGTCTGACTGCTGCGTGATTGGTGGATTTTGACTTATCTGTCAATGTCGTGTCAAAAATCATGCAGCATTTGGACCTCGCGTCTACGTATTGCCATCTGGCGGATTTTTCATACGCGAAAACTCTCATAGTGGCAGCAGGACCGAACCCGCGTTCCCCGGATCACGAGTCGGCCAGTCCGACACCTTCACCGTTCGACTATCGTGGCTTCAATTTCGATCTCAGCCTTAGGATCTCAATCATTATTTCAGCCATAGAATGTCAACTGCTAATTCCCCAAGACTGTGTTGATAAAGTGTCTTTGTTTTTATAGATTCGTTTTCCATCAAAATTTTAATAACTCGATGGTAAATAACAAAATTAATTCACATTAATTTGTGTATGTCATGTTTGTTTCGTTTACCGTTATTGGAAAATGTGGATCACATTTTATTTAATGAAAATGAAGTTGTTTTTGCCAGACCGTTCGTGATGTTAAATAATCCTAAATTTAATATAACGAATACTTCGGATTCTGATGAAAACAAAGATATCCGCTTTATAATGACTCTCGTAAACGGATAATCCTCAACAAACCGTTGAAGTTTCTCGCCAAACAAATTTCTGAGTATACCTAATACCTTCTCATCTCCAGTGTATTATGATCATCTGGCTTAATAAGAACAAAATCTGCAGACAAAGAATAAGGCTGCCTTCCCCTTTGTTTTCCAAATAAATTGAAATCCTCTTAATACGTTTAATGCGCAGCGGCAGCCTGTATTAATAATTGAGGTTAATACCTTTGCCGAGGAAGCTGCAGGAGACTTCCGTTATTATATCTGTATGCCGGTAAAGTAGGTCGCGTGTTATCAAACTGTGTCTTCCTTGCTTACGGTCTTGGTGAAACTTTCGTTCTTTTTATGCGTAACAAGGCAGGTATTAGACCGCAATCGCACCTGGTGTTAAATGAGATTCGGTCTAGGATGGTACATAATCTGCCCATATGTGCCTATTCTCTCTCACCTTTATTTAAGCTCGGGAAATCTGTAGTCTGTAACTCTACGAGTATTTATTACATTACTTCCGTAACGTCTGAACTACTTCTGATTTCGATAAATTAAGTTCAATCAATTTATTCAGTTTAATTACTATTAAAGTCGCATCGCTTTATTTTACTCGAAACTAGTGTCCGACCGAATGTTCGGTTTCGGTTTCGTTTTCGGTTGAGTTTCGGTAAAAACACGAGTTTCGGTTTAGTTTCGTTTTCGGCGGCAAAGTTGCCGAAACTACGACCGAAACCGAATGTGCATTCGGAAGTTTCCGCGCTGTTATTGGCCATGTTCGGGGCGTTGAATGAGTGAATGAATCCGATCAGAGCCAATTTTATTTACTTATTTACAACAATTAGTTGTGGCGAAAGATAGGTCAATCCTTGTTGTTATAAAAGTATAGAATTAAGAGATTAAGAACAATACAAATAATTAACCTACATAGACTAAATATTTACAAATATTTACAAATAAAAAATATGTCCCAAATCGCTGTCCAAACAACGCGACATAGTGCCCAGAATGCTGAATAGCCAAAATGATTCGTTGGCCAAGAAATGCGCCAGCTCTTCTATCACCTGTACAGTCAATCAGCCGCTTGGCTAATTTAAACTTTAATGCCAAAATAAATTTGTACTTAAGGCGAACTTAATGCACTAAAGCATTCTCGACCAGTTTACCTTTGGGTTGAGCAGAAAAGAAATTTGTTTGGCGGTACTTCTAGTGCAAAGAGAGAAAAAAAAAACAAATATGCTACATAAATACATAAATAATATATAAAATATACAATAAATAAATACATACATAGAATAGATGATTGAGTTAAACTGAAATTACAATTCATGAAGATGAAATAATTTGAAGGAAGTGGTTATAGACAGATTTTTTAATAGAAAACTTATTAGACGCTTGCCTGGTCTCTTCAGGCAGAGAGTTCCAGAGCCTTATGGCCTGGAGACGGAAGGAGTCGGAAAGAAAACCAGTTCGGTGAAGAGGAGTGGAAAGAACGGACTTGTTAGAGGAGCGGAGCTGACGTGAGTGCGTAGAGCTGAGAAGGTTAAACTGAGACTCAAGATAATATGAAGGAGAGTTGGGATCATTTAGAATTGAAAAAAGGGTAGAGAGAATTCTGACTTTGGAGAGGCAGCCATTGAAGCTGAGAACGGTAAGCGGAGATATGGTCATATTTACGCAGACAAAAAAAAATGCTCATAAAACGATAACGATTTGATCGTTAATTTAAACGCAGATTTATCTAAAGCTAAGTGAACAGTGCAATAAATTATATTCACTAGGAAGTTCCGAGCCTAGAAGGCAAACTATTACTGGTTTGAAACTACACTTGTCTTACCATGAAAATCTATGTGATTCAAAGAGAAAACAATAAAGACTGACTGATTATAATAACGTTTTCTTTATTTTTCCCTCAAAATATGAGCCTTGTAAGGAAGTTTCGGTTTCGGTTTCGGTTTCGGCCGAAATAGACACCGTTGCCGAAATTCGTTTTCGGTTTCGGTTTCGGACGTAAAACTAGTTTCGGTCGGACACTACTCGAAACACATAATAATATCACAATAGTCTGGGTGTCCACGGAAGACCAGCGTCGTGGCATTATCTACTGAGATGCTACGACACCATGCTGAGTGGATACCTTTTCAGTATCATTGTAATTACCTTCTCATTAAATAGTGTTAAGTATTGTAAGTGTATTGTCGATGATACTGAATAAACATTTTTTCTTTCTTTCTTTCTTTCTTACAATCATCAATGAATAGACGCCAAAAGATTTGAAACAAATGTTTATTTAATTGCTCATTAACTCTTGTAGTCAAGAGTTCTATCGGCTATCGACAATTATTTAAGAATAGCTTGTTAAATTAGTAGGTAATTTATCTAATAAAATGTATAAACGCGAATAGATAAAATGTTTAGGATTAGGTGTGTATTTAATTAAGACCCATGTGTAGTTATGGGGCAAAACCAATCTAATTTCCGGTTACAAATAGGTAACAATGAAATTAACTCTATTGAATCAACACGAGTATAAGGAAAAGGAAATACATTTTGACGCTTCATACAAATTAATTCTTAAAAGGGTCCACCCCAATTCCGAGAGATAAATGAAAATATAGATCCGAATGGAATACTTAATAAGTTCCATTTACTTTGGGATGTAACGTCTCTGTATTGTGACGGGCGGCTGTTGGCGCGAGTGCCAAGTTGGAGTGAATCATAACTTGGAGTTCCGAGTGCCGTCTAAGTCGGTTTGGAGCGCTTGGGGAGCTCCCGGTGAGGTGGCCAAGTGTTTTTGTACTTTTACGGGACTTTAAACATAAGAAGTGAACACCAGATTTTAAAACTTATTAGGAAACACAAAGTACGTTAACAAAATAGCAAATCAATAGAATAACAGCTACAGCTTGTAGTTTTTAAGTACCCAATTTGGATTACAAGACTCATGCTAGCTGCCATATATGTGACCTTGACACACTTATTGTTATGATGCCCGATTTATTTTAAAGTACCTATAATAGTACCTAATTTATGCTATGTAGTATGGTATTAAAATTATAATTTACGGTCAGGTTTGGATTTTTAAAGAAGTTTCATCTAGCATAGATATTAAACCGTTTGTGTCTATTGCAAATAAAATAATAAAGTAAACGATACTAACTGGTAACGAAGAGAATTTTCTATTTTAGATAGCAGAAACAGCATCATCATTCACTTCGGAAACAGCGATCAACGTCACCCTACTCGTTGGCAAGTCTAAACTCTGACAGTTCGCAACCCTCTTCAAGCGAGCGTGTGCTTCAGTGGCCGATTGAGAGCGCAGATTCCTCACGAGATTGCTTGTCCTGCGGAAATTGCCGCATTCGCCGAATGTAGGCGAGCGCATCGCTGCAGACGGCATGCTTTGATTGCTTCGTAAAGATTGATTCGCCTTTCAAATTCAAATTGGTTGTTGTATAGGGGCCATTCATTTATTACGTAAGACGATTTAAGGGGAGACCATGACGTCCTTTTTTTTCTTACAAGGGGGTGGGAGGGAATCTTGATAGTTCTTACGTAAGGTCACAAAAATGCACAAAGTTAAAATTATAATTTGAAAGTGCCGAGTATCGCTCGAATGCGTTATAGGAAAATGATTTCCATTTCTTTGGCATTTGGCAACGGACCCGCTCCACCTGCACTGCGCCGTGTACGTACCTATTCATTTATTCCTATCCATTTCCATTTGTGTCGGCCTATTCTTATTTTTTCTAAGGGGGGAGGGGGTCAAAAATTTACGAAAATAGTCTTATGTAATAAATAAATTACCCCATACGAGTAATATGGAAGAGGCTGTTTTTGTGTTATAGAAATGTGATTTCTTGGGCGGTACTTTTTTACCCGTGAGAACCTCTAATTATAGGTTAATTTAAATTATAATTAGTCGTTCATTAAATTGATGCCAAGGTACCCGTTTGCTAATTTTACCTTTCCTAGAATAAATAAATCAATCACAAAAACTGTAACTTAACTTTTATCATACCTTAATTTAATATATTATTACAACGAAAACTAGTGAACGTTTACGGCTACTGTAATTACTTTTCAAGTAGATTTTCAATGCAATTGAGTTATCATCCCAAATGTTTGGAGCTCTCGAACTAAATCAAATAACCACGTCGCATCTCTCCCGTTCGACTTGGAAGAAGGACAAACAACGTTTCCATTATAATATTGGTATGAATAGTCAAAGACCTTGTCATCTGCCAGCAGCAGCTGACAAATAAGCCTTCGGATCTATCGGCGCTTGTTTATGCAAGCGGATAATTTATGGCCGTCCTTGGATATCGTCCGTGCGTGCGTCCTTGTACGTCCTGTGTCCTTGTAGGTCCTGTGTCCTTGAGGCACGGGGCACATGATCATGGGACGCCATGGACAGTTCTCGGGATTGACGGGCTAAGAAATAGGATTAACGTAATGTTATGTGTACGCAACGCTTACATGCAGGACGAAATATGCTCTGAAACTAATTAAAAACTGTATCTTATTCAAACTTAAACATCTATAATTTAACTAATAAAGGTGTATACTAGAAGTAAGAAGTAAAATCAAGTTCTATATTAAATTGATACTTGTCTATTACGAAAACTATTAGGTCCTACTCATATTTTATGGTGTTAATAGAATGTATAATAGGTATCATGTTTTAAAGAGCTTTGCAAAAGGTTTATAACATGCCATTTTTTCTTGTATGTAATCTACAAACACAATTAATATGCCCCAATCATGAAATTATCCGCAACAAGCACTTATTACTTAGAAAAATTATTAAAAATGACATCTTGTTTCAGGTGACTCGAGGAGGGAAGACGTGAACTGAATAAAGGTGAGTACAAATGACCGTTTTATATTTACCTTTACAGCTGAAGACGTCTCCCGTTTCATTTCGAGACAGTAAAAGCGTAATATTCCTGCTTAGCGGGAAAAATAACTTTTATCACTCTGAAAATGTTCGTGCAATAACCGCAAAACGTAACTTACGTTCAATTTTAAATAGGATTTACAGCGAATGAAACGCGGGAGCATTATTAAAAGCGCTCGCCGCGGCTCCACGCAACGAATTCGATTATGAAAAAAACCGTGAAAAATATTTTCCACAAATTCGGCATTCATTTGTTGTTTTCAGTTCAATTGTATTACATGACTTTTATTGTTTTATTTATGCTAGTTTTCGATTGAAGTACTTCTGAATGCATGTTGATATGAAACTTTACAGGCTTTTACGCTTTATTTGTTACTCGATTGTCTTGTCTACTCCAGTGCTATTATAGTGCGTGTCAATGACTCATTATTATGTCAGTTAGTTAAAGTTTATTGAAATAATATTGAACTTGTTTCCTATTAGGTACAACGTTTCAAAGTCATAAATGGATAGACCTAGAAATTAATGAATGATTTATTTTGTTAGAGATGTTTTTGCTCTTAAAATCTCAGTTCAAAGGTAAGGTAACGAAACAGGTTTACAAGGATAAGTAGGTATTTGCACAGTGACAGCCTTATCCCAATGAATAACTCGCTTAGCCCTCTCCTCCAACTTGCACACTTTGTCACTCGTCCGCCAGACCCATCGCATCGAGGCTCGGACGGCGTATTGTAGTAATTCTCGCAAAGCGATTAAGCGACCGTTTGCTGCGAAACTGTACGACACTACATCAGAGTATTCCTTTAGATTTCAGTGTTTGCAGCTGAATTATTTATTCCACATTACACTTGTCTGAAGACGAACTCTATTTCTATTGCGTTACATTTATGTTGTTGTTATTAAAATTTTGCTGTTATTTATACATTATTGTGCAAGATTGTGAAATCGTGATATTGCGTTACATGTGTATGTAATCAAAAGCACTTCGTAGAGGTAGAGCTTTTTCATTAAACAAAACATTTCAAGCACCTACTTCAAATTTTGCTATCTAATTTGACATTAATGTAATCTTTTATCATAAATATTCGAAGGACACAGTAAATTCCTTGTTTGCTTTAAAATAAGTTGGTAAACATTTAAGAACTACAAATCACCCACTTTGCCCAAGAACTAGCGAATATAAGGCACGAGGTCGCACGACTACCAGTTGCGGGAGTGGAACATTTTGAAAAATCTGTATCTGAAATCTTTGTATTGCGTGAATGTTTTTATTTGTTACCTTAACGAGTATGTCGAGCGCGTCCACGTACGACTTCTCCGTCTCGTACAGCTCCACCACCACGTGCGTTCGTGTGTCCTGCAACAACCAAACAAGAACTTAAGTATCATTATACCATAAAACAAAGTCTTCCACCGTGTCTGTCTATTCGCAATAAACTCAAGAGCTACTGAACGGATTTATTATGTGCTTTTCATCAATAGATAGAGTGATTCACGAAGAAGACTTATCTAAGGATGAAACTTGTCCAAGATATATCATAAAATAGTTTTTATTCAGGTTTTTGGAAGAGGTACGCTCGCGATCGTTAGTTTCTGTGATAGGCCAATAACCAAATTCACGTAAGCATAACCGTGGGCAAAAAATAGTATGATATAATTCATCAATATTATAAATAATAGAACACCAACAAGACTATCGTACACACGCAGTATTCCATTAATGTAATAAATACAACTCCAGTGCCCCACTAATCCCACGTCACCGTCATAAATTACTTGAAGGTGCGTCTCATTTTTAGGTACAGGTTCAATCAGTTCAGGGTGTTGAAATAATTCTAGCTCACGCGGTCTAAATGATGTGCACCGAAGTAACTTTTCATGAAATGCGCGAACCACATCATCTTCGATATAGTTATTATAATTCAGAATGTAGGAAAACGTATTATCTAAAGTATCCATTGTTAGATGATATACAATAAGCTTTAGAAATTTTAAAAACCTGCTACGAAACACTAAAATTTGCACCAAAAACAAAGGAATTTATATTATTGGGGGATTTATTAGTACGTGACCGGTTTAATAGCACCTATTAAACCAGTATACCTACTTACTTATTTTTTATAATAGGTACAATTCAATATTAAAAAGTCTCAACGCCAAATTCGACTTGCGAAAGAAGTAAATGGGAACGATGAAATTCTCTTAGCGCGCACAAGTGACAACGACGTCTGCCCTCACGTGTCTGCCCGTTCGGGTCGACGCGGTTAGCTATCTTATCCCCGCTCCCGCGCGAGACCACGCCCCGCAACTCACGCGCTGCAGCGCAGCGAGCGACCGATCTTCTTGAATCGATGTAATAATAATCTATAGGATTAACGCGTTTTAAAAATATTGGTTCGATGGATATGTTTAACCTATTATTACTCAACAATCACATTTGTAATATTAAACTTTATCAAATGCACAATGTATTTAAGGTACATTACTGGATAAGGATTAATGGCGTATTGCTTGAATAAGCTAATATTTCTCGTAAAAAGTACCTACATTATAAAGATTTTATATCATCGCGGATTTTAAAAGGTGTACAATACTGTAGTATATTTTTTGATCTATCTTATAAGGTTCAGCCATCGTTTTCAGTGTAAGCACAATAACTTAACCAAAATTACAGTTAAATCAACCTATCTCAAAAACTATAAGAGATACTTTGATCAAACCAAAAATCGTTGAAAGAGTTAATTAGCATGCATCACCTCTATTTTTTTTAGAATTTTATACCCCGTAGTTATAAAAATAGAGGGGGGGGGACATACTTTTTACGACTTTGAGAGCTGATATCTCAAAAACCGTTCACTTTAAGAAAAATGTTTTTTAGAAAACTTTATATCATTTTAAAAGACCTTTCCATTGATACCCCACACGGGTATGTACATCGAAAAAAAAATTTTCATCCCTCAGTTACATGTATGGGGGGCCCCACCCCCAATTCTTTTTTTTACTATTTAGTGTCATAATTTTGTAGCGGTTCATACAACACATATTCCCATCAAATTTCATCACTGTAGTACTTATAGTTTCCGAGTAAATCGGCTGTGACAGACGGACAGACGGACAGACGGACAGACGGACATGACGAAACTATAAGGGTTCCGTTTTTGCCATTTTGGCTACGGAACCCTAAAAAGGTCTCCTTTTCAACGTCTACGTTTTTCAATCGACCTCTGAAGAGCTTAAGTTATCAAAATTAGAATTGCCCTTATACCTTCACCCACGGCTTCCTCTACCCACTCTATGAAAGCTTATAAGTAGCTCATCGAATCATTCATAAATAATAAAATATTAGAAAACAGGGAGTCATTTGAAATCATAACATTTTGCAGCAGCCATTAAGTAAACGAGTTTCGGGGTGGTAGCCCGGAGATAACTACCGACGTAATGTTTCGCGTTTCGCTCAGTGGCGCAGAATATAGACAATTTGAATAGTATACAACTGCAAATACAAGCATTGTAGTAGGTATGCTTAGGCATTTCTTGTATAGAAGTGAGCTTCATCTGATAGATAAGTAACAGATCCACTAAGAATGAAAACGTGAATATCTTAAGACAACTAAGAATAGTTATAAAATTATCAAGGTATTATAATAAATAAATAGCGTTCTAATCATAAACATGAGATATTATAAGACTCCACTTGAGTGCCGATATTAAAACCACCTAAAACCTTATTTACTTGTGATTAATGCATGAACACGCTCGAATTTTATGGATTTCTGGATCAAAGACTCTACATTATATACTTGTACTAACAGAATGTAGATATTTTATGTATTTCACTTTAATTAATATTCAGCTTACTTATACAGTTAAAACAAAGTCTAAATACCTCAATCTAATTGTGTCGTTAGTTAAATCAAAGTTGTTTCATAGGTTTTTCAAAAATGCATATTATACCTATCATTTAGAAACGTTTTAGTCGGGCAATATAAAGTTGTAGCTCACCCCTTTTAAACTACTCTATGGAAGTTCAGAGTTCCACCGCTGCACCGAGATGAGCAGTCACATAACTTGGGAGTTTGCGTTTACGTGTAAAGTGTTGTTGGGACTCGCTCGACAGGAAGGGAGCAACTTTAACTCGATCGCCGATTCCGGGAAGCGGGAAACTTAATAATAAGGAAACGCTCTGGCCTGGCCGTGAGGCGAAGGACTAAATGTTGTGTTGGGAGTTACGTATAGGCTGCAAAATATATACGTAGCTCTATGGAAAGTATTTTCTACTGATAAAACTTATTTTTGAATCAAAATCCGTGAAAAACGCTAGTTGTAGTTGTAGTATGTGCTATGCAATAAAGTTACATACTCTCATACTCACTAACAATAACATTAAACATTTGTGTTGTAACTTTGTTGAACATTAAACTTTAGTAGACGATTCTTTTGATCGATGGCAATAATTTTTGAAAAGTTGTTGAAAAGAGTTGTTAATATAATTTACAGTGAAGTGGATTTTATTAAGCTTTTATGGAGTCTGTGTCAGACTATTAAAACACCAAATATTAAGATCTATTTACCATACCTACACTGTACATACCTCGTTAATTACAACGTAATACAATAACAGCGTATCCCTATTTCTATCGAGTGATGTGCCAGCCCCAATAATTGGATTCCATCCGCGCGACAGGTTTAATAACCTAATTAGTCAGCCGTGGACGCCACTAATTCGCGGCGCAGCGGGGTTTACACCAACCGACGTGATTGGGTACGACACGACGAAAGGTGCATGAGTATGAGGAAAATTTAAATACTATCAACTTTTCGGAAGTAGTTTGTACATTATTATGACGTAATAAATGATTACCATGAACTGAAAATACGATTATTCCATAGTCTGTGGCATAGACGTAAAACTGAAATTCGTAGAATGTATAAAATTTAGCGAATTGTCGAGAAGAAAACAACCCTTATTCTGAGGTATAAATAATGTATTGCGAAGCGAATTTTTATATAAAACTTTCCTGAAATAGTTTTTATCAGAAAAATAATAATACAACTGCGACAATCCACAAACAACGATGTAGCACCCACGTCTTACACTTATAAACGGTATAAAGCAGAAAAAAAGAGTGAGATATTGCAATATCTGTTTAGCTCAAACAAATTACAAAAAGACAAACTCCTATAAAATAAAATTTTCATATTAAGTTTAGTTAAGCCGTGTAAACGCCGCCGCCGCTGCATCGATCGAGCGTGATAACGCGCCCTGACCGGTGACCGCT
Source organism: Ostrinia furnacalis (assembly GCF_004193835.3). Classification (NCBI taxonomy): domain Eukaryota; kingdom Metazoa; phylum Arthropoda; class Insecta; order Lepidoptera; family Crambidae; genus Ostrinia; species Ostrinia furnacalis. The sequence goes on from NW_021134898.1 coordinate 410,981, forward strand.
GACCGCGCGTTACGCTGCCGACGATTAACAAACCTCTAACCAAACTGCTAAATTGAAATGGAAATAATAATCGAAAAACCACAATCTGAAAACACGTGACACAGCCAGAGTATTCCTGGAATATGTTGTTTTCAAAATAAGGAAAGCCACCGTAATAATATTTTGTTTTTATGATCTTCCCAAAATTGTTTATCGTTATTACCTTGATAGATACAGCGATAATAGTCACTGAGTGAGTAGAATAACCACGTGTAAGAATGCACTTTCATGAGTAACAATCGTTACCAATTACCAAAAAGAGACTAGCACTGCTGGCTACTACGAAATTGTATTGTTACTAGGTGTACACTCTTTCGTAGTAAAATCTCTTTTAATGTTTATTTTAATTTACAATATGGCCGTACAAACACACGTACGTACACCGGCCTAAAAACAGCAATAAATATCATTGTAAACATGATATTATTATTTTAAAAATGTATCAAAACGACTGCGTAGATACATCGCGTCTCGCAATACTTCTCGCGCGGGCGC